>NW_003852416.1:5980129-6043317 GCF_000181295.1 Otolemur garnettii
TTTTTTTTTTTGGCTCTATTTTTTTTTTTAATTTCAGATGTTTTTTAAATTTATTTTTTATTAGATCATAATTGTGTACATTAATTCTATCATAGGATACAGTGTGTTGCTTCCATATGATTAGGTTACATTGTTTGCGTTTGTTAGGCAAAGTCCAAGTTGGAGTTGAACCCTTCACTCAGGAGGTGTGGTGTATACCCCGACCTTGTGCCTGTTAGGTGAGAACTTACAAACCCCTTCCCCCTTCCCTCTTCCCCCTCTTTCCTCCTCCTTCCCCTCACTTGAATTTAATTGTATTTTTCTCTCTTGTGAGCCTGTAGTTGTTGACCTGTTGGTTTCATATTGGTATTGACTACATTGGATACTTGCTGTTCCATTCTTGTGATACTTTACTAAGGGGAATGTTCTTCAACTCTATCCAGGTTAATACAAAAGATGTAATGTCTCCATCTTTTTGTGGCTGAGTAGTACTCCATGGTGTATGTACACCACAGTGTATCAGTCCATTCATGTGTGGATGGGCACTTGGGTTGATGTTATCTCTGTTTATGGTCTAGTGATGTTTCCACCATTTCTGTGTAACACGGAGTGTTTTCTAGTACCCACTATTGTTTTTGTCGTCTAAAAAGAAAGTTCAAATCTTGGCTACACCTAGAATTTCCTATGCATAATGATCTCTTGCTCAGAGTGAGTTTTATTTCCTCTCTCTGGAAGAAATGAGCTATGGGAGGAGGGGTGTTCCCTTAGAAGTGTTCAGCTGCAAGGACCCCCAGGCAGGCTCCTTCTGGGCCTTCTGGAATCTTCATGGTAGAACTCTAGGCCCGACTGCCAAGTAGCTCCGAGGCCCTGTGTGGTGGGCCCGGCCACGCCCAGCATGGGCTGGCTGCCAGTGGCCTCCTCCTACTCCATTTTCCCAGTTCCAGGTGCCAGCCGATGAGCTCAGAGGGAAGCTGCCTCCCAGAAGCCACCTACGGCAGCCCTGGGAGGAAAGAGGCTGTTGTAAAAATACCTTTTGAAATAACTGCTTATAGAGCATTTACAGAGCCCTTAACCCAGGAAAGTGCTTGACTCAAAGCTCAAGGTTAAGGCTGTGATACAATCCAGCATGCTGAAATACATTTTCAATTGTGTATTCAACCTGATTGGAAATGGACGCATGCGGGCTATAACTGGTACAAAAAAACAAAACTAGAGATTCAGCCTTGGGGGCCAGGCCTCATGCTAGGTGCGTTATGTATATTACCCCATATCATAGGTATCAGGCATGTAAGTGGCAGCTACGCAGTAACTAAACATTTCACATTTTAAAAATCTCACTCAAGGAGAGATGTTAAGCTGGGGAAGAATGGCTATTAGCCCTTTCTTAATCCCCACGGTCCTATTAAGTGCCCCTTGTGTGTCCTTTAAACCCAGGAGGCGCTGACTCGTGCAGAGTCCTGTGATTGAAGGGACATAGAGAAAGGCACCTCCTGGGAAGGACAAGCTGCCCGCCCAGCCTGCAGACATCAGGTGCTGGGCTGCCTTGCTGAAGCAGCTGTTATCAGATGTCGGGCTTCTGCAGACTTAATTCAAATAATGATTTCTTTATGATTGGCATGTTTGCATTGTAACAAACTTTGGTTCAACATATTGTGAGAATACATAATATTGTAATTTAAGATTATTTTATCAGCAGTAAAGGGTTTTATAATTCATTTAAAAAGTTGTAATGGGCTGGAGCATCTTCAGTATAGTTTAATAATATAGCATTTTATAGCTGGCTGTAAAATTTCAGATTACGGTTTTAGCAATTGTGCAATTCTATTTTATAGTTTAATAATTGTTCAAATGAAGAAGAGTGTAAAGTTCCTCAAAACCAATTTAATAACTTAGAAAAATAGCTTTTATCAAAATCTATTGCACACCTTTAATGAACCCAGATGCCACCTTTTCAATAAAGGCAGGTCGTGGGATCTATTTTTCTTGACAACAATGTAGCCAGATGCCCTCCAAATTAAGCACACACAGTGCAGTACCTCGGAATTATAATTTTTTCCCCTCTATCTCCCATTTTTACTCTTTTATCCCTAATCTCCTATAGCTAGAATAAGCCTATTTGCCAAGTACAAGGTGAACACTAGGTAGGCCAGGAGAACTTCAGCTCAAACAGGCGACAAATTGGTTCTTTCTTGAGACATTTTTTTCATTTTACAGATGGTCCCTTGATCACATCTCCCCCACTCCAACTCTTAACTCTTATGAAGTCTCTTATTAACATGAAATAAGGGCAAAAAGGGGGGCTTCCATCATAATCACTTCTGTGCTGTCACCCCGAGGAGCTAGTGTAGTAGATAGCATCAGAGAGAAGGCACGGTCTCTTGCTGTCATTGGGGTTATAGTGCATGTGATTTTATTTCTGGAATTTGCCAGGTTATGTTGTTGGACAAAAAAGTCAACAGAAGAGACGGCCCTGGGCCAGACACACACACAATTATCACAACGCTCCTGGAGCACACTGTGGGGAGTTCAGTCCCAGGGCCCTTATGTGTGTTGGGTGCACCAGCTCTGGCCCAGAGCTGTGTTTCAGCTACACAGAAATGGCAGTAGTCAGAGGAAGTCCCGTGTGGCTAGATTCTTTCCTCTTGGGTTACAGTCGGGAACATGGGGTTCACTGACTGATACCACTCTGTGTGATAACTGGTGGCACCTCTTATATAAACAGTGAACAGGCTGACTGAGTTCGAGTACGCAGGGTCACTGCGGCAGCTAGAACCCTTTCTCCATCCCCCAGAGATGATGTGGGCGTCCTTCTCTCTGTTTCTCATTCAGTTTCCCCGCTGCCTCACTCCTCTTTGTGAGCTTGGCTCCAGAGTTTTTCTGTTGATATTTGGTGTTGCTTGGGAACAACTTTGCACTGTGTGTGCCTGCCATTTGGGTATCTTTTGGCAGGTCACAGCTCAGCAAAGATGCCACAGCTGGCAGATACTCTTGCTGCCCAGGGTCAGGCTTTAGCTGTTCTGTTGTCTCCTCTCATTTTCCAGCCATACACCCCAGGACCAGGTCGTAACAGGCAGCATTTAGGGATTCTGCAGCCCCGTGGAGAGTGGAGGCCATGCCATTGTTCATTTTACTCCAATCTAATGCTCACTTTCAGATAATACAACTCAACCAGAATGTGTCAGTGCTCATGCTGGCGCTTGACAAGCGCTCTTGCAGACAGTAGGCCCACAGTGGGTTGGGTAGTGCTCGGAGTTGCTTTTTGAAGAAAAGGAGGCTGTTGTGCTTAGGAGAAGATGACACCGGAGAGCCTGGGCTTCTTGCTACAATAAAAATCAGACCCTTCTGCGGACTAAGATGGAGAGCAGTTTAACTTTCTGACCCTGGATTTGTCATCCGCAGTCTGATGAGCACTACAGCATAGGAGGGTTGTAATCATCAAACACATTAAAATCCTCCAACACGGTGACTCTTTTTATCATCATTTTATCCTCTCCTGGATGGTCTTTGCTGACCATAAGGTGGAAAGAACCTATGCTGAGGGGCATTCAGTGATCTTTACCCCAAAATTCATCGGAGAAATCAGCTAGGTCATTGTCAGGGTGTGCGCTAACCTGGCAGGATTTGGCCAGCTGTTCATGATTACCTCTTTCTGATGTCTTCTATTAAGTATTTTTTTAACCACTTTTCTCCAAAAATGAGATTGACTTAAGGAGGGGATGGGAAGACTAGGTACCTTATCTGCTTTCTGGAAAGAACCATCAGGCCACCTGCACCTATGGTCCAGAGGGCATCCAGGCCAGCCCATCAGATGGACAGTAATTCAGCCGTTGGACAATTGCTTAACCCAATTGCTGGGCAATAAACATACTTAATAAAAAGGAATAAGACGTCTGCACCATCCTGACTATAAATGTGCTCTCTCATTATGGGTAACCTACGACAATACCTCTGAGCACACTTAGATCACATACTATAAATAAATCCAATTTCTGTATCCTCTACTGACCTTTTATCCTTAGGACTTCTAACCAACCGTGCCTCCCCTGACTAATAGGCTCTGCCTAGTGCTTGAACCATGGAACTCACTTCTGGTTCTCTTGTGGGGTAAAATTCAACCAAGAGCTTCCCTCCTTTTGCCCTTCTAATTTTAGGCCCCCAAAGAGCCACATCATGGGGAGAGAGAATGTCTACAGAGGAAACTTGAGAGAGTGGGTGTTGAGTGGGCACTTGGGAAGTTTTTCCCAGAGTGGCTGTTCCTTCCATTGGCTATGAAGACCTCAGACAGGCACTCAGCTCTGGGGATCTTTGGGGTGCAGACACCGCCTGGCCTGGCTTGACTTCTGACTTCAGACAGAACCTGTACCTGTAGGAATTGCTCCTGGTTTCCGGAGGACCCCTGTGTTTTGTACCCCTTGTCAGACGCTGCATTAAATCCAGGTTGCCTGTCCGGGCTCAGTCCATGCTGGCTGTGTGACCCAGGGCCATTACTGAGCCTTTCAGAACCTTCCTTATCTGTCAGCAGGATAGAAAGTGCTGTTTCTAAGGGTTGATGTTAGGATTACGTGAGATAACGGGTGGAGCATCGGCCAAAGTCAGTCTATGTGAGTTTTAGAGTCAGACATGGGGCTCAAATCTCAGTGTAGCCACACCAAGCTCTGGAAACTTGAGCAAGCCACAGCCTCTCTGACCCCTGTTCCCTATCTGTATGAAAGGAGAGTGTCCTTTTGAGTTTGAGTTACTGGGAGTGTTTGGTTAAATGCAGATAGCATCACTGTCAGTGGAAGCTACTTGTGAAGGTAGTGGGCACCGTCACCATCACTGTTAGTCTGCTTGGTTTCCCTGTATTTTCTAGGCTATTTTTCCCTACTAAAAGTACATACTTTTAAATACTAATTTAATTATTATTATTTTTGCTTTTACTTTTGTTTTTTTCAGCACCAAAAGTTGCTCCCTCTAACGAACCAGAAAATTAACAAAAGCCCCCAGTTCATGATGGCTCCAGACTGCGGTGTTTTATATCAAACCTTAGTCACCACCATAAGTCACAGAGCCATTACAGGGCGGCACTCAGCCGTACATAAATGCATAGGAGAATGAAAGGCTTAATAAATATTATCTGATGGTGATGAGGATGCGTGTCTGATGAGATAGGCTCCATGCACGTCTCATCGGGGACAACAATGAATCTTTTCTGTTGCTCTTGCACGTTTGCAGTTCCAACTGCGCATTGTGAGAAAACGAATGTTTCCTTTTCAGGCCGTCCCTCCTAGTTGCCTTTATACCATTAATGCTGAATGTTCGCTGTACAAAACACCCCCCCTCCTGCCCGCTCTGGAGCAAAACGTCTTCCACACATTGTTTGGCATCATCTTATTGTTAATTGGGCATAATTGTCTAAAATACAGCTCATAATTGCTTCTTGTCTGACTATTTTACTAATCAAGCAAGTTAACCATGAATGAAAACAAATAGTCGCTAACGGATTTTGCAGCCTGTGTTTGCCCCAATGGGGGGAAAAGCCAGAAAGATGTAAGATGATCCTGGGAAGTTATGAAAAGAAGAAAGCCCAGCTAGGGCGCCCTGTTAAGCTCCGCACTGTAGACAGAGTCTGCACACAGCGCTTCTTGCCATTAGTGTTAAATTACAAGTGCAGGGCTGCGGGATTCTTTTATGGTGCCAGAGACTGACAGGGGAGCCCGGGGGACTGCTTAGCTAATGGAAGACTGTTGATATATCTTACTGGACTGTGTCTCTTCCTTTGCATTCATTTTTAAATTCAAGGAATCACAGAAGATCATGAGCTGGTTCTCCCCAGTATAACATTGGCAAGCCAAATTAGCCTGAGGTCCTTCATCTTTCACACCGTGGATCCAATCTAAAAATGACCAGGGACCACAGAGAGAGTAAGAGCTTGTTGACAGCAACTTGAATTTTAAAGGGACTTCATCTAGAGTGTCACATTGGATTCACACATCAACCCTATGATTTAGGCAGTAGGGCAGGAATTATTCCAATGACAGCTATTGGTTGGCAAGCTACAGGTAAGCCTTGGGTAACTCGTGCTCTGTAAACCATACCGTACCTATCAAGCTGGTATCAGGAGCACCTTCTAACATCTAAATAACAAGAGTAGCTCTCTTAATTGACTCTCACCTAATCAGCTGGCCACAGAAGCCAACCTGTCCATTCCCCTGCAGCCATGTTGATTAATGCACAGGGCCCACTGAACACTTGCCCCACATTACTGGGCTTCTTTCCTGCCTATGCTTGTCTCTTATGCTCTCCACTTGAGATGCAGGCTTTACAAGTGTCAAGTATATTTGTTCACAAACCTTTTTGTGCTGGTTGTGTTTGGTATTTTGCTTACATCATTTATTAAATACTACCTGAATGACTAAACTGGGAACACAAAGAAAAGCTTCACTGCGTCAATGAAAAACTAAGTCGAATACATCTGAAAAGGCAAATTCCTGAAAAAACAAAATGCCTTTGCATTAGCTGTGGGCGAGACAACTGTAAAAGACTGAGATAAATTATAAGAATACAGGAAGATTCTGCACTGAGATTTCTCTGTGGGTGTCAAACAGATGTCACTCCTGTTTTAAAGAAACTGAAACTGGAATTGTAGACCAGAAATTATAGCCCTAGCTTATGCGGAAGATAAGCCCAGAAACTCTAATCAGTAGAATTTAAAAAAAAAAAAGGTTGCCTTTGTCATGTAGCAAAAAAAAAAAAAAAATCAGTAAAGGAAAGACATTGAGATTTTTAAATTAAAGTTTTATACAAAGGTGCCATTTTTAATGATTTTGCCCTTTCACTTAATTTCTCCAGTGACTGTCTATGGGTCTAGTCCCCAATCAGGTCAGGGAAGAGGGTTTCTGCCCTGGGCTTGGCACTAAGCTCAAACTAAATTGCACAGGCTCTGACTGCTCCATGGAGGCCAGGAATCTAAGACCTAGATTATCTTGCATCAAGTCTGTGCTCCCCACACCCAAACACACAACACACCTCCGATCTGGCTTCATTTCAGCTCATTGAGCGTCTATTGTTGGAGGCCTCCTAGCCCAACCTTGGTCTGAGCCAGGCTTCCTCCCTCTGGGTAAAGAAGCACTATACCCTCCCCCTATCCTATGCCCAGCCTCAACCTGCCCAGACTAACTAGACTTGGCACCCTTGGCCTTCCTGAAACCTGCTCTGAGGGAAATACTTTACAAGGCTTTCTTAGAGCTTCATATAATGAAAACCATTTGGCTGAAGTTCAAGCAACATGGAGACGAAGTGTCTTCGGGAAGGAGGATAAGGTAGAAGAGACCCAGACAGCCCCAGGGCCAATGATGAGAAACCCCCCCGCACTCCAGCCAGCCCCTTCTCAGAAGGACCTGTGCCCAGCTCACCCGAGCTCCCTTGTGGTCCCCTGCCTCCTCTTGCGCAGCCTGGTGAGCTGAGGAGTCCCCAGGGCTGCTCAGAATTCAGCCTGGAGGAAAAGGACCCCTTCTCTGCAGAGCACAGGCTCTGAAAGACACACACCCAAGCCCAGAGGCTCAGAATAGGCCTTATTTATGTGTCCACTTATTGTTCGCAGCACATTATTCAGACCAGTGGTTGCTACCAAGTTAGTAGGAAAAGCAAATCTCCAGGAAGGTTAAGTTTCAAAATAGACAATGGCAGGGATTTGGAAAAGGCTGGCCAACTGCTTGTGATCAGACCAGCAGTAAACCTACCCGAGATTCCCCAACAGCCAGTAGGCAAAATCAGAAAAGCCGAAAAAGATCACAAAGCTCCAGACCACTGGGCGGGCCACCCTTACTTAGCTCAGATCCACTAACTTTTTTGTTACATCTTTTTACGTGCAGACATTAATTTGGACAAATATGGATTAAGTACACAAAAGAATTGTTAAATAGTAAGTGCTACCCGTAAAAGTCTGTAATCAGCTGAACGTGTTCGATACAATGGGAAATGCACATTCTGAAGCAGGTGCTCCTCTGGAATAACATCCTTTGGATTTCCTTATCCTTTGGAATTAGGTGAACATTCTCCTTCCTATGTTTGTCTGAAAAGGAAACATAAGATATGGAGATTTACTTGAAAAAAGGCTTTGAGTTCTTTTGCTTCTGGACTATTCCAGGAAAAACTCACACAATGCTTTTCCCTAGCAAAGGTCCAGTGTATGCTGCAGAAGAGACTCATATGCTAATAAACTGGTATTGACAAGTGTGATAGATGCAGCTAGGTACTTAGTGCTGGAGAGCAAAGTTGATTGCATTTTACAGTCTGTGTATTTCTCTGCTTATTGCTTGTGTTTTGTCATTAAGCAAACAGGTTCCTAATATAGCAAATCTCTCTAATCAGTAAAGCAAGGGAGAAAAGAACCAGAGCATCATTAATTATGACTATTTGGCTGCAGCCTGGACAGTCTGTTGCTATTGGATTGGGCAACATCCTCTGGTTTTATTTTCTGGAGGTACAGCAGAAACTGGCTTTTCTTATGCATGGAGGAGAGCAGAGAAATGTTCCATGCCCTGCTGGTTGACAGCTGCCTAAAAACCCAAGATTAAACACTGGCTTCTCTGCAGAAATGGAGTCCTGGGGCGGCAAAGGCCAGGCTCTCAAGTGGAAACTCTGTTAAGTCTCCCATTCCATAATCAGAGCAAGCATGCTGCTCACAAGCCTGACCTGTCCCTGAAGCTTGGGGAGAGCCCACTGTGGGCAGATCCCACATGGGGACTCAGCTGAGAACTCCGAATGAAGTGCACGTCTGTGTCCTGCGCAGGGAAGCTGTGGGCACCAGTCAGGCTTCCCAAATGCTAATCACTGGGGCAAAAAGCAGGAGAGTCTCTGTTCTGACTCCTGGTAACAGAGGTTAACGGCATCTAACGCATTTATTAACCCTCTGGTGCCAGGGACTGGCGAGGTCTGGCCTTGCAATTACAGTGCCCTGGAAATTCTTTTATGCAACGTGCCTGGACTTGCGGATCACAGCCAGTGACAATTTTATAACAGCAGAGCCACAGCTGCTGGAGGGACAAGGCTTATGAATTGCCTAAAGAACAAGCTTCCCTGGTTCTCTAGAATGAGGAGAAGGCTTCTAGTGTGGGGATGGGCTTCTCTGGTCTGCTTTACTTCTTCCCATTCTCAAGAAGAAAAGCACAAGGTAAGATGTTTTGGTGGCAGTGTTTCCCCCAACTCAGTGTCAGGCATTTCCCCCGAACTGTGTGAGTATAAATTAGATGTTAGGAAACATTCTTTCATAAGAGAAATTAAATAATTCATTTTTCAGTGTAATATAGTGATGGTTCAAATTGACTTTTAGAAAAAGAATATACATCTTCTTTATCTCTTTTTAAAAAGACACATCATATTTTAAACCAGGTGTGGTGTCAGGCTGGCTGAGTGTGGCACTGGGTGCCTGCCTATCCCACAGTAGCTGGGCTCACAGAAGAGCCCCCTGCCAACTCTCCCTTTTAACACCCTTGGCTTTTCAGGGTTATAACTCGGGATAAGAGGTGCTTTTCTAGTTTCTAACTTCCCTTAAACTTTACAAAGTCTAGAAGTCGTGTTTTTTTTTTTTCCTTGTTCCTTTTAATTCACTTAGAGGACTGTCCCAATTTTCAGCAACTGAGACAGCATTTAAAGTGTATAAGTACTTTTTGCGATAGTTGAAAGCAGGGGACGCCCTGTAATTTTATGTATTTTGCGTTTATCCTACCTGACTAGCAAGACATTGATAGCTTGATGATGTTTTCAAAAATTCTCAGGATAAAAGCCTTTAAAATGTAGAAATAACCGGTTTCACAGGCTTTTAAAATGGGCTTTAAGACCTAGATTCTCTGAAGTAGACTCTGGATCTGTGTAGGTAGGTTTCTGACCCTCAGTGGGCCCCGGGGGTTCAGGCTGTGCAGCCAGCCGGACACGCATGGTCTGCGCCTCAGCATCCCAGGCCCTGCCCTCCATGTGTAGTCCGCACACTGTGAGAGGAACTTGTCCATCGTTGACCCCAACCAGTCTGGGCAGCAGACCCCCTCCAGCCCGAGTTTCAATTGATGAGAGAGTTAAAAAGATGTCACACCTGTGTGCAATCCTATTCTGTTACCCGCATGTCACCTGCCATTCCAGCAACAGGTAACATTTGCCCTTCACCTTCTCATCAGACTCCCGGCTTTCCGGTGGACTGTGCCAGGGGTCAGTGGGAACCCAGGGCTGCTCTGCTCTGTGCCTGCAGTTCTGGTGGCTTCCCCACACCCCAGAGCACTCTTTAGGAAGCTTGTTAATGTGCTACGTGAACAGTCCTTTGAGGCGTGCATGTGGGCTGCTAACCCTTTGGGGGCTGAGTGGTTCTGAGAGTTGGGATGGTGCCCCCAGGAGAGAAAACAGTGTCTTTGGGCCTCTGAAGAGGCCTGCCTGCACATTCTAACTGAAACTCAGTGGCGTACCCAGTGATACCACCCGAACAGTCCTCCAGGCTAGATGAGCTTGGGGGCTGCTGGTTCCAATTTCAGTCCAGCCAGTGGGGCTACGAGGCTGGAATTGGAGCTTTTCTTTGCATACAGGCCAATGGCATCCACACTTTAGGGAAAGAAGAGCCCAGAGACTTCACAGCCCTGGAGCTGGCCCAAGTGCCTTTTCCTGTGTGACTGAAGCCTTATCCCAGCCATTCTCTGATGGAGAGCAAGAGCTGGAGAATTTAGACTAGTGTGCATCTGCCTGGTTGAAGGCTGAAAAATTCTCCATGCCATGACCTCCTTAATGACCAATGAGGGTCAGAAATCTACCTGTGCTGATAGAATCCACTGAGGAGAACTGTTAATATTGAAGCCTCTTCTAGCCCATTGGTGAAAGCCCCTTATAGTCATCTCGTGATGATGGGACTAGTGCTTCAGCAGGGCAGTGCAGCAAGGGTGCCTCAGACTGTGTGCACAATGGTAAATATGACCTGCTGTGCTGATCACACAGGACGAAGGTGGAAGGAGGTCTGACCAGCGCTTAGACTCCTCAGAGGCTGCTGTGTCTAAGACGCTGAGGAACAGCTTAGCTGTGAAGTTCAGAAACAACTGGAGGGCATAATGGGTCCCCATCTGGAAGTCTTGCTTCCGTCTCCATGCAGTAGAGTAAACTGACTAGTTATGCAAAGGCCCTTAGAAAGGGTTGATGTCTTTTGTAGATTATGGCCTAGAAAAGGCAGAGTGTGATGTTTTAGGGCCATTTTGGTGTCTGGGCTCAATTCCAACCTTGAACAGAAATAAAACATGTAAAGTTCTACACATTATTCTCTGTAGGTAACAATGCAGAGGGCCAGATTTGCTATTAATATAGATTAAAAGTAGGCTTTTGAGTTGGGTTCAATTCCTTTTCCATTTCCCCTCTGATCTCCTTATACATAACATTTAGTGACCTTTGAACAGCCCAGGGATGCCTCACAGTGCCTTATTCTTGATGCCTGCTTAAAGGTTTCTATTTCATATTCACAGCTGGCATATGCAAATATAAGTGAAGATTATGACGCCTCCCAAGCAGCATTATGGTCAATAAATTACTCCTGGGGTGAATATGCTTCATTTCAGCCTAGCACATCTTCAGCGGGTTGCAGAAGTCTTGCAACAGGCAGCCTGCCAGGGCCGTCTGCAGAGAGCTCGTTGTCCCAGCACTCTTGAACTTGGGTGTGACACTCACCCAGGGCACATCCTGTTAGCAGATGAGTTCTCTGCTTGTCAGTGCCAAAATGCATGGAAGGAGTTCTTTGTGTAGAATTAGGGGAAAGGGGACACTGTTGTGTGGAAAGGAGCACATTTTCATGTAAGAGTTGAAGAGACGTGGACTGCAACTTCTTTCAGTAAATTGCTGCATGACCTTGGATAAATCACTTAACTTCTCTGTGCTCTGTTTCCTTTGTAAAATGAGAGGATTGTCCTGGGGTCAGTAGTTTTCTCAAGTGTTTTCTTTGGCACTGAGCAACAGAACCTTTCTTTCAACTAAATTCTCAGGTACAAGCCCAGTAGAGCCTTTTCCCAGTTGATGGAGCTTAGGGACCTCTGTGCCTTCCTAGCTCAGAGCCCTTGAAACTGCCCTGGAAGCAGTGCTAACATTGCTGCATTAGGGATCTCTAATGCCTGCATGAGCCCTTGAAGGTGCCCATCTGGAAACCTCCCTGCCCTGTGCCTTAGTCCCCAAACAGTGAGTGGTTTACTTCCTAAAGGGGAGCCCCCTGAACCCAGGGCTATATCACTTTTGTTCAACAATACTACATGTCCCGCCCTGGAAAACAGTAGGTGCTCGGTGAGTGTTTGTTGAGTGGAGCACTGAATAAACAAATTCACAAACAAGTTTAAGAACACCTCTATATTACTCATAAATGGATATTTTTATTTTGGGGGGGCAGAGTTTCACTTTGTCGTCCTGGGTAGAGTGCTGTGGCATCATGATGGGGTAGCTCACAGCAACCGCAAGCAAGGTTAGTTTTGAGTGATCCCCTTGCCACAGCCTCCCACATAATTGGGACCATAGTCACCCACAACGAAACTCGGCTAGTTTTTTTTTTTTCTATTTTTAGTAGAGACGGGGTTTTGCTCTTGGTCAGTCTGGTCTGTAACTCCTGAGATCAAGCAATCTTCCCATCTCGGCCTTCTGGAGTGCTAGGATTACAGATGTCCGCCACCACGCCCAGCCAGTAGAGATTTTTACCACAATATTTTACCTAGAAGGAGGAACTTCCCCAAAATTGACATTCAGAAGTGTAAATGAGTGATCACTTCAAATCCTTTTCTGCAGTAACCTCGTTCTGTGCTGCCTTCACACTGGCCACTAGCCTTTGAAATTGGGCTGAGTGGAAAGGGACCATGTCAAATGCACTGCATTTGAAGAGTTAGTCTGAAAAATAAAGGAATGAAAGAGTGTAAAGTATCTCATTAGTAATTTTTCATATCAGTAACACGTGGAAGTGGTAATGTATGGGTTAAATACAATATATTATTAAAATTAACTTCACCTGTTATCTCTTTATTATGTGGCTACTAGAAAGTTTTAAATTATGCATGGGGCTCATAGCTGCGGCTCGCATATTTATTGGATAGCACTTCCCTGGATGGTTGATTAATGGATCATCGGTAATTACTCTAACATGTTATGTCTGCGCTTTCTTCTTCCTGTCTCTCCCCAGGCCCAGAAGCTGAAATCCAACGTGTCAGGCAGTCCGCACCTCTGCCTTTCTGAAGTAAGTTGTAGGGGGCTCCCTGCATTTGTTGAGATGCAGTCTTTGGGCCCCTGGGGCAGGGTGTGATGTAAAGGGTCCAGAGAAAATAAGGTTTCAGGTCCAGGAAAAAGAAAAGGCACCCTTCACCTCTGTTCGCCCTTTGAGCAACCTGCAAGATCTCAGATCTTAGTTCCCAAAGTTAGAAGTAAGCGAGGAACCCGGGATCTAACAGAACTGGACCCCAACACTAAAATGGTTATTCTAAGGCCGTGAGATTCTCTGTGACCACAGTCTGGTAAAGTTGCCTGGTACGGAGCAGATACATACAGACTCTCACTGCTCACCAGGTGCTCCCTAGCTGCACTTCCTCTGACCCCCACAGCTGCCCAGAGGTAGCTAGGGTAGGTGCATTACTGTCCCCGGGGGGCAGGGGAGCAGGCAGTTGTGCTGGGCGCAGATCCAGCTCCTTGTGTGGGATGAAGCATCATGGGATTGAGCAGGTGCTGCAGATGGGGAAGGAGGATTCAGCCCTGGGGGAGGACAGCTGTGCTGGCTGGGAGTCGGGAAGCCTGGGTTCTGGTTTGGGCTCTCCCGCTGACAAGCAGGGCAAGCTCCTTACACTCTCTATAAAATCTGGAATTGAACTGGCTGGTGGAGGTCAAGGCTGTTCCCTGCTCTGCCTGTCTCTGCAGCTGTCTCTGACCCCTCTCTACGTGAACTGTCATGTTCCTGGGCACATTTCCTGAGATGGTTCTTCCTGCCCTCCTTCCATGGTGGGGAGAGATGACAGACATTCCTCTGTAGCTGGTGGTTTCATGATTCCAGATTTCACAGCTATGGAGGTGTTAAGGAGAGGGGGGAGAATGGCAGGGATACCTGAGATCAAATATTTCCCCCATGTGGATTTTAATAATCCATAACGGAGGAGTGAACAGTCAGCACTGGCTGGTTTCTCAGTGTCTGGTTCTCATCCAGATTCATTGTTTCTTCCCATAAAATTATAAGTCAGAGAATTGAAGTCTCCGTGGTAAAATCGTAGTGAGTGGGGAATGGGAGAGAGAAGGCATATGACTAAAATGTACCCTGGTGGAACGAGTCCATGCAGTGGTGACAATGCAATTATTCTTTCTTACAGCGGGATTATGAAAAGAATGGTCTCTCTGGTGCTTCCAGCCACATAACCACAAAATCGATGGCTGCTCCTCCAAGCTGCGGTCTGAGCCCACTGCTGGGTCTGGTGGTAACCGCTCTGTCCACCCTGTTGTCTTTATCTTTGGCAGAAACATCGTAGCTGCATTTAAAAAAAAGAAAGAAAGAAAACAATATGGACATGTAAAAAGACAAAAACCAAGTTATCTGTTTCCTGTCCTCTTGTATATCTGAAATTCCAGTTTTAGGGGCTCGGTTGAGAAATGGTTCCATCCAACTGGAACTTTCTTTTGTTGTTGTTTTTAAGAAAGCTTCTTGTGATCCGTATGGGCTTCAGCGGGGAATCTGATGCAGGGCTGTGTTCCAGACTCAGGAGGCTTTGAGGCATGCTGTATTTCAAAGGGACAGTTTGTAAATGTGGCCGTAAAGCAGACTAGGGCCATGTTTTTCATGGTGATGACAACCACGATGATGATGATGATTTTAACAATTTTAATTCTGGCATTTCCTAGCTAGAGGAGTTAGTATTGCTAAAGAAATCTTTCGTATCTCATGCAATGGCTTTGGTTTCCGATGACATCCGTGGCAGCCTGACACAGATGCCAAGCTTTTTTGCCACAAAACGAAAGTTTTCAACAAGAGCAGGACTTCGTGGAAACTGGCTTGTACTAAGGTTCTTCTTTCTCTATGTACTGGCATTTTCCACGCTAATGTTTGTGTCCCGTAAACAGTTCTACACTCTCCTCCAGAACAAATAAACACCTGTCACATCCAAAAGACAGTATCTATCTTGTAGTCAAACGGAGAAGGAGAATGAGTGAGCACCTTCACAGGACCTGGGTGGCTGAACGACACTCTCCTGGGCCTTCCCTGAGTGAGAAGCCCTAAAATTAACAAGTCAAATGCAGCTGAAGTGTCACTCGAATACACTTCACAGTTATGAGATTATATGTAGAAAAACAATTTTACTAAGAAATGATTTCAACTATTGGCTTTCTATATTTTGAAAGTAATGATACTGTTTTCATTTTTTACTGATGGTTTACTACAAAATCCATGGAGCTTGTTTTTTCCTCCTAAGTAGCATAAGCTCCAATCTTAACTCCGCAAATACAGCTCTTTGCAAGCAGACTCTCAGGAGCCTGTGCTTTAGCAGAAAGCTCTGCACCACATGGCCGTGGACAGGCTGGAGGAAACAGCACTGCCGAGCGTTGTCTTATCACTTCTTGAAATGCAAGCATGCGTCCCTGTGGGGAGACTGGCAGCCACTTGTAAATGCCACCCTTGCCATTGACACAGTCCAGTATCTGGGTTTTCGGGTTATGGCTACGTGACAAAGGCAGCTTAGGTTGGGATGGGGTTGGCATGTGTTGCCCTCTTTTTTGAAGCAGATCCAGGCCAGGTACACAGTTCTTTTCCTAAGATTTTCATTATCCCTGACTGCCGTGTCTGGGCTGTTTGCTTAGAGTAGTTTGGTGAAGGTCATTGAGAATCTGCTTGCATCTTGTTCAGTGTTCTCCATGGCAGATTGTGACTGACCATGAGAAAAAAGAAGAGTTTTTTAATCAAGAAGATAACATTAGATGTGGTGAGATGAATTTGTTGGGACAGATAAAGAGAACAGGACTCTCTCAGTGAGGCATCTGGCTGCTTTCCCTGCATATCATCTCCCATGGTTCTCTTCCTTAAGTGAGTCGAGACCCTCAAGTGCACTTGTGAAGTCTAGTTTAGATGTGGAGATTCCACCTTAGTAGAGTCCTGGGGTGCCCTGGCTTTCTCCCCACGTGGGGAGAGGGGGTAGAGGAGGAGGAGGAAGCTGGTGGCACATGCTTCATGTTGACTCCCTTTGCCCACTGACATCTGCCTTGTAAGACTAATCACATTACTGGGGGAAGGAAACTTTGAAAGCCAAGATAAAGGCATAGTCTTTTAGCTCTGTTGGTGTTCAAAGTACATTTATATCCAAATGTTAATAAACACCAGTGTATAATTCTCAGTACCAACTTTTTTCACTTTGAAATATTTTCAAGGGAAATTCCTCAAGCACCCAAGTGTATTTGATTAGTAAGAAGTTCCACCATAAAGACTTTTACTTTGGATAAACACATTAAATATGTCAAAATATTTGGAATGCCAGTCATCTCTGAGAGCCTATCTCTTACAGAGCAAATTTTGTTTTAATTAAGGTATCTCTGTGTATCTACACTGGCCTAATTGCATATGGGTCTGATTCTGTGTGATCCACTGTAGAAAGCTATTGATTACTTCTGTAGTGAACAGCAGCTCTAATTAGCTTCAGATGACCAAAGAGGAAATGGGATTTTTTAGTGCTAACAAGGGCAGCCTTCATTGCGTGGATATGCAACATATAAATTAAATTTCCAAAAGCCTCATCCATCACCAACAAAGATCTCATTTTTCTTCAGTGATAAATGCATATCGAAGTTACCAAATCCTCAATTTGATAATAAGTTGCTGATTAAATCAACAAGGGGAAGCGTCTTGTTTGAGGACAACGCATCGTAGAGATTATGACAGAGCAAGGCAAGGAAGATTTCAGCCCCCCCCCACCCCCCACCCCACCCCACCCCCGTGAAATCTGTTGAATACAGTGATTCTGAAACACCATTTGCCCCAGGACTGGACCAGACAAATAATTTAATTCTTTTACCTATCTCACTTCCTCTTGGAGTGCTTAAAAACAAAATGCCTTTAGTGGAGGTGTTCTGGATGCCACTGAATACAGCGGCCATCTGGTGAGGTTTGAACCTCTGGTAGGAAATATCTCATTGTAGTTGATTTTGACAAAAAAACCAATAACTGATGTCCATGCAGACCGTGACTCCCAGATCAAGCAAGTCTAACCATGCCCTACTTATTGTAGAGTAAAAGAGAAGAAAAGGCAGCCCTGCCAGACTGATGAGAAGCACATCATTCCGCGTTGGTGTTGACGATCTTTGGCTAATACATGTTTGAGTGTCTTTTTAATGGAGCACAGGGAGGAGGAAGTGCACAGGGCAAAGAGGGAATTCCGAATGCCAATTGAGTATTTATTTTTCCATACCTGATTTTTTTCAAAGCTCTAATAGAATATAAGTTGAGAAATCTATAGGTTATTTTTCATGAAGTATAGTAAACCATATCCAGAGTGTAATGAGTGTGGCTTCCATTTAATTTTTGTTTTTAAACAATTCTTTATCCTGTGGTTTTTAAAAAAAAAATGTCTTAGAAGGCAGGTCTTCGAGTTCATCGATTACAGGACGGGGCTTCTCCAGAGCTGCTGCAGCCTTGGAAGTGACCTGTATTGAGACTGCTCCTGTCTCGCATGTGCTCCGAGGACGGGCGGCTTCCAGCTGCCTCCCAGTCCCCCACATGCCTCCTTGTCTCTAAATCAGACAGTCCCAAACACTCCATCTGCTGCACCAGGGACTCGGGAGAGCAAAAGCACTTTTGAGTCAGTGTAAAGTGCCCGGGAAAGGGAGATGTAAGAGCAGTGGGAGTGGATATAATTAGCAAGTTCTTTTCTTAGAATCCACATAACTGCATTTCCGTTGTTATTATTTACAAAATAGTGGCCTCACAGGAGCTGTCTTGGGAAAATAAGTTTTCATTCATGTAGTTAGACACGCATGACTTCTCTGAATCATAAACCCCGTGGGCCAGAGAAGGGCTGCTTGGCCAGATTCGCATTTTTCTAATTCTCTGTTGAGGCTGTTCTAGAGCTCCGGGATTCATACCCTGTGATCTTTGTTGCTCTTGCCTCTGCTCTTAGTTGAAGCAGAATGCACCTATGTGAGACCGTCCACGCTAGACAGACCTATAAGCAGTGATAACCAAAAGTGAATTATCACTGGCCGGGCACAGTGACACAGAGACCCTCTTCTGAGCTTGGGGGGGGTTTGGAAAAATGGAATAAAATCGATGTGCCGTGAGGGGACACGTGCTTTGGATGAATGGGCCGTGCAGCCCGCTGCTGTCCCTTGCTGTTCATAACAGGAACCCACCAGGAAAATAGTCAGAATCTCTTGAATGATCCAGCACTTCCTTTACAGAAAGGAAGGCAGCACCAATAAATATGTGGACAACAGAGGAAGGGATTTCTTTTCCTTGGAATTGTAAAATAAAGCAGCTGGAGGTTTGGTCGCATGTCCTCCAAAGCGACGTTTTTCTCTCATCCCTATGGTGGATCTGTATCCCGCGTGTGTATCTGACACCTCCTGATTTTGACCAAGGTTTGCTTCTCAAGTGACCACTGTTTTAAGCCTGTTACCTAGATTTCTTCTTGAGGACTGTCCCTCTGAAAAATCTCACTGCAGAGGCCTTGAATCCATGGGTTTTGTCACTGCCTCCATCCTGGGGTGCTTCCTACAGGCCACTGCATTTCACAAGGGCAATGGTCTCAAGACAGCGCTGCTCTTGTTCTCTTGTGCGCGATGCCTCTGGTTCCGCCCTCTTCTTTATTGCCTAAGTATTTATAAAACAAGGTTCTTTGGTTCTTTTCCAACAGTTCTTCATCCTAATTGCTCTAAATTTAGTTCTTCCCAAATTCTTATGCTATCAGATGACCTTTTTGTTGTTGTTGTTTTTAAGACAGAGAAGCCTCTCTTAGGAGCCAGACCAATGAAGGTGATGCCAATCTCCAAACAGGGCAGCGTTTTTCAACCTCTTCCATCTCACAGCACACTTGAACCTATAGTTAAACTTCCGACTACACTTAAATTGTGTTGATCAAAAAAAAAAAAAAAAGAGTAAAAAAATGAATACACTTACTGTGCTTTGAATTTCTTTCCAAAATGTAATTAATGACCTTTACAAATTATCGTGAAGCACTTCAGGTCATCTCGTGGCACACCAGTTGAAAACCACAGAAACAGGAAGTTCCTCCCCCCAAGCCTCCTCTGAGCTCCCTCTTCGTACTCTAGGGTTGTCCTATCCTCAGCACGAATCCTTCTGCTGCCCCTGTGTTCTCTGACAGGCTTCTCCTGCCTCCCAGGGACAATGCAGGGGACTTTTTCAGCAGCACTCGCCACCTGCACGTCTGATTGTTCTGAGACCCAGCCCAGAGGGGTGGGGAAGGCACACAAACCCCATTTCAATAAACTGCCTGCAGAGAACCGCAGCCTGCTAATAGTCATCGAGGCCTCAGCCCCCTAAGGTCTCCAAGCTCATTTGACCAGCGCAGCTGCGACTTCGGCTGCCTGCCTCTGGCAGGTGCCAATATCAGCATCTTGTCCCACTGCCATGGGGAGTTTATTTCTGCTCAAGGGCAGCTGCCAAGCCCAGCACCAGCATCAATAGAAGGTTTTCTCTGATTTTCTTCTCTGTGTCTCAGGCCAGGCTTTGCTCCTAGTCCCCGTTTTGTTTTGTAGGGGGTGCCAGCAGACCGGCCCATGATCCTCCGCTTCTTCCATAATTTTGACATCTCTTCCTGCTCCTCCCACCTTCCCTGGCGGAAGGCATGACACATTATCGGTACTTAGAAAATGCTGGTTGAAGGAAAAGCTTTGGAACATTGAAGGGCTTTATCCTGTCATGCAGTAGCAACAACTGGCCTATTAGCAGTCTTATTGGCCTGGAGCTGTCATGATAGGAAATGTGTCCTCCTGTGATTACTGAGGGTGACCTGGGACAGAGTCTTGGAAAGCACTGGGATCAAAATAACTTTAAATCTGCCCACTGTGTTCCCTACAAAATCAGCTGTTGTCTCAGGAAGAGCTAAGCAAGACCTGCCAGTCCCAGCAGGCTCACCACATCTGGCAGAAAGGACAGGACCCAGAATGGGTGGCTTTGTGGAAATGAGCTGGTGAGTCTGCTGAGATTTAAACTTGCCTCAGGATGCTGGCAACAAAGGCAGACCACTCTCCTGTCCCAGACTAATCCCAGCAATGACAGCCTCCATCAGTAGCCCAAGAAGCAAAGTCAAATGTTTGTCAGTTCAGTCCAGTTATGGAACGAGCACTCTGGTTGAGTGAAGCATCGTTTGGAGCTGAAGCCCCCTCCGAGTGACTTGAGACTCCAGGGCCCATGGACAGCAGCTCAGGTAAACACCTGTCTCTTCCAGATCGGCAGAATCCTTCAGTTTGACATCCTTCTGAGACTTGAAATTCTCTTTATAAATAGGTCATGAAATTGTTTTTCAGACTCAGACTCCTAAGAGGTGAGTCCCAGTCCACATGCAAACTGTGGCCAGTCCAGCTCTCCCATTATGGAGAGAGCAGATGTGCCCACCCTCAGCCTGAGCCTGCCAGGCCACCACTGAGAACTTGGGCTGCCACTCCTCTGGGCCTTAGAGAGCTGCGAGCTCGGCCAGGTAGGCGCACCGTGGGGCCGCCATAACTGTCAGGTACAGCCTTGGTGAGGTGGGGATAAAAGACACCAGGGCTGCTTTAGCTGAGGAAAGTGAACAGTCAGCAGTGCCTGTGCCAAAGAGCAAAACTGAATGTGCACTGTGACCTCTGACGCCTGCCAGACATAACCGAGAAGGGCCAGAGTGAAGAAGGAGGGAGAATCGGGAAATCCAGTGAATGCCCTGGGTGTGGGGAACCCAGAGATGTCAGACAGAAGTCAGCAGAGCTGTAAAGGCCATCACCTGGGGGCAGGCAGGGCGATCACAGGTACAGGTGAAGTCCCTCCGGGTCTTCTCAGTGTTTGACCTGTGAGGGTCCCTCAATAAAATGCTCCTGCTGGTGCTCTCTCCCTCTCCCTCTCCCTCCTTCCCTCTCCTTCCCTCCTTCTCCCCTCTCTTCTCTCTCTCCCTCCCCCTCTCTCTTCTCTCTTTCCTCCCCTCCCTCCCTCTCTCCTCTCCCTCCCTCCCTCTCTCCTCTCCCTCCCTCCCTCTCTCCCCACCCCCATCTCTCTCTCCCCTCCAGCAGAGCTGTATCATCCAGCATTATCTTCCTGGCATACGAACTGAGCTTGATCTGGAATTCAGTTTTATATTTTTTAGCTTTCGCTGAAGGCATTTCTGAAATGTGGTGTGGGGAGGAGGAGAACGGAAACTGGAACCAAATCGCAGCTTGCCCGGCCGGCCTTACTTGGCCTGCTCTTACCTTCATCGGGCATTTCTGATGTGCTTTTCTGGAATCAGAAATAGCTGATTGTCCTTAGAGGGTTGGGGGGAAAATGGTTTCAGAAACCTGAAATCCAGGGCCTTAGAGTTCTCCTAATTATCTATCTTTCTCTTCTTCTCCCTTCCCTCTCTCAAGGGATCGGTGGGGCAAACACTTTTCACTGCAGAGGCTGCTTTAAAGACAGCGTCTCATGTGCATTATTCCTTGATATTGAAATTATTTTCTCTGTTTAATCCGGCTCCCGCTGAGAAGCTGTGCGAGATTTAGGTCGTGGGATTCTTTTCTTGTACTCCTTTGGACAGTGTTGCGGTTTTTACTCTTAACCTGAGGGCGTACGTCTGTTTGTGTTCATCCTGTTTCCTGCAGGTTTGTAGTACGCGTGGAATAGAAGGCGGCTTCTTATTTTTAAGGTATTTTTAGAGTTCTATCCTGAGCGAGGGGCTCAGATGCCCAGTGTCCTCAGAACTGGGGTGAAGCGTGAGTGAGCGTTGTTGAGAAGCCTCCAGTTAGGGAGGGAACCCTCCAGCTGAGCCGTTTTCCTCCTGGTCTCCATGTTACACGGTGTGCTGACTGCGTTTCCCACTCATGGGAGAGGATCCATGTATCTCTTCGGCTTGTGCGTCTGCATTCCTGAGGGCACCTGTGCATTCGCCTGGGGTCGCCCCCACAGGGCTTCCTCACACAGCTGTTTTGCAAAGGGCTCTGTTGCCAGCACCTGTGGGGGAGCGTCTGCCCCGAGAAGTGCACGTTCTGCTCTGTGGACTTTGCAGGTGGTTTTGTGACGTTTGGATTTTCTGTTAGCCGATTGCTCAAGTGCTACAGAATGTACATAGTTCCTTGGGCCACCCCACCCCCACCCCAGAATATCCTAATAAACATGTTTTCCTTTTTTTAAAAAAAAATATGATTGTGGTGTCTTTTTCTTTTCATCGGAAAACAAACTCAAAATCTACAAACACATAGAAAGCCCCACTGTCAAGATACTGGGGATTTTCAACAACAGATCACAATGACTGGGTGAGGCCGCCACATACACTGTTAGACCCTGCTTTCCCACCCTTGGTACTGTCCACATTCAGGGCCACATAATTACGTGTCAGGGACGGACGTGTCAGGGACGGACTTGTCAGGTCCTGTACATTGCTGATGTTCAGAGCATCCCTGGGTAGCCCCCATCTTCATATGTGACCAAAAATATCTCTAGATATGGGCAAGTGTCCCCTGGACAGGGCAGACATCACGCCTGCTTGGGAGCCACCATTTCAGACCCAGCCTCATAACTCACTCAGGAGTAGCAAAAAGAACGAGGTGCAAGTGTAAGGGCCGTGGTGATTTTAAAATGCAATTTTAAAATTAGAGGGTAGGGCTGGTGGGTTCTCAAGTTATCCCTATATTTGTGTTGAATGATTGTATAAGCTTACAGATAGAAGTATTTTGATAAAAGATAAAGACTGGAATGGGGTCATTTTTCTTCTTCCCAGCATCTAGGTCAGTGCCTGGCCGAGAAGAATCAGTTAATGTCACATGAGGCGAGATCTTATCTTTCTGAATTAGGATCATGAGGGCGGCTGCTCAAAATATGACAGCAACCCACCCGTTTCCCTGAGTAAGTTACCATTTCTGGAGTCCTTATCACACCAGGACTTTCTAAGGCAAAATATTAAAGCACCACACACAATAGTGAAGTTCAGCGCTGTAGTCTGCTTCAGTTTGCAGCAATTGTGAGGCCTCGCTCTGTGCAGGGCGGAGCCTGCAGTCCACTTAGGATTCTGGGGACACGTTTTTGTTCTCTTTGTGAGTTTTCATGCCACTGGGCTTTCTCACTACCTTGCTTCCTAGACCTGCTTTCAAATGACCAAATTTAGGAGGATTTTGGTCAGACTCCACAAAATCCTCCGGTTGATTTGGGTAAAATGTGTGTGCGCATTTGGACCTGAGCTTGGTGCCACAAAAACCCAGTTTCCCGCAGCTCACTGGCCTCTGGGCTCCTCAGGGAAGCCTTTGCAGAAATCCCCAAGTTCATTCAGAGAAAAATGAACCTCCACCATCAGCACAGGTGGAGCCGGGCAGGACCAGGACATTCCCAGAATCATCACACAGAAAGGGAGGGAGCAGCAGTGAGCGCCTGGGGATTGGAGGGTCCTCTGGCCACCATCAGTTCATGTTCTAATCATCTTCCGGCTACAGCCAAATCCCCAGGATGCAAGTGATAGAAAATTTAGGGGCCAGAACAAGAAACGACTAATAAAACCCTGAGAGGAATGCCAAGAAAGTGAATAAAAACTGACAGTCACAAGATACAGGACTGCTGGTGTTTGGTGATATAAATAAAGCATAACCGAGAAGCAGTGACGCGGAAGATAGATGCAGGCGCGTCCAGGGAAGTCATGGCAGGCGGCGGGGCCGGGGCTGGTGCCCCGGTGGTTTCAGCCTCCTGAAGATTCTTTCATCCAGGCTGGTAGACCCAGACTTCACCGTGTGTCACAGATAAGGTGAGTGTTGTCCTGAGAATACTTCTATAGGTATAAATGGGGACAATCTGTTTACGAAGTTGTTTGACAACACACATCAGAATTTAAAATCCATAGCCCCTTTGAGCCAACAATTCCACCTCAAGGAATGTCACCTGCATTCCAGGTAACTGTGCAAGGTATCTGCACGACAGGATAACTTGTAATAGGAAACTACTTGAAGTAGCCTGAATGTCCATGACAGTGAACTGGTTAAAGAACTTGGGGTACCCAGATGAAGGGATATTCTGCAACTATTAGGAAAAAAAGTACATGTCCATTCACTGGAACTGAAAGGGGCCTCTAGCGTGGTAAGTGGAAAGGCAGGGCATGGGACAATTAAGAATACGGTCCTATGTGCGTCCTGTTTAGAAAACTAGATGGTGGTAGGTAGTGACAGAGAAAGGTGGTAGGTAGATGAGCAATGACGATAGATGCTAAATAGGTACAAGTAGGTAGATAGTAGATTCAGATGACTGACAGGTGGTAACTAGATGGAGATAGATTGATAGATCAATAGATGCAAGTAGGGGAAGATATAGAAAGGTGATAGACACCAGATAGAGACCCAGGTATAGATAGATACAGGTAGATGATAGATAGATGACAGATATAAATAGTTACACATAGATCAGTGAGAGGGAGACGATAGATTCAGATAGACAGTGATGGGTAAATAATAGATGATAAAGAAGTGAATATATAGGTGATTGGTAGATGAATATTCCCAGCATATTGAGTTTTTTTTACCATGTCCATATATTATTTTTACTGGTTAATTTTAGAGAATAAAAAAGGAAGGGCAAGCTGTGCGGCTTCTGGAACCCAGCTCAGATTCTGAGCCCTGCTCTCTGGAGGAAAGAGGCTGACACAGCCCCAGCTCAGAGTACCCCCAGGGCAGAGTTCCCCACTGCAGCCAGCAAGCCCTGTACAGCCCCAGGGCAGTGAGTGGCTGCCCCCACCCGCACTGCCTATAAGATTAATTGCTGCAATTTGGGGAAGAGGCACCTTACTGGCTTCTGCTGTGCACAGAGTGCATAGAAGGGTTTTAAAATAATTCCGCTCCCTGTGGTTGGTGATGAGTGAGTCATCTCTACACAGGACCTTCCCTACCCAAGGGGAGGCTGGGTTTGCTTAACAAAGGATCAACCCCATTCTATAGTGTCCTCAGAGGGCTCATGATAATCACAGCCACCCAATACTGGGTGCTTGCCATGCACCAAGCACAGGGATGGACGGGCTCCATGGACGTGATCTCATTCAGTCCTCGCAGCACTCTGATGTGGAATGAAGACTGAGGAGACTGAGGCTCAGAGAGGGCAAGTGACTGAGGCAAAGTCACACAGCCAGAGTGCAACTCGGATCCCATTTTCTGATGCGGGCATCTACTTATTCTCTCAGCCCTCAGGCCCTGTGGGGAGAGCGCCTCCAAGTACACCCCATAGCCCCCCAGCCCTGCCACATTTCCCTTCACCCACACTTGGAGCCACATTCTAAGAGCAGCCCAAGTTGGCGTATTGCAGCATGAGTTTGTCTTCAAGAGATAATTAGATTACCTCCCTTGCCTTAAGGAAAAGAACAGCAGATTTAAAAAGAAATATGACAAGCCATCTGAGTGCCAGGACTGCTCCCCTGAGAGTCACACTTCCATTTCAGTCCCTCATTCCAGACTTGAAACCAATTAAAGTAGTTGCAACATACACAGTTAACACCAAGTGACAAAAGCCTTCCTAAGTGTTTTAAAGATCTCATTTTCCCTCAGGCTGTGCCCAGAGAAACCTAGCTGGCCTGGTATTGTACAACTAAGGAAGTGCTTGACCCAGCTCTGACTTCGGAGGTGCCCCTCCGTCCTCCTGAGATCCCCCTGCAGCTGTCACCCCCTGTGCATTTTCCTGGTGGCAGAAGACAAAGGCGGTGTTGGGGGAGGGTGTATATTGCCTTCGCCTGGCAGCGTGGCTGGCTCTGTGACATCTCTGGGTCCCCGATCCCTGCCTGACCACAGCTCAACAATTTTGGGGGGGGCGACAGCACTATGGCTTAGCTGTTCCCTTCACTTTGTCACCTCAGGACAACAGGGTCTCCCTTTGAAGTGAGTAGACCAAGGAATTGAGTTTTAGGAAGGGATCTTCAACAAATATTACCCACCCGGGAAGAAAATGTGAACCAGGCAATAATTACAGTGTCACTCCTGTGATACCTTATTGTCATCTAAGTTCGCTTCCCTTCCAGACAACTGAGCATGAACCCTGGCCCCTTCCAAGGTCCCCTATCAGAAGGGGAAACCAGCACACTCAGGTACAAACTGGTTTGTTTTCCTTCTCCTGAAATGTTTCTGTCACACCTCCTTAGCTGGGGAATGCCTTACAGAGCCCCTTCACACCCAGGCGCTCTCTGGACACTCCCACCAGGCAGGGAGCTAGGTGATCACCCCCGTTCTGTGGACTAGGGAGAGAGGGTCCCTGCAGCCCAGCAGCCCCTACCCCACCGGCAGGATGTGCCCTCCTCCTCTGCTCCCTGCCCCCTTTTCTGCCATCTTCCCACTCTCCTCGGGGGGGGGGGGGACAAACTATGTCAGCTTAATTTTAATGTTTGTAAATCTCACCTATACTGTATCCACTATTTGTTTACTCTGGTGTGCTCCTTCCCATAACCCTTGCTATAATTCGGGGTAGCCAACCTCGGGTGCACAGTCTGGGGCTGCCCAGCTGCTCACCTGCTCACAAGCCCCTGTGGGTTCCCAACTGGAGCAGAGGGATGGGGTGGTGGCTTCCTCACTAGACACTAAAATGGCCCAAGATTGCAAACCAAGGTGTAGGGGCCACGGCAATGGGGGAGGGGGGGTTTCAACAGCCTCTGGGGGGTCCAGTTACCTCAAGGTGCTGGGGGAGTGGGGAGCCCCTACTTTCAGCTTCATTTCACCCACCCAATTAGCACAGAGCCAACACAGCCCCGATTGTTCTGCCCCTGCTCCCCAACAACACTTCTTTAACTTGGGTCCCTACTTGATATTTATGTTTTTAAAACTGGAGTCAGAGATTAGTCCCCAGGGCTCTACCTCTCACTGGTTCCTCAGGTTCCCCTGAGGATCACCTGGATCTTCAGAGCAGCCCTGTGAGGCGGCCACTTCTGCCTCAGTTTTGCTGATGGGGGACAGACAGGGAGGTAAGTAACTTGGCAAAATCCCCGGGGCCCCCCGGGATTCCAACTCGGGCAGGCTGACTCGAGGGTGTGGTTTGCAACCCCTGGGTTATCCTACAGCAGGTTCCTGCAGACCACATCAGTTTTCAAAGCCACGAAGGGCTAAGATCTTCAGGGAAACCTGAGGTGTGAGGGTGGCAGCCCTCTGGTACTGTGAATAATGCGCTTGGTTGAATTTTTTTCTCAATTTTGGATTTCCTGAGAATAAACCAGGACTATCTAGGTGTCATTTCATTGTCAACATTTTAAAGAATCCGACTCTGAACTTCTAAACTTTGCCATGTGTCTTCACACACAGCTACCTGTGCCCAGGGAGGCTCAGCCCTGGTCCTCTGCTCTGTCCTTGCTGTCCTACCCCCGGGCGGTCCCTACCCCCGGGCGGTCCTCATTCCTTCCTCAGCTCCCAACTGCACTTGCCACCCAAAGCTGATGACTAGGTGCCACATTCCATGTGACCTCATTCAGCTTCCTA
Source organism: Otolemur garnettii (assembly GCF_000181295.1). NCBI lineage: Eukaryota > Metazoa > Chordata > Mammalia > Primates > Galagidae > Otolemur > Otolemur garnettii. The sequence goes on from NW_003852416.1 coordinate 6,007,694, forward strand.
CATTTCCAGCTTCCCAAAGAGGAACCAGTCACCTCCTCAGACTAGCCTGCCTGGGACAGATGCCGTCCCCCTCCCACAGCCTGCATCCCTCCCTCAGCTGTCCAGCAGGTGTCCATGCCCATACTGCACAGAGCACCCTTCTGGGGACAGGGATACAGTGGGGGGGGAGGGGTTGAAAGAGAACAAGTCTTTCTTCTCAGGGAGCGTCCCCTTTCATGGGAGGAACACGGATAATGGTTAACAAGCAAGAAAGTGCGGCAGTGACAAGTGTTTTCAGTTTCCTCAGACTAAGGACAATAATGGCACCCATGTCATTGGGTGAATCTGAGGATGACGTGAGATGTCACAGGTAGGGGCTCCAGCACTTAGGAAAAGGAAGGAGATTGTTATGAAGAAATAGACAGGGTGCTGTGAGGAGAGGGGCAGGGAGGGGGCTCCAGTCTGGGTGACCAAGGAAGTCTCCCTGAAGAGGTGTCCTTGCAGGGAATGCCTAGATGTTAAGAAAGCCCTAGAAGCAGGGAAAGCACCCCAGGTCAGGGACAGTGGTTCAAGGCCCGGGAGTGGGAATGGGCAGGGTATATGGAGAAAGAACACACAGCCCAGCCTGCGTGGCTGGGGAGAGGACGGCACAGGCCGGCGAGGCGGCGTATCACAGCACACACGCAGGGGAGCACCCTCTACCCACATGGCAGGGAAAGAGGCAGAGAGCGCAGTCAGGGGCTGGGACGACACACCGCGTGGGGGAGGATGGGGCCGTCCTGGGCTGCTCACAGAGAAAGTGAGGTGACGGGGGTGACAAGAGGTGGAGCTGACAGGACTGGTGTGCTTGGAGGTGAGGGGGAAGCAAGGGTGGGCTCCCTTTGCAGAGGAGGGTTACTGGGGGAGCAGCCATTCAGGTCCAGAGAGAGGAGAAGGGGGGCAGGCCACAATTATCTTGCTAAGTTTGGGACACCCATGACCTCCCAGCCACCAGTTGCATACACCAACATTCACCAACATGTGGTTCCCTGCCTGGACTCCATTGGCCTGGAAGCCTTTGCCTTCACTTCTGAGCCCCCACACCCAGCCCACCCTACCATGGTCTCGCTCCTGTACCTCGGGCCTCTTCTCTCCACACTGGGCCTCCTAGACTGTTGTCACAGCCGCCAAGGGCTCCCAGATTCTAACTCGAAGCCAGTGCCTTTCTTTTACTTTTCCTTCACCTTTGTACCCGAATAAGCAGGTCCACCCTCTGCCCTTCCTAACTCACTGTCTACCCACCTCCCCATTCACCTGCCCATCCATCAGCTCCCCTCTGGGGAGTCTTCCAAGTTCCTCCAATTTATGATGAGTTCTCCGTCCTGAGGGCACCCACAGCCCCCATGGCCTCCCTCCCTCACTCCAGTGGTCCTGTGTGGCCCAATGTGGTCACTTAGCTCTTTTGTCACATGAGCCCCCCCCCCAGCAAGGTCAGAGACACCTCCTGACAGGACAGACAGTGTCCTCTCCGAGCCTCAGTTTCCCCAGCTTACCAATTGCCTAAACAATAGAAACTACGGCAGGGGTTTCCCAGGAGGTTTCTATGGTGGTCACAGCTGTTACTCTCAAGAATAAGACACCAAAAAATGATAGGGACACCAATAACTGGAGGTAATTTAGGGACTTGGTAGGAATCTGAGTGTACACTGACTTGTTCTAGAAAGAATGGGTGAGCTGAGTCCTCCCAGATGCACTCCCTCCTCCATTAGCAAATGCACTTAGAGGCCCACCATGGGATGGACACTCTCTCTGGGACAAAATAAAAACGATCCCTACTCTCATGGACATTTATACACTTTTCTTTCTTTCCTCCGTCCAGACCTTAAAAACATCATATTTCTTAGGGAGTAGAGAGTGCCTCTCACTCCAGGGAGGCCATTCCATCAGATCCGCATCTGGCATGTACAACAGAGCCTATGACATCCCAAGTGACAGCTGGTTCTTATACAATAATAATCTTACGGGATTAAGATTCTTCTGGGTTACAATGCCTGTATCCCCTCATCCATTTATTTTGCCAGAATTGCTGAGTCCCTGCTATCACACACTGAAATCATCCCAGCCAGGCTTCCACCGTAGCTATGCCTGTGAGTGTTTACCCAGCCAGTTGAATTCCATTACTCAGGACTTGATAGAAAAGAGCCATTTCTGCATCTACTCACATCCTGTCACCTAATTGTCATTGTATAGTTCATTAACATTCCCTTAATTTGTTGTGAAAAGTTAAAAGGCTTTCAAATCTGGCCAAACTCGAAACGAATCTATTTGCCTTTTATGATGATTGAAATGATGTGCATTGTAAATAACCTTATGTTCAACACTCAGTGATATTAATTTCACTTGACTTCATGACTTAAGGTCAAATATGTTAATCAAAGCCGGTGTCATTAGCACAGTTTCCTTTTCTATTAAGCGATGATGATCACTTACTATTAATGAGTCGTGAAGTTTTAATAAATTTTTTGCTAGTGTGAAATTGCAAAACAGTAATTATGACACATACTGTATGGATGGCTTGTTCCACGATGTAAATTTGGCCTAGTGTTGGTAAAAATACAAAAGAGCTGCAAATAATTAATTAGTTGCTGCCGTGGAACCAAAATAAGCTTTCACCATGAAAGTAGATGAATGAAAAATGAAGACTCTTTTGTTGTTGCCAGTGAATTGTTCAACAGTGACACCTGGGCACTCAGAAAGACCGGCTGTCTCAAAAATGACATTTTGACTTAAGCCAATGGAAAAATAACTTTGCAAGAATTTTTTGGGTTGATGTCAATTTTTCTGGCATGGGGCTGATGATATAACAGTATGGGGCAGGAGGAGGATTTTGAAATAAAATGAAATGTTGATGCAGACAGGTTGAAGGGAATGACATTAAAGAATTAGCATCTCGAGGCTGACAGAGGTTGTGTGAACCTGGGATAGAGCCAGAGGGGTTAGGACCTGAATTCCAAGGTTTTAGGACCTGAACCAGGAGTTTTCTGCAGAATACATAAGAATCCATAAGGATTATGTTAAAATGCAGATTTCTAAAGGGCACTGTCCTAAAGTTAGCTCAGTAGGTCTGGAATAGGGGATCTGCATACACTCAGGATTATCCTGATATAGGTGGTCTTTGGCCCATTCTTTGAGAATTAATAATCAAGAAGCCCTAAATCACAATTATTTAAAACTATATAATTGTCAAAGTTCTCACTAAAAAATTGCTTACATGTGAGGCCCCATATTAAGCATGAGATTCTCCATTTTCTCCATTAAGTCTACAGTAGGGTAAGAAAGGTGTGGTGTGTATATAGATAACATCATATCACCACCTGAGATTTCCTGGCTTGTTAATGTGCCAAGGACAGAGCTATTTTATATGCACAGCTGAATTTGACCTCACCACCACCCTCATCGTGCAGACTCGGGGATTGGGTCGTGAAGAGATTAAATAACATGCCTGAGGTCAGAACAGGATGCCAAGCTAAGAAGTAGGCTCTCTGAGGCAGGATGCAGCGACTGAACGTGTTTACGTAGTGTAAGAACGTAATCAGGGACCTTAGAAATTTCTACAGGACAATGCTGAGCTGCGGGAATTGGTGGGGAGTCAGGCCACCCCTTTTGGGGGCAGTTTCAGTTATGCAGGTCAGTGGCTTTCAAACTGTTCCCCAGAGTTCTGGAGGCTTTGGTGAATCCAGGGTCAATGCTGAGGTAGAGGGTTAGGTAGGGGTCCTTTCCCATCTCACTCCACAGCCCCCCATGGGAGCATGCTGTCACATGACAAAATGTCTGGAAATCCCTGACTCAGGGCAAGCATGGAAAGGGGCAAGTGTTGTCTCAGAGTAAGCCTGACTTGGATGTTGGACCCAAGGTGTTTAACCTACTGGCAAAGTGTCCGGCAAGAAAGACATTTGAAAGTCGAGAGTCAAGTTAGGAGTTAGGGAGTAGAAGATTCAGTATTTATTTTGGTATTACCTGTAACCAGGTAACTCATTCTTCTAGAAGGGCAATGCAATTCTCCATGAGGCTGAGAAGTACACAAGTGCCTTCTCTGTGCTGAGTACTGAGCCAGGGACAGTCACCTGTCTCCAGCCCTAGGAGGTCCTGGCTCATGCCACTTGGCAGAGGAGGCTCCCTGAGTTCAGGCAGCGACATCTCAGCTACCTCACTGAGCACACACAGGAATGTGGGCCCCTAAAACATCCTTTAGTTACTCCCCAGGCCAGCAGTGGGGAAAACATATTTTCTCTATTTCACAGAGGGAGCTAATAAATGCATGTCACTGCTAAGTGACCATCTTGGAAAGTGAAATTCCAAAGTTTGTGTTCCTGCCTCTCTACTGGCAATGACATCCATAAGACCAGAATCCCTCTTAAAGAATTAAACAACAAAAGATAGAACAGCTTTAGTCACACAAAGTGACCTGGACAGATGGGACCTGCCAGTATGCTAATTTACAGCATCACAGCTGGACCTTTCAGACACTTTTCACAGCCTGCTTCAGTGCGGAGTGGCCCCTCCTGCAAGGAGAAGCAGTTTGTCTAAATTCAAGAATGGATGAAAATGGTTGAAGAAGAAGGAGTCTCACCCAAGATGGCCAAAGCAAGAGGCCCTAGGTAACAAATCACGGCAGAGAATGGGTGAGGCATTTCATATTACCTACCAAATACCTTATTACACTGGACACCTTACCCAGGAAAGATGTCTTTCTCCTTAGTCATTCCACATGTCACTGCAAAACCAGGAGTCTTCCAAGAGTTTTCTGTCCAGCTCTTCACTAATGAGTCTCTGACCTCACAACCGAGACCATGATGCCCCTTCCCCTGGGGCGCCCAGCTGAGGCTTAGCCAGGTTTGCTGGGGGCGGCGTAAGAGCCAGTTGGGATGCACACACTGGGTGTTCTGTTCCTCACACGCACGGAAGATGAGTGTCATCCGGCCTCTCCATCATTACCCACGAAGGAGGCAAAACTGGTAAGCGACTTGAATACAAGGTAGGATCAATATGGAGACAAAAATAAGGAGGTGGCAATCCATAAATAGCGCCAGGGAAGCATGTTTCCAAAAAGAGAGAGAGGAGCTGAGACGGCCCACTGCCCAGAGTCCATGGCAGAACTGCCTGTGATGTGGGGATTACCCCTCCCTGGCTGAGGTCAGATGGATGAAAGTTGTTCAAGTAAGTGAGAATTCACCACCTAAGGACTATGCTGGATTGGCTACTGGCTTCACTATAAATGGTGGAAACAAGAATTAATGTCTAATTTTGGTTGAGCACTGTGTACCAAGAACTCTGCCAGGTGCTGTGAGGTGCATCTTGCTAGAGACAAGTGCACCCGCAAGGCCCAGGTAGAGCCACAGTTCTCAGCCCAAGGAGACTCTGAACAGCCCTCAACCCCAGAGTCTCTGCTGGGTATGGCTGCTCTGGGAGTCTCCAGGAGTGCAAAGACATTAAGACTGTTTTTTTTTTTTTTTCCAGGTGGCAGGACCATGGGTGATTTCTCTCTACTTTTGTATAAATTTCAAACGTTCAATATTGAACATTCAGTTTGTACAATGAAAAGAACATCAAATCCTACTTTTAAAAAATGTACCAATCTATTAACTTGTCAGTTGTAATAAGAACAACCAAGGAGAGTAAGGCTTTGTTGCCAGCGTGAATAGCAGAACAACCGTTAAGAAAAAGGCCCTAAGTACACGGCAGAGCCTGGCGCATGGGCACGGGAGTGGCTGAGTTCTCTTCCAGCTACTTTCCCATCCCCTCTATCAATCTGTTGTCTTATTTCTTTCTTCGTTTGTTTGTTTATTGCTTGCCTCCTTCTTTCCAAAAGGATATTGGCGGCTTCCATGCAATCTAGCAGATAAAAGCTTGAAGTGGTTGAGAAAGAAGAGGCAAAGTGAAACAAGCACGGGGACCCAGCGCATGTGCGATAGGAGTCCTGGCCACACTCAGCTGGGCCATAAAGCTGGCTACCGCTGATGACAATACAGAAAGCAACGTGCGTGGATTGTTACAGATACACTGACTGACAGCACTCCTGAGATCAACAGAAACCAACTTCTTGGAAGAGGCATGGCGATGCCTGAGATACAGATAGGAAAAAATGTGTCCCAGAGTGCCTTACAAAGATGACCCTCAGTGATGTAACAGTGATCAGCGTCCTCACCACCATCCCCGCAGTAAATCAGCCGGGCCTCTCATGGCTCTTCTCTCACAGACCCAGACCAAAGATACCACCTCCACACATCATTCAAGAAAGCCGATTCTAAGGGGCCAAGCAGTTGGATCCAGGATGCTTACTCACTAATGGCCTGAATTAATGCAGATTTTAAAGCATCTTGAGCAGTGATGGTCAAACTCTAGATTCCTGAAGGAGTGCCTCAGGGGTTCTGTAAGTATTTATTTTAAAATACACTTTTAATATATTTTAAATTGATCATAAATATATAATCAAATCACCTCCACTCAAATGTGTTATGTAACAAATTCTAACATTTTGACTTTTTTTTAAAATGCTAACATTTTGGAAATGACCAAATTAGTGAATCATGCTTCTGGGTGGATGTGTTCTTTTTCAGTCCTGACAATAGAGCCCTGGCTGTGCTGGTTTAACTGAAAAAATCTTCCAACATGGCCAGGTAAGCTGTAGAAGAAACAATTATTTCCAACTATACCTTCTTATCTGTCTGAATTGGGACACTCCTAAACCCACATGAACCAAAGCTAATGTAGTCACAAATTACATGGGAATGTGGATGCCAAACTGCAGCTGTCCCTCAGAACTCCCCATTTCAGTTTTGGAGTCATTAAAACAACCTCTTGACTAGAAAGATACGATAACTAAATGTAATGTGGCGCGGGTATGCTGGGACAGAAAAAGAACATTGTTAGACAAACTGATAAAATCTATAGAAAGTCTGCAGTTTAGTTAACTGCATGGCAATAATATTTATTTCGTAGTTTTTAAAAAGAAACGCACCAGTTATATAAGATGTCACTATTCAAGGAATCGGGTGAAGTGCATACTTCTCTCTACACTATCTTTCTAACTCTTCTGTAAATCTAAAGTTATCTCAAAATAAAAAGGGTTAACAACTTTTTTACAATCTGTTTTCACTTATTAATTCTACAAAAGCGTGTTACGCATCCAAGTAAACAAAATGATGGCGTAATATGTAAAAATGATGTGTGACTCTGTTTTACATGTTGATGATCCATGTAAGATGTCATTTTAAAAAAGGGTTCTAAGGATAAAAGTTTTAAAATTGTCCCTCTCCCTCCCCAGTAATGTAGTCCAAAAGGCATAGAGGAAACTGGACATGGTAGGTGACCTTGCTGGCAGGGTGGGTGGAGGTGCGGCCGTCAGGACACAGGGTGTCCACAGGGTGTCAGACATGACCAGAGCAGGGAGGACATCTGCACGAGAGGGCCTTGCACATGGTAGGGGGTTCAAGGGGGAAGAAAGGCCACCCAGCACAGGATGTCAGCCCCTAGGAATAGCAAGGGGGCTTCCATGTGCAGAAGTGGCTGGCCTTGGGGAGACAGAGCTCAGGAGAGGTGAGGAAGGCACCGTGTAGGGAGGCAGGATGGGATGCAGCCTGGTGTGGGAAGCAGAGTCCAAAGAGAGCAAGGAGAATTTCCCTGCAGGTGAAGTGTCCCCACTGGGAGTCGGAGTCTGCCTGGGGAGAGTAGGGCGCAACCCTGCTAGAAGACTTTCCTGGGTTGGGAAGCCATGGTTAGGGTGTCAAAGCATGGGGATTGGGGAACGAGGCCAGATTCAACGTAGGGGGTGCAGTAGGAAGCAGCGACAGGCTACTGATCAAGGAAGTTGACATATTTAGGGTAATAGGAGCCAAGCTTCTTACTATCAGAGAATTACAATAAGAAAAATGGGAATATTAGAATGGGATTTGTGATACTGCATTGGAATCAAGAGTGTCCATATAAACTCATAGCTTTTAACATGTAGATATTGAAATAAACATAAATGTAAATGTGTCTGCATTATGCAAAATTCCTTGCTCTGTTCATGAAAAGGCCTAGGGACAGCCATGTCCTAAAGGAGGTGAATATAGCTGTTGTCCAGATCATGGTTTTGAAATGCCATTCTCCACTAAAGGAATTTAGGCCTCCTTGGATAGAGAGTTGATTCAATTCTAGGGCTGGAGCCAAGATGAGCCTGGAATATTTTTGTGTGTGTCAAAAGTAAGGAAATAAAGAAAGACATGTCAAAATGAAATGGCAACCAGTGGTCACAGATGGAAACATCTGGATCTCAAATACATAATATGGAATACAATCTGAGACCAGGCGCCAATATTTATATAACTAAATAAATAGATTGAAAGTTTAATGAGGAGTAGGGTGTTTACATGGTCTCAAAGAATGTTCCCATAAATTAATAGTTTTTAACTATCAAGAAAGGAGCAGGAAAGTAACTTTATACTAGAGAAACGGGATGGATGTCTTAATCCAGTGATTCAAGTTAACATCATTGCAAATGAGCATTGTGTCCTGCCTGACAGGAGGATTAGGAGAATTCCTAGTCTCTTCTCTAAAATCCCTGCTGAAGATGCATCATCTAAATCTCCTCATCAGGACATATCAGGCAAACTCAAATTGAGACACATTCTACAACATGTCTGACCTGTAATTTTCATAACCATCACAGTCATAAAAATTTAGGAAGGACTAAAGAAAAATGGGCTAAAAGACAGGAGAACAACTGTAGCATATGAACCTGAGATAGATCTTTTTGCATAAAAGATATTATGGGACAATTCAGGAAAGTTGAATAAGAGCTGAAGATTTGATGGCAATCAGAGAGCAACCAACTCCCTGATTTTGTTGGTTGTCTTGTAGTAATGAGGAGGAGTTTCCTCATGTGTATGAAGTACACAAAAATCATATCCAGGAGTGATGGAGTCTTAGTGTGAGCAACGTACTCTTAACTTTTCAGGAAAGAAAGAAAGAGAGAGAGAGAAGGAGAGAGAAAGGAAGGAAGGAAGGAAGGGAGGGAGGGAGGGAGGGAAGGAAGAAAAGGAAAGGAAAGGGAGAAAGAAAGAAAAAAATAATTTGCCAAACTTTTTGGCAAGTTCGAAAATCACTGTCATAGCATAGCAGATGTGTTACGTGTCAAGGTTCTGAACCTACAAGAGAAGTCACTTCACCTCCACACAGAGGTGACCCTAAGACATATTGCAGAGTCAAGATTTTCTTAGAGCACTTCCCAATACATCTCTTATAGATGAATCAGGATCAATGCCTAAAAGTTTCACTACATACAACAGAACTGTAATAATTTTATCTTGGAACTTTTTTTTTTTTTTTTGCAGTAAGAATACTAAACACCCACCTCATCCATAAAAATAGACCATTGAAAGATCCATAGAGTACAAGGTTGATGGCCCCACCTACATGAGCTGTTTGCCTAAATTAATGCCAAGAAGACTGAATGAGGTGAGGTGCTGAAGGGGTTTGTTAGCCATAAAGAAGTTATTAATGAGTTTTGCTTCTGGCAATAATTAGATATCAGGGCCAATAGTTTATGATATTAATTAGATGAGATCATCTGAATTGATTAATCCAGGTACATCCTGAGCATGGTGAATGGTTCAGAGTAAACAAACAGCGCTGTCATCACCAACATGCTCATTACGATTATTATTATTATTGCAGCTACTGGTCATTCCCGGAGGGTTACAGCAAACTATCTCCCTGGCACATTTTCTATTTATCATTCACAGGTGGCCACACTCCAAGCTCATTCAAAAGTGGAATGCTATTACTGAAGAACAAGTTAAAAAGATGTGGGTGCCAGAAATTGTTTCCTCAATACTGGAAATTATTGACTGATCAGGCCAGCAACCGTTTGTGCTGAGATAGTGCTTTACTATTTGTGCAGCAGTGACTGGAGGACTGCATCAAGTTCACACACGTTGGCCTATAATTGGTTCCAGCCAGAGAGTCAAAGGCGAAGGAAAGGTCTGTGAAAACAGCAATCTCATAATGCTTCTGGTTTATTTCTCCATCTGCAACTCCAGTGAAACAGTAGCCTGAGAAATTCAGGCTAGATGTGTATTGAGGATAAAGCAGACAGAGTCTTAAATGGCATGCCCAATAAACTAACCTGCTTGTAACTGGGAAGAGGAAAAAAGGTAACTCAATATCCATTTTCTGAAAAATTACGAACTAGGTGCTTTGACCAATTTTCCCACTGAAAATAGCTAAAAATACTGGCCCACCAAATGTAAATATCTTTTGAAGTACGTTGATGAGCTAGCAAGAAAATAAAGATTTTGTTAAGAAATGAAATGAAGGTGTGAACCCAAGAATCAGACAGAAAATGAAAGAGCTTTCACCCAGGGGCATTTGCAGAACAGGGTATATGGAGCTTAGATTTTCAAAGCCTCACAAGGAACAAAGTACAAGGTCTACCTGGGAGGAAGGAGCCAAACAAGAGACCTTAACTAATAAAACCAGGATCCCTGGAGGTAGATTGTCAGTGCAGGGTGAATTAGAAATAACTCTACTGCTTCCTTACCTCTAATGGGACTACCAGAGACATTACCACTCTTGAACCTCAGAACAGAAGGAAAAGAACAAAATAGGCCTGGCACATGGCTCACATCTGTAATCCTCGTACTTTGAGAGGCCGAGGCAGGAGGATCACTTAAGCCTAGGAATTTGAGGTTGGAGTGAGCTGTGATGACACCATGGCATTCTAGCTAGCTTGGGCAACAAAGTGTGACCTTGTTTTAAAGAAAAAGGAAATAGTTTCTGAAAATTGATACCCACCTGGCCTTCATTTAGATTTGCAGGCAGAATTCTTATAACCTGAGAGTCTAAAAATCCTCCAGCCAACAGCTTAAGTGGTTTTAAATTAGTAAAATCTAAGGCATCCAGCAGAAGCCAAATTTAATCTTATCTAAAAAACAAAAAGAAGAAACAAACAAAACCCACATTTATCCCACAGATCAAGAATTTCCACATACAATGTTCAGAAGAAAATGAGCAACTCTTTCTGAGCACACAAGTAATATGTTGGTAACTGGATCCTGGAATGATCAGAAACAGAACATAAAATGGATCATGGAATGATCAGAAACAGAACATAAAATGATCATGTTTAGAGAAATAAAAGATAAACTTGAATATAACCAGAGACAAAAAACTAATAAAAATGACTAAGAAGATGTAACCAAAGAGAGAAGTAGTGGGAACATAATCCCAATAGCAGTTTAGCAATGTGAAGATTCAAAATATATGAAGAAACAGAAAACGTTAATGAAGAAGTTTAAGATGTGGCTCAGCGCCCGTAGCACAGTGGTTATGGAGCCAGCCACATATACCAAAGTTGGCAGGTTTGAACCCTGCCGAAGCCAGCTAAACAACAAAGACAACTGCAACAATAAAAATAGCTGGGCATTGTGGTGAGTGCTTGTAGTCCCAGCTACTGGGAGACTGAGGCAAGAGAATCGCTTAAGCCCAGGAGTTTGAGGTTGCTGTGAGCTATGATGTTACACCACTCTATCAAGGGTGACAAAGTGAGACTCTGTTTCAATTAAAAAAAAAAAAGTTTAAGATGTGTCTAAATTAATGATTCTCAACCAGTAACAATTTTACCCTCCAGGGAACATTTGTCAATGTCTGGAGAAATGTTGATTGTCACAACTGGCAGTGGTGGTGAGTACGTACCACTAGCATCTGATGGGTACAGGCCAAGGAGGCTGTTGACATCTTACAATGGTTTAGACAGCCCCCTACAACCATGAATTATGTTAGTAGTGCTGAGTTTGAGAAATCTTAGTCTACATGGAATTAGAGTATAGTGGAAATGGGGGCAAAAAGTAGTATTTGAAGAGGTAAAAGAAATCAGCCTCCATGAATACCCCCATAAGGTGTATTTAAAGAAATGCACACACGAAATGCATACACAAAAGGGAAAAAATAAACATTTTAAAAGCCAGAGTACTCTAGAGTTCACTATACTGTTCTGTATTCTTCAAATTTTTCCATTTTATGAAGTTAAAAGTTAACAAAAAGACCAGCCAAAGCAAGTAGACAGACCACCTTCAAATAACAGCTAACTTTTTAGCAGCAAAAGTCAAACTAAAAGACAACAGAATTTGTTGTCTTAAAATTTAAGACAAATTTTAGAATTTGTTATCTTAAAAGTGCTCAGAAAAACATTACTGTCAACTAGAATTTTATACCTCATAAAAATATATTTCAAAAGTGAGGGAAAGGCATTTCCAGAAAACAAAAATTGAGGTTTTTTTTTTTTTTCTAACTATAGAACTTCAATAAAGGAAATTCTGAAAGTTGTACTTTAAGAAAAAAGAGAAGGGACTCCACATGGGAGGCCTGAGGTCCAAGAAGAAACAGAGAAAAAAAGCATTTGTTTAAACCTACCTATTGAATTCCAAAATAATAATAATGATAATAATAATAATGCTCTGAGGGTTAATTCTAATCAATTTTTATTTTCTTGAAGAAAACTAGTATATAAAATGCTATATCAGATAAATGCACAATACTTATTCTTTTCAAATACACATGAAATATTTAAAAATTTGATGACATACTTCAGGCATAAAGAGGGCAAGATAAATTCTCATTTTTAGGAGTGTATCAGTTTATACCTCTTGCCTTAACATCTGTTAAGTTTAGCATTTACCCCAAAGAAAATTGTCCCTGTTTGCATATCAAATTACATGATCATTCTAGCCATAAGGCAGCTCTCAACAGATTTCAAATAACTGCTATCATAAAAAGTATGTTTTGCCATAATATAATTAACTTAAAAACCAATAACTAGTGCAGATAAAAGGTGGGGCTTCCTCTTCCCACCCAGCCCTAATGCAAGTGGGTCAAGGTACCACTAAGAATGCTAAGGTCTAATCATCCTGTTCATAGGGTGGTGGTTCCATGGAAGAGGGGCAACCTGAGAAGACTTATGTCTATCGTTTTGTCTACCCCCTCACCAAATGCTCAACTCCTAAAAGTGGGTTTGTCACTCAGGAAAGAAAAAAAAAAACAAAAAACATGCTTTTGCCCTCACTCCCAGCTCCACAGCTATAATTTAGAGAAGTTCAGAGTTTTTGCTTGGAGAGTGGAGAAAGCCAAAAAGCAGAACATTTTTACTCTCTTCCCATAGGAACTGGGAATTTATTTACAAGGAATTGTGGAGTGAAAGTCTAAGTGTGTTCTTAAAAACAGTAGAAGTTGTATTTGAAGGTAACTGGAAAGAGATTAGTAGATTTATTGGCGAGATAGGCTAAATTGTAGGCTAGCTAGTTTTCCCGAAGAAACTAGAGAGAGACAGCTGGAAAGAGACCTAGGGTCAGAACAAATCTGAGACACTGACCTTAGAAACTATCCCTTCAAAGGTGGATTTGATTGGATTAGTCTGCACATGAATTTATGTTCCTAGGGCATTACTGAAAACAAGAGGGTAACCAAATGGCAATTAGTGGAGTTTAATAGCTGATTATGATCAGGGAAAGAGTCAGTATAAACAAACACTGAAAAAGCGACAGTCAACCCGGGGTGATTGGGAGCATCCTCAAGACAGTGCCCCCAACAAACAACATCAGAGACTTCACACTGTGGAGGAAAGGAGGGGGAAGGGATGAATAGAGTTACTAAAATAGCATATCCAGTCACTAAACAAATAGGCAAGTAGCAAGCCCCACAGAGATATCAGTTCTGTTGAGTAGCTATATAATATTATCTAAAATGTCCAGTTTCCAACAAAAAATTATGAGACATGCGGGAAAAAAATGCCTACAAAAGAATGGCCGATGTACTGGGGGTGAGAGCTGGGAGAAGCAGGCAAAAGAACCTTCCCATGAGCATAACTAAATGTATATAACAGAAAAAAAAAAAAAAAAACTTCAAAGTAGCCATTATAAATGTGTTCACAGAACTAAAGGAAAACATGCTTAAAGAAGTTAGTGAAAGTGTAATGACCATGCACATCAAATAGAGAACGTTAATAAAGAAGTAACAATTATAAAAAAGGACTGAATGGAAATTCGGGCGTTGGAATGTACAATAACCAAAATTAAAAATTCATTAGAAGGACTTACCAGTAGATTTAAATTGGCAGAAGAAAAAATCAGCAAACTTAAAAATAGATTGATAAAATCAAGCAATCTGTAGAATACAGAGAGGAAAGAATAAAGAAAAATGAATAGGAGGCTTCAGAGAAATGTGGGAAACTATTAAGTTTATTAATATATGCATAATAGGAATTACAGAAAGAGCAAGAGAGAGAGAAAGAAGGAGAAAAAATATTCAAGGAAATATTTTTTCCAGCAGAAAAATTTCCAAATTGGATAAAACATCATTGATCTATATATTAAGAAACTTATCATCCCCATTAAAGCTCCACTGTCATACTTTAATGATCTAGAAAAAATAATAATTCATTTTATATGGAATTAGAAAAAAACTCAAATATCAAAGACATTACTCAGGAACAAAAACAAAGTAGGAGGAATTATGTTACCAGACTTCAGACTATACTACAAATCCATAGTGATCAAAACAGCATGGTACTGGCACAAAAACAGAGAGGTAGATGTATGGAACAGAATAGAGAGCCAAGAGATGAATCCAACTACCTACCATTATCTGATCTTTGACAAGCCAATTAAAAGTAATGAGTGGGGAAAAGATTCCCTATTTAACAAATGGTACTGGGCTAACTGGATGGCGACCTGTAAAAGACTGAAACTAGACCCACGCCTTTCACCATTAACTAAGATAGACTCTCACTGGATTAAAGATTTAAACTTAAGACATGAAACTATGAAAATACTAGAAGAAAGCATAGGGAAAACACTTGATGAAATTGGTTTGGGCAAAAACTTTATGAGGAGGACCCCTCGGGCAATTGAAGCAATGTCAAAAATACTTTTGGGACCTGATCAAACTTAAAAGTTTCTGCACAGCCAAGAACACAGTAAATAAAGTGGGTAGACGGCACTCAGAATGGGAGAAGATATTTGCTGGTTATGTCTCCAACAAAGGTTTAATAACCAGAATCCATAGAGAACTCAAACGTATTAGCAAGAAAAAAAACAAGCGATCCCATCTCAGGGTGGACAAGGGATTTGAATAGAAATTTCTCTAAAGAAGAGAGGCGCATGGCCTACAGACATATGAAAAAATGCTCTCCATCCTTAATCATCAGAGAAATGCAAATCAAAACTACTTTGAGGTACCACCTAACCCCAGTAAGATTAGCCCAAATCACAAAATCCCAAAACCAGACATGTTGGCATGGATGTGGAGAAAAGGGAACACTTCTACAGTGCTGGTGGGAATGGAAATTAATTTGTTCCTTTTGGAAAGACATCTGGAGAACACTGAGAGAACTAAAAATAAACCTGCCATTTGATCCTGCAATTTCTTTATTAGGTATATATCCAGAAGACCAAAACTCGAATTACAACAAAGATATTTGTATCAGAATGTTTATTGCAGCCCAGTTCACAATTGCTAGGTCATGGAAGAAGCCTAAATGCCCATTGATCCATGAATGGATCAATAAATTGTGGTATATGTACACCATGGAATACTATGCAGCCCTAAAGAAAGATGGAGACTTTACCTCCTTCATGTTTATATGGATGGAATTAGAAAATGTTCTTCTCAGTAAATTATCTCAAGAATGGAAGAAAAAGTATCCAATGTACACAGCCCTATTTTGAAACTAATTCATAACTTTTATAGGAATGTCATAACATAATTATAGCCTTAGAATATGGGAAGGGGGTGGGAGAGGGGAGGTGAGGGGGCTGGATGGGGAGAGGGAGGGGGATTGGTGGGGTCACCTATATGGTTTGTCTTATAAGGGTAGAAGTGAATCTTTCTAAAAGCAGAGTATAAATGTCTTAACTTAATGACTAAGAGAATGACATGAAGGTTATGTTCACCAGTTTGATGAGAGTATTTCAAAATGTATATGAAAACAGCACACTGTACCCCATGATTGCATTGATATACATAGTTATGCTATAAGAAATTAAAAAAAAAAAACAGAAAAAAAAAAGAAACTTATCTACTCCAAGTATGATAAATGCAGCGAGATCCTCAGGAATATCATAAGTAAAATGTTAAAATACAAATGCAAAGACAAATCTTAAAAGGAGAAAGGGAAAAATGACTTATGTACAAAGAGACTCTGATAAAATTAACAGCTAATTTCTCATCAGAAATGCTGGAGGTCAGAAGTCTGTGAGGTGACAAATTCAAAGGGATGAAGTGTTAACAAAAAACTGTCAACCAAGGATTTTGTGTCTAGCAAAATTAACTTGCAAGAATAAAGGGAAAAAAGCCATTTCAAGTTAAACAAAAACGGAGATAATTTGTTGCTAGCAGAATTGCGCTATAAGAAATACCGAAGTTAGTTCTTTAGGCTGAAAGCAAGTGACTCCAGATGGTTATTAGAACCCAAATGAAAAAAATAAAGGGCACAAATAAAGGTAATTATGTATGTAATTACAAAAGACAGTATAATTGCGTGTATTTTATCCTTTCCACTTTGACTAATTTAAAATGCAATTGTATAAATTGTATATAATTGTATAGTTGGAACTACAACACAGAGAAATATATTTGACAGAGACAGCTCCAAGTGGTGACTGGAAATAAAGCTGAATTGGTGTAAGAAAATGACAGCAGTTAGTTAAATCCAAAGAACAAATAAAGAGAACCAGAAATGGTAAATAAAGTTAATATAACCAACTCTATAAATAGGTAGTTTTGCTTCATTCTTCTCTCATCTTTTTAAAGATATAAAATCGTATAATGCAATAATTATAATTGCTGGGTTTCTAAAATATATGGTGGCCATAAAGTTGTACACCATTTTAAATTGCACAAAAACTTTATGGCCACCCTGTACATAGATGCAATACTCATAACAATAAGGGTACAAAAAGTAGAACAAGGGATAGAGCTATATAGGAGTAACATTTCTGTATTTCATTGGCATTTAGTTAGTATAATTATGATATATAGATTATAATAAGATGCATATTAAAAGATCTAGACCAAACACTAATAAAATGACTTAAAATATAGTAAAAGAAATCATTAAAGGAATTAAAATGATAACACTACAAATATTTACTTAATGCAAAAGAAAGCAGGAGAGGAACATTGGAATAAAAACAACATTAGATATATAGGAAACAAAAATATAAATTGCATACCCATACATACATGTATGTATACACACTACATAACTATACCGATAATATCAGTAAATTAAAATAGAACAAATAGTATAATCAAAAGACAGAGGCTGTCATACTGGATAAAAGAAGATCTAACCATTTACTATCTGTCTATAAAAGATACATTTTAGATTTGAAGGCACAAACCAATTGGAAGCAAAATGATGGGAGAGGAGACGATGTAAGCAAGTGAAGTAGACTTTAAAACAAAAAATGTTATTAATGACAAGAGGGGCATTTTATAATGTAGAAATGTTAATTCATCAGGAGGGTATAATAACTATAAACATATATTCACTTGAAAGAGCCCCAAATTACATGAAACAAAAGCTGACAATAATGAAAGAAGAAAAGACAATTCAACAATAATATTTGGAGACTTCAATATCCCCCTTCCAATAATCGATAAAACAACTAGGTATAATATTAACAAGGAAATAGAAGACTTGAATGCTATAAACCAACTAGATATAAAAGATGTCTATAAAATACCTAACATAGCTGAACGTATATTCTACTCAAATGCACATGAAACATATGCTGTGACATAAAACAGACCTCAATGAAGTTAAGAGTGAAATCACACCAAGTATATTCTCTGATCATAATCAAATGAAATATAAAACAATAACAAAAACAAAGGTGAGATATTCAGAAGTATGCAGAAATCAAACAACACACTCCTAAATTAACAATGAGTCGAAGAAAGAAATCATAAAAGAAATTTAAAAACATGTTGATATGAATGAAAATGAAAACACAACATACTAAACTTTGTGGGACGTAGCTAAATCAGTGATAGAGGAAATTTTATAGCTATAATGCCTATATTTTAAAAAGGAAAAAAACATCAATCTATAACATAACCTACCCTCCAAAGACACTAGAAAAAGAAGAGCCAAATAAACCTATAGCAAACAGAAGGAAGGAAATAATAATGATTAGAGTAAAGATTAACAAAATATGCTGGAGTCACTTCTCTATTTAAAGCCTTTCTTTATCTCCCAGTGTGTTTAGGATAAAATCCACACTCCCAGGTCATTCAAGTCTCTTCAAAATCTAACCTTTATTGACCTCACCAACATCATCCCCTATTACTCCCCATCTTGCAAATGGGTATAGCAATGTGTTTATGATCTAATGCAGGCAGCAGGTGGAGTCTGTCCAGAGTCATGGGACACCTTGATGATCAGGTGGAAGGACTGGCCATTTGTACCCAGCCAACAGCTGCCAGGGATGGAGGATGGAGGTTAGAGACAAGCAGCCTTCACTGGATCCCTGCCTCAACTTCTCAGTTCTCTTGAATCTCACTGGGGACAGGCAGCTCCACAGGGCTTTCTTCCTTTCTCACCCAGCCCACATCCATTCACCAAGAAGCCCAAATCAACCAAAATATCCCAACACTGGAGTCAGACAAACTGGATTGGAATCTTGGTTCCCCTAGATGTCAGCTGAGTGACACTGCCCAAGTTACTCCTCAGGTTCTGTTTTCTTTCTCTGCCAAATGGACTTCAAGATGCCAGTCCCTCCACTTCCTGGGGCTGTGGTGAAGAGTCAGTGGGACAACTGATGTGGCTTACTTATCACAGGGCACAGCACAGAGTAACCCAGCCTTAGTAAGTGCCATTGTCATTGTCCTCATTCCAATCAGCTGAGGGCCAGGGACCCCAGGGTTGGGGATGCATCAGATGTGGTCCCCACTCCTGCAGGACTCACCAGCATGAATGAATGAATGATTTGTGAAGCAGATAAGAGAATCTCTCCCTCAGAACCCCAGAAGGATAACCAAGGGAAGGGGCTTCCCTCTAAAACCAACCATGATATCCCCTAATTCCTGAAGTGGAAAAAGCAAACAGAGACTTCTATGAGACTTTCTCTGTATCTTTTCTGTACCCCTCATTGTTCAACCCCTCAAATGCTGGAAGCTAGAAGAAAGGTCATCATTCTTTAGAAATGAAAATTGCCCAAGTACAATATAGAAATTTTCTGCAAATTATACTCCAGGAAGCTGGTCCACTGACTACCTCCTTCTTCAAGAAACTTCCCCAGATGGCCAAAAAACTGACTTCTGCAGAAGATGAGTCTCCAGGTGGACAGAGGCAGTGGATGCTTCTGTTTAAGTAGCTGTTTCTCAAACTTGAAAGTGCACAGGACGTCCTTGGAATGCTTGTTTAAATGCAGACTCTAGTCCCTTAGATCTAGGGCTGGGCCTGAGAATCTGCCTTTCTGAAAACAGGTTCCCACCTGAGGCCAGTGTTGGTACTCTGTGGAATAACAAGAGTTTCTCAAATCTAGATCAGAGGAGAACCACCTGGGGAACTTTTTAAAAGTCACATACAATAAATAATATATAATTCACCCATTTCAGGTATATGATTCAATGGTATTTAGTATATTCACAGAGTTGTACAACTATTACTATGATTGATTTTAGAACATTTTCATCACTCCCAAAAGAAACGATGTGTTTGTTCAAACATTTCCTTCTAATTTTCTTTCAGTACCAGGAGACCACTAATCTACTTTTTGCCTGTATAGATTTTCCTCTTCTGGACATTTCACATAAATGAACCATATAATATGTGTCCTTTCTGTCCTGCTTCCTTCATTTAGCATGATGTTGTTGTGGTGTATGTCCATACTACGCTGCTTTTTATTGCCAAATAATAGTCTGTTGTATGGGTGTACCACATTTTATTTATCTCTTTTTTTGTTGATCTACATTTCTGTTGTCTCTATAACACACACACACGCTTTTGCAAGTTCAAAATTTTCAGGGTGGGCTAGCAGGCCAGAGACCCTGGGAAGAGTTGCAATTGCAGTCCAAAATCCATCTGTTAGCAGAATTTCTTCTTGCTTGGGAAGTCAGTTTTTTTCTATGAAGGCCTTCAACAGATTGGACGAGGCCCACCTATGTTAGGGAGAGTAATCTGCTTTACTCAAATCTAAATTAATGTAAATATTAATCTCATCCAAATAACATCTTCACAGAAACATCCAGATTGATGTTGATGTTGACCAAATATCTGGGTACTATGTCCCAGCCACATTGACACATAAAATTAACCATTATAGGCCTGTCATTCATTGTGTATGCACTTCCCTAGGCCCTGGGGGTAGTGAAATGAAGTCATAGTCCCCTGTCCTCAGGGAGGCTACAGTGCAAAATGGG
Source organism: Otolemur garnettii (assembly GCF_000181295.1). Taxonomy (NCBI): domain Eukaryota; kingdom Metazoa; phylum Chordata; class Mammalia; order Primates; family Galagidae; genus Otolemur; species Otolemur garnettii. Next base: position 6,028,115 of record NW_003852416.1, read on the forward strand.
GACACTGGCAGGGTCTACCTCACAGGAAGATCATGAGGAATAAATGGAAAAAAAAAATGCCTGTGTGGCAACCAGCATTCTGCCTGGCATCGCTAGGTGCCCAGAGCAGTGTCTACAGATTAAGATGCAAAAAAGTTGGTTCCAGGTGGTATTTCTCTAGATAATAAGAATAGCCTTATTTTCAGAGCAATTTTATACACTAAGCCACTGCCACAGCCAGCCCCGGTGCAGTGTAAGAAGCCCTCACCCGAGAGAGATTTATTGCCTTAAAAAATATTGCCCTGCTGGCCAGGGAAGCCGCAGTGCCTGCTGTACCCATCGGAGGCCTGCTGCCCGCGGCCACGCACACCAATCTAAGCAGGATTATTAAAGCATAAATCCCCATCGCTTGTCTCTCTCTCATTGGGCCGAAGCATCACCATGTTCATTAGCGGGAAATGTGAGGTTATATAATCTAATTTTTATAACTCTCCAAGGATAGCATGGGTCATACATTAGGCTGAGATTTCAACCTTTAAAGATAAGGGGAATGTCATTTTTATTAAAAAGGACCACAAAGCATAATGAGAATTATTACCCCAAATAGGCAAAATAACCCAGAATCCACAGAAAGGAGTGCTTATAATTCTCTCTAATACTCTAGTCTCTGAAGCAGGAGTCCAAATTAAGCAGCTCAAGGGCATATTCCAGGGCTGGCCAAATGGCACCCAGGCCCCACACATAGGAAGAAGGAGGCCTGTTGCCAGGGAATCCTGGTGCCTGGCTGGCAGGAGGCTGGTCGGGCTCCCTCACTGCCTGGGCTGGGGAGGGGCAAAGCCTTTGGTGCCCTGGGGCTTCCCTCACCCTGGGGAGACCTGGGAAGGCATCAAGGGATGTCCAGCATGAGAAGCCTGTGTGGCTCATGAGAGGACAGGACTCTGTGATGGCTCTAGACTTCTAAGTAGGGGTGCTGGACTCCCCTCCCTCCCTCCAGGGGCGCCTCTCAGTGCTCCCCATACTATGAGCTGTCAGAACCAATGGCAGTGCTCTGGGGTCAGATGAAGTTGCTCTAGGATCAGAAGCCACCTCATGTCCGTGGACTTTGAGGCATCAGCAAAAGTCACCAGCACATGCTCTGTCTGCTCATATGTGATTTGAGAAAGCATGTAAGGATGGAACGTTTTTACCTGCAAATGCAAATCACTGGTTTCCCTGGGAATCTCAGTCCCATGGGCCTTCTCTGTGGCCGAATGGCTGCCACGCTCAGGACACAGGTGTTCCTGCTGGAGCTGCTTCTTTCTTTGACTTTTTCTGTCTCCTGATCGCAGCTTCACAAACAAGAATTGAGAACTTCTGAACTGGAGTCTGGCTATTCATCCCACCACCCCATCGCCCCAGCCTCTTTGTTGCCTGCCCAGGCTTTGTGGGAGAAACCCCTCTGAACCTCTGAATGCCCCTGCAGCTCTATCTGGGGTGCATGGTTGCTGTGCTACCCACAGCTTCCTCCTCGGCCAGACACAGGTCACCAGAACAGTCCACAGCATCGCTGAGCAGGTCTCAGTCCCTGGGTGTTACTCCATCAGAATCCATCACAGTTCCACAAATAGAAAGTAAGGAAACAACGCATTTCTTAAAATTCGTTTTTCCGCATGTTACTGCAGACGGTAACAAGCCATCTACTCCCCAGCTCCAGGAGAAGTTTGAAGCCCAAAGAAAAGAAGAAGAGAGGGGATTCTGAAAACAGGCAGCCCAGCTCAGAGAGCAGCCCAGGCCCTCACCCACCCATAACCCAGAGTCGCTCAGGCAGGAAGTTCTGCCTCAGCTAATCTAAATCTTTCTTGTTGTAGTTTAAGCCAATTTCCTGGCCAGTGTGATATACTTTTCATCACGGACACACGGGTGGCAATTATGTTCGAGAGTGGCTATTACGGGCAGGCTTAGCGGATGACAGCCTTTTAAGTTTTCAGAAGTGTGTGTGTCTTTATTCTATGCCATATGGACTTCCTGCTCTGTTGTTGTGCATATTTAAAAACCCATCTTCTGGCTTATCTATTTGAAATACATTTAATTCATTGGAACAGTCAGGACATCAAGTGAAACCATGTATGCAGCTTCTGATCAATATCCCACCAAGGGAAGTGCTTGTGCAAAGACAACTAACTTGCACTCCAGCCTCAGAGCAAACCTCACTCGAGAACGTTCCAGACCTTCACTTCCCGAATTCCCTAAAATCCCGAACCCCAGAGATTTGTGATGAAACACAGAAACACACGTTGATGACCAGCTTATTCTAACTTTGAAAGTATGTTTTTAAAAAAACATTTTGTGTAATTTTACAGATGTTTATAACCAGGTTACCTAACTTAAGAGGTATGTTTTCTTAAGGCACTGGATGCAATTTTAAATAATATACTCTTGTGAACAATTTAAAAATCATCCTAACAGAGTGATTATCGCTGGGATTTGTGTAGCTCTTTTCTCAAAAAAGGTTCAGACCCTGAACCCAGATTCGATGGAAATAAATATTAAAGTACATTATGGGGTTAAGCAAAACCTCATGTTATCTTTACCAAATACCCGTAGCAAAACCACATGTTAAAATAAAATACTCAATGCTTTAACACAGACCTGGATGGAGGACTGAAACTTTAATTAGAAGTGTCTTCTCCACGCCTCATTTAGTACAGGAGGCATTTCTTTCTATCTGGGTGGTCTGATTTGAGGTGAAATTAATTTTTTATAAAATCTACATGTGGGAATGTCCTCTCTGCCTACGATCTTTCAGTTCTTATTAGTGCTGGGTCTGAGTAGGAGACTCAAGGTTTTAGATATCCCTTTAAGGCAGGTGGGACAGACAGCTCTTTGCTTATCTGTAATAAATCTCTCATAAACAGTTAAAACAAGGAAAGAATAAACATTTAGAAATGAGTTCTGTGGGTTACCAAGGCAGATTTCTGATTTCTAGATATCAGGTCCAACAGACTCAGGACAAGGTGCCCCCCTAGAGACGTGGAGCCCCCAGCAGGGAAGATGACATCCTTGGGAAGTTTTCCTTAGGGTCATGGAGAAATGACGTGAATTGTTACGGTGGCAGGGGGCAGGGGAGTGGCTTTTGAACCTCAGTTTTGGGACTTGTGGGCCATGAAATGTTCCCTGTGTGAAAACCTGGAAACACGTGACTGCAGCTTCTGTGAGTGACAGCTCCATTCTCCTGATGATTAAATGGGAACAAAATACCCCTGAAACCGGCAGAAAGAAAATCAATCCTGGGGCCTGAAACCACAGAGATTCTCCAAGGAGATGGGGGAAAGAATGGAAACTAGTTGTTTTCCTATGTGGGCCAAAAATATATATATATTTTCCATCCAGTTATGATTGTTAGAACAGAAATGATAATTGTTATTAAAAATTGAAGGATTCCTTGGTCTCTTTAAAGACAGCTTTGCCAAGTTTCAGATCTCAACAAATGAGTTTGGTTTATCAGTATGATAGATATGAGCTTAATTTTAGTGACAAAATTTTAAGAATATGTATACTGTCTGGATTTTCCTTTTAGTTTTCAAAAATTTTTCTGCTCTTCTGGATAAGCAACAAATCAATGGATATGAGACTCAAAAAATCACTTGAAAACCCCTCAAAAAACCACTTGAAAACCCCTCAAAAAACCAAATGTATTTTGTGACAAGTTTTAATGACTAAATCTATTAACACAAATAGAAAAATATTAAAATCAAAAGCATGCTACACTAAAATATTCCATTATTTCCTCTCAGCCCTCACCCTCTTTCTTTCTGCTTTATTGTCTTTATTATAATAAGTACAAGAAGATATAAGATGTGGAAATAAGAAATCCTGGTTCCAGAGAGGCAATTGCATTTCTAAGCATAAGAATTGATCATCTACTTTTCCTAGTCATGCTGTTCAAACTCATATTGGTCTTTCTAATTTTAACAGCAAAAGTCAGCTTGGAAAGAATGATTTTGTGCATATTTTCACAATATGTTAACATTTCCAACTGCGAAGAGTCAACAGTTACAGCATACGTCACAATCATCCTGACTGCATTAAGAGGAGATAATTATGAATGGGAAAAATATGCATTATTTGTGTCTATAATAGCAGTTCTGGATGATGAGAATAGGACCTCGCACATGAGAGCACATGTTTGGTAATTGAGCTCTCGTTCTGAAGATTAATTGTTCAGTGACAGCTGTCTCAGACACACTCTCTTATCACTCATGGAAAACGGCCCCTGTGAGTCTGCCCTTCTGGAGTCCTCAGCTCTGGGTTGACATCAGAGCAAAACCAAAGAGCTCAGCGCTGTGGTTTTGCAGGGGTCTTCTGTCATGGTTCTGCCTCACATAGAACAATCCTTCCTTAGAAACTCACACTTCCAACAGACTTGTAGGGCTGTGTCCCCCCAGAGGGTGCTCTGTGTTCCAAGCTGGTGGACAAGGACAAGACTGTTTTAGGTGATATAGATGTGATTTTGTTTTAATTACTGTGTAGTTACTTTCTTGTGTATTATTAAAAATATAATTATCACATCCAAGTGTAATTTCAGAGGTTGGTTGGATTATGTAGAATGGAGCAAAGAAACAGAAGTCTATGGACCTGAGAGAGCAAGATTAACACAAATAGAAAAATAGTAACATATTTAGGCACATTTAAAGAATAACAATAAATGAGTTATAGCAAATGTGTGCTCGGACACGGTAGGGGACATGAAGATGGACTAAAGTTTGGAAACCAGGCTGTGAATTTTGTCTCTTCCCAGATAGACAGGACAGCAGCCTGGACTCCTTTCACTGGGAGAGAGGGCCAGAGTGTGGGGAGCGGGTTCTGACTGCTGTGTCCAGCACTCAAATTGGATTCGGACATGCCAGTGGTCTCTAGTGGGATTAAAACCAGCATGAGTTATTGTTCACAGGATTGTCGATGTGTGGTCCTCAAAATTACAATCCAGGCTTCAACTTTGGCATAGAAATAGGAAAAGCAGAAGCTAAACAATGTGTGTGTGTTTGAATTCTGTGCCTTTTGTCTTCCAACCCTGCTTCCAAGAATCTTGCTCTCTTGGGTCCAGAGACTTGAATTATAGAAACCACTGGGATCTGAACTGTGGAGGGCCAGGCCCTGTTCCAAGTCCTCCACCCCAGTTATCTCATTCCAGTCTCCAGCTCTCCTGGGGGAGGGATTATTATCCCCATTTTAAATAGAAAGCAATTGAGAGACAAAGAACTCACAGCAGGCACCAGAAGAACCCACATTTAGACCCAGGTTTAGAGGCCGGTCTCCTAATCCTTACAAATATCATACTGCCTTGAACTTTCTGTCACTCATTGATCTCCTGTCATCAAATGCTCTGAACTGTGGAAATTCACAATGAAGCCCAAGTCCAGACAGACGGAGCCAGGAGCACAGAGGCTGCTGACGCATCATCTCTTCAACCCATTGCCTGACCCCTACAGAAGGTTGTGTCCCTCGCTGGTCAGCCATTTGCAAGGGAAGAGTTGCTGTCAATAAAAAATGAGATGTTCGCAAGAAACTGATCGCCATTGTTTTCTTTCATTCTTATTTAAATTTTCTGGTAAGAGAGGAATTTAATGTTAGGTAGTAGCATAGTAGAAAAAAGTCTGACCATTATGCGTCAGCTGGATCAGGGAAATGAAACACCTTTAGACTTTCTTCTTTCAAACTTGATCTTTTCCCCCAGGCTCCATCACTGCACGATCAGATATGCCTTATGAAAGAAAACGTGATTGAGGAGAGTCTACACATCATTTCTCAGCTTTGCTTGGCTTTTCCCAAAGAGAGCTCCTGTTAGGATGCACAGAGGCGATTTTTCAAATCTACTGTCAAATTGCCTATGAGAACGACTCCCCCTTCTCAAGGTCAAATTAATCTTTGAAGAATATTTTGGATCACTAAAGGAAAATTACTTTCGGCATCATAATGACAGGCAATAGCAAAAGCACTCCAAACCCTTTTTTAAGAGTTATTATGAGAATTAATCAAACGCTAAACTTAGAAAATGAGAAAAATAAGCACTGCATGAAGAGATACCCACTATAGGAGGTGGGCATGTGGGCACTGAGTTAGATCTGCTTTGTGCTGATGTCACTTAATGCCAAGTTTCTGACACGTGTGGGGAAGCTGCTAGGTCCAGGGCCCCGTCTGTGTTTTCAGGTTACCCTAAACTCTGTTAAGTCAGGTTGTAGGAAACACACTTGTGCTTACCATGGGAATAAGAGGGCAAACCTTCCAGGGAAACCCTAGAAGTGTTTCCTAGCTCTTTCCCCTGCTCTGAACAAAGGCACGAAAAGAACATGTAATACTTGGGGGGAAAAATCAGACTGTGTTGTTATAACAGCATATCAGAGGCTTTCCCAGACTGAGTCACTTAAAAATTCAACCAAGCAGCTTTTGACACTGGCATTTTCTCCCATTTTCTTTATTCTTTGCTTCTATTATCTCCACATCAGACCAGCACCAACCAATGGCAAACTCAGAACCACCTCCCACCCCCAAAACCTAGGATTTGAGGGGCAACAAGAATTATGGACCTGTGTAAAGTGAAGGGCATAGGCCAGTTCATGGCTCCGATGCTTCTTACTAGGAAGGCTGTCATCCTATAAGCCTGATATTAAAAGCTCCCACCCCATTCAGGTTGGAGTTTCAGGACAATAACCACCACTGACATCCACATTCTTCAGTTTACGAACTGGGACAGTCAAAGAGCCAACACTGGCCTCTCATTGTTACTGTCTTTCTAGAGGCTAATACATAATGAGAGCTTGCCAGAGCCATCCTGCCCACTGACCAAGGACCAACACTGAGCACCTACTGCGTGCCACGCACTGTGCCAGCAGCACTCCTGCATGATCTTGTTTCTCCTTTCCAACAGTGAGGATGCTCATCTTGCAGGAAAGGAACGGAAGCTGGGAAAGGTCACCTTACCAAAAGACACATGGGTGGACCAGGCCTGGCACTCGGGCAGGACCACAGACTCCAGAGCTCATGCAGTTGATCCTGGCTCGTGCAAATCCAGCAGAAGGTGGGCACCTAAGGTCAGTAGTGACCCCCACTACAGTGACTGTGCTGTACAAGTCCTTCAGGAGGTATTCACACCACAGGCGAAGTTTCCCTGGAGAGCAGTCTTTTAATTTATTAACTCTGCCAATATACAAGCACTGCCCCTCCACGATCCAGACCCTGTTCTGGACACCCAAATATAGCAGCCAACAGGAGGGGCAAACTCTGTTAAGCCACGGAGCTTATATTCCAGTGAGGAGTGACAGACATACTAATAAACAAATAATGAGTTCAGTGGTTAATGTGGTTAATGTGGTTCAGTGGTTAAAGAAAGGTGAAACTGTGTGTGTGTGTGTCTTGGGGGCAAGTTATTTACTACAAAGTGGTCAGAGAAGTTCTTTCTGGTCAGGGGACAGAGCAGAGACCTGGCAGGAGCAAGGAGCAGTGTATCTCAGACAGTGGAACAGGGACACAAGGCTCTGAGCAGGAGTGTGCTTGGAGGAACATAAGGAAGGATGGCTGGGGGCAGGAGAGATGGGACAGTGGGAGCCTGAGGAGCACTTGCTCATTCATTCAAACACACACTGAGCAGCTGCTCTGAGCTGTTGGGCCTGGAGAAACACAGAGGAGCAACCCCAGCCTTGAGGAGGGAGCAATTCCGGAAACCGAAACCTAGAACAATTACTTGGGGACCAAGACAGTAAGTGCAAAACGAGCTCCCAGGGGAATGTAGAGGGGTCTGGAGAGATTGCCACAGGGGCTGGGAGTATCTGAAAAGGTATAAGAAGTGGCAGCGTTCCTTGGCCTTCGAGGATGGCAGGATTCAACTAGAGAAAAGGGGAGCAGGTTTGCATAGCACACAGTATGGTGCCTGGTACACAGGAGACACTCCATGAGTGCTGGCTGCACGGACAATAAATTAATCAACGAATAGGGAAGAGGTAGGAGGTAAAAGTAGCAGCTAATTGAGATCACACCTTAGAGAGAGTTGATCACCCTACAGCACACCATGCAGAATTAGGGTGTTTCTGTTCATTTTGACCTTAAGAATAATTACGAGTATACCGTGTAAATTGCAATCACATTTTTCAGGATCAACCATTTGGAAGTATATTGTATAGGCTGCTAGAGAAATTTAAATTCTGCACATGCATTTAAATTTCTCTTTCATTGGCTTGGCCTCAGCTATCATTAATAAGACTGGTCTGTAAAAGCTTGTGATCAAGCTATGTTTTCAGAGAGAGACAGAAGGCCAGGCAGAGTCTCCTTCTCTTGAAGGAGAAACTCAAAAATTCATAGATAATTGCTTCAGTAACCCCAGATCTTTGCTAATGTTAGGGGTACGTGCCAGCATACATTTAAAGTTCTGATGGGCTTGCTTTTTTGGGAAATATCTGTAGTATTTTAATATACTCTTAATATGCCAAAGCTCTTGAAGGAAACTAGTAAATTATATCAGTTTGGTTGGGGAAATCTTGTTTTTGTTATTGTGGGAAAGGCTCAGAGAGGTGAACTGTTCCATTTTCCCCTCAAGAACCAGGGCAGCTTGTGCACTTCAAAAATGGACCATCCAGGTCTAAGTGTCAGGAGAATTGGTTTTGATGTAAAATTGTAATTTGGACTGAACACCAATATCTTGCATGCCATATTAAATAAAACATCACATAAAGCTCAGAAGCAGTAGGATAGAGGGGAAAAAGAAGTTTGAAAGAATTTAGCAGAGCCACAGATGCCAGTTAAACCCAAGATAGAAGCTAACTTCCCAAGATGCTGTATTATAACCTATTGCTTCTAAAAATGAACGCTCAAACAACAAGCAGAATTAAGCCACCGTAGAGCTAGGAACTACCAGAGGGAAAAGTGATTTGTGTATGTGATCAACAGAACTCTAACAACAGCCTCAGCACCACAAGAGGTAACTCATGATCAACTTTGCTTGGCATCATCGCTGAATTTATTTAAAAATTTTTTAAAATCAACTTTTTCTAAGAAAACAAGGCCAGGGTTCAGAATTTCAAGCTTGTGAGGTAGGGTGGTAATAACAGCACAAAGAGAAAAAGAAAAAAAGCAAGGAAGGCAACTTTTATCCTTCTCCAATCCCATTGGCGTCTCCTGCTGATTTGCTTAACCCAAGTCAGCCCTGGCAGACCCAATGGACACCATCCCCAGGGCCTGGGCATGAGCTCAGGGGGGAGTGAGGTGAGAGAAGATTCTAGTCTCTTCCTTTATTCCTGCACACCCTTTACAGGCCCTCAGTACAGGTGTGGGCGCTTCTTATCCCCTGTTCTGCACTGCAGCTTCCATCAAGGGCATAAGGGCACCTAGAATGCAAAGATTCCACAGCTGGCAGAAAGCTCAGCCTGCCTGGGAAAGATTAAGCAGCTCCTATGTTTTTAAATGCACATAAAAGGCCAATCAGTGGGTGCCTCCCTGCACCTCCTCAGGGTAATGATTCAAGCCCCAAACCTGGAAGAGACTAGTTTGATGGATTTCCAGGAGATGAGAGCCTAGGCTGCTGTGATCAATCCCCCAGAACCAGTCATCTGGGATGGAAATGGGCATATTTCCTGTGCTCTGAAGAGGACTTTATCTTCTCAGGTTGGGGCGGAGGAAGAAAAGCTTGACTGATCTTTCTGATGAATGCATTATTAAAACTTTCTATCTCCCACCATTCCATTTCTTTCTCATAGTCTAGTGACCCTTTTATTGGATGGTGAGGCGAGAGCCTCGTTGCCTTAAACTTATGATCCATTGCCTCGATTTAGTATTCTATTTACTCAAAAAAATATCTGTTGCCCAGAACCTCTGGCAATATATTGGAAATACAGATGGGAAAAATATGACTCTTATCAGCTTAAGTGCTTGGTTTAAAAAATAGCCCAAAGCATTATCTAGTGGAAAATATCAGACAACGTAGGCAATGTGTTGTATCCCAGGCAAAAAGGTTAAGAAAGTGGGAAGGGGGCCAGTGAAGGAGCTGCTAGGTTTCCCAAGGACACAGGTGACATCCAAGCAGCAAGGGCACCACATGAAAGGTAAGATCTACTCCAAGTGGGTAAATCTGCTTCTGAAGCCTTTCCTCCTCAATCCAGCTGTCCCACTTACATGGGGCTTTGATGAATTATAATTATGACTCTGAATGGTACAGGAGTACTTGCGACATATATTTATAGAAGGCTAATTTATTCATCACGTGCTCTCCAGGGAAGAGAGTTTGACTGATGGTGTGTGAATCTGTACACACGAACCAGCAGATTTCCTTTTCCTCCTAATGGAAAATAAACATGCAGCTGACATCTGAAGTCAGAAATTCTATGTAGGGAAATATAACTTGGAGTGTCCAGGTCTTTATGAGAATATCTTTTGTGGAGTCTAAAACCTGCAAATGTGTGACTTTTCTAGTCAGTTTGGTTGAACTTCTGGTGACCTTGGAGAGAAAGGCAGCAGGTTAGATCATCATAACATCCAGGTCTAAAGGAACCAACTGTGATCTTCAGGGGCAGTGAGGAGGAAATGAAACCAAAGAATCAAAACTCCTGGAGGTTGTCAAGCCTCTGTTTAACATCAGTGCTGACAAGCAGGTCTCAAGTTCTTAAATGCCTGCGGTGGGAGGTGCTATGACAACAGAACTTCATGGCTTTTATCTTTGCCCCGTTTGTGATTACAGTGTTAGGGAAAAGCTCACCGAGGTTTTCATTTGGGCTTTATTTTCCCCTAAATTAAAATTTGACAAAGATCTACAGAAGGACTTTTTCCAAGACCCTTCTAATCCTAGAAGGCCTATATTTACCACTTTGTTTTATTTGTTTTTAATTGGCTAGGCAATTATTCCAACCATGGTAGGATGTAAGAAGGAAGTCAGGATTCAGAATATTTTTTGGCAAAAATGAGAACTATTCCAAATTCAAGGCAAGTTTATGAGCCAGATTAAAGGTCAAAAGAGAAAGAAAGAAGTTGGTTGCAAGTAATGGTAGTTCCAAAAGTGATGATATAGAAATGTTTTCAAAAACAAGGAGGTATGCAAACTAATCACCTGGAGTTTGTAGCAAACCAACACTCCCTTTGGAATATGAGTGATTTTAGCACCAGTTTGGAATGTTGAGGTAGAACTCTGTGTCTAGATCTGAAACCTTTGCTATGAACAATCCTCTAACAGGTAAGGGTAAGACCAGAGAACAGAGGCTTTAGAGGTCTCCCTGTTGAGATTGTAGTTAAATCTAAGGTAAATAAGTCCTTCAGAAGAAAAGCACATTTGACATTTGACATCAAGACCTCTTAAAGAGTAGGTGCTTGTAAATTGCACACTGAGAGGTGGAGGTAAGTTTCCCTTCCCTGAATTGGGGTCAGTCATGTGACTGCTTACCCAACAGAAGGCCATGGACATGAGTCTCCTGAGCCCCTTGAAGGCCAAGCCTCTAAGAAGACTGGCAGCCTCAGCTTCCTTCCTCCTTGGCCACGTTTGTTTGAGAGAGGCAGAGCTAACAGCTATGTAGTGTAGCTGCCCAGCCAGAGAGAACACATGAACAGACTGTGCAGAGAGAGAGGCCCTGAGATCCCATGCAGAGCAGGAGAGGCCCACAGGATCACAGTTGGCCCCCCAGATGATTTCAGCCCCGTTTTATTGAAACCAGGAGAAAGCCAAATAAGATCAGTGAAAGGACTTATAGGCTAAATCCAGTCTAACCCCAGAACTATGAGATATAAGAAAATGACTGTTTTAAACTGTTACATTTTAGGGTAGGTTTTTGCATGACAATGGATAACAGAAATAAATACAAGGGCATCTGAATGTTTGTTTTTCATCCATTCACTGATTCATTCATTTGTTCACTTGTTGAAAATTGTTGAGTATCTGCAATATACCAGGCACTCTGCTAGTTACTGGGGAATCAGCAGGAACATGATATATGTAGTTTCTTCTCCCTTGGATCCTCAGCATGAGAGATGGCCATGGCTTTCAAACAGGCAGTTATAGCTGTGATGGGTGCCATAGAAGGTTAGGGCCAGAACTCTGTCAAAGGAGTACAATATGCCCAGCACTGATGTAAAATTCACAGTGCTTGACATCAAACCAAAAACTATCAAGCATGTAAAGAACCAGAGAAAAACAACCCTTAATGAGGAAGAAAATCAGCAATAAAAACAGGCTCAGATATGACACCAATGGACTAAGTGTGGTGGTTTACACTTGTCATCCCAGCATTTTGGGAGGCTGAGACAGAAGGATGACTTTACACCAGGAGATTGAGACCACATGGGAAACACAGAAAGATGTGCTTTACAAAAATATATTTTTTTAATTTAGCAGAACCTGGTGGTGCACACCTGTAGTTCCAGATACTAGGGAGGCTGAGGCAGAAGGATCATTTGAGCCTAGGAGTTAAGGTTGTAGTGAGCTGTGGTCTTGCCACTGCACTCTAGCTTGGGTGACCTCTGTCACCTATGGGGAAAAAAAAATGACACAGATAGTAAGATTAAAAGGCAAGGGCATTAAACTGTTATATTCCATGACAAAGAGTGACATGGAAGACATAAAGACCTACATCAAGTTTCTAGAGATGAAAACTACAATGAAATGAAAAATAAACTTGGTACCATTAACAGCGGATCAGACAATTTGGAAGAAAAGGTTGATGCACTTGAAGACAGAACAAAAAAATAACTAAAAATACAGCACAAAATAAAAAAATGAAGAAAACGAATATTCACCTTGTAGGAATCCCTGAAGGCAACAAAATTGCTTCAGAAAACACAGAGGGTCTTCTTCATGAAATTATGAAAGAGAACTTTCCAAACATGCCAAGAGATTCTGAAATTCAGATAGCTGACAGTTTCAGAACCCCAGCATGACTCAACCCAAATAAGATATCCCCGAGGCACATCATAATTAACTTCACTAAAGTTAATATGAAAGAGAAAATTTTGAAAGCAGCTGGATGTAAGAAAACCATGACCTACAAGGAGAGGAATATTAGAATGACTGCAGATCTCTCTGCTGAAACCTTTCAGGCCAGAAGAGGATGGTCATCAACTTTTAATCTCCTAAAACAAAATAACTTTCAACCCAGGATCCTGTATCCAGTTAAACTGCTTTTCATTTATGATAGAGAAATTAAATACTTTTAATGACATTCATATGTTGAAGAAATTTGCCATAACTAAACCAGCTCTCCAGGAAATTCTCAGACCTATCCTCCATAATGACCAGGGCAATCCTCCACCACAAAAGTAAACTCACTCAGAAACTTTTGATCAAATTCTAACTTCCACAGTTGCAAAAGGATTAAAAATGTCCACTGGACTTTCAAAAAACTCAACACCCAAAATTTTACAAGGCTTATCAATATTCTCAATCAATGTGAATGGTTTAAATTGTTCTCTAAAGAAGCACAGGTTGGCTGACTGGATACAAAGACTCAGGCCAGATATCTGCTGCATGCAAGAATCCCATCTTACCTTAAAAGATAAATATAGACTAAGGGTGAAGGGATGGTCATCTATATTCCAGGCAAATGGAAAGCAGTAAAAAGCAGGTATTTTAATTTTATTCACAGATACAACAGGCTTTAAACCAACAAAAGTAAACAAGGATAAGGATGGTCACTTTATATAATTTGTTAAGAATATACTCAATATGGTGAGATTTCAATTATCAATATCTATGCACCTAATCAGAATATACTTCAATTTATAAGAGATACTAAAATAGACATGAGCAATTTGATTTCTCTCAGCTCCATCATAGTCAGAGATTTTAATACTCCTTTGGCAGTGTTGGATAGATACTCCAACAAGAAGCTTAGCAAAGAAATTTTAGATTTAAACTTAACCATTCAGCATTTGGATTTAACGAACATCTACAGAACATTTCATCCTAACAAAATTGAATACACATTTTTCTCATCAGCTCACAGAACACACTCCAAAATTGACCATATCTTAGGTCACAAGTCTAACCTCAGTAAATTTAAAAGTATAGAAATTATTTCATGCATCTTCTCAGAACATCATGGAAAAAAAGTTTAACTCAGTAACAACAGGAATTTGCAGTCTTGTATAAAAACATGGAAGCTAAATAACCTTATGCTGAATGATAGGTGGGTCAGAGATGAGATCAAGAAGGAAATTACCAAATTTTTGGAACAAAATGATAATGAAGACACAAGTTACCCCCCTTTGGGATACCGCAAAGGCAGCCCTAAGAGGGAAATTTATACCACTGCAGGCCTTCCTCAAGTTAGAGGCCTTTATACCACTGCAGGCCTTTCCTCAACAGAAAGAGAGGAAGTTAACAACCTAATGGGACAACTCGAGCAATTGTAAAAAGAAGAACATTCCAATTCCAAATCCAGCAGAAGAAAAGACATAACCAAAATTAGATTAGAATTAAATGAAATTGAAAACAAAAGGATTATACAACAGATCAATAAATCAAAAAGTTGGTTTTCTGAAAAGGTCAATAAAATAGATAAGCCTTTGACCAACCTAACCAAGAAAAAAACAGTAAAATCTCTAATTTCATCAATCAGAAATGGTAAAGATGAAATAACAAAAGACCCCTCAGAAATTCAAAAAATCCTTAATGAATATTACAAGAAACTTTATTCTCAGAGATATGAAAATCTGAATGACATTGACCAATACCTGGAAGCATGCCACCTTCCATGACTTAGCCACAAGGAAGTGGAAATGTTGAACAGGCCTATATCAAGTTCTGAAATAGCATCAACTATACAAAATCTCCCTAAAAATAAAAGCCCAGGACCAGATGGCTTCATGTCAGAATTCTATCAAACCTTTAAAGAGGAACTAGTACCTATATTACTTAACCTCTTCCAAAACATAGAAAAAGAAGGAATACTACCCAACACATTCTATGAAGCAAACATCACCTTGGTCCCCAAACCAGGAAGAAAATTATAGACCAATATCACTAATGAATAATGATGTGAAAATATTAAACAAGATCCTAACAAACAGAATCCAGCAACACATCATAAAAATTATACACAGCAACCAAGTAGGTCTTATCCCAGGATCTCAAGGTTGGTTCAACATACGTAAATCTATAAAGATAATTCATCACATAAACAAATTAAAAAACAAAGACCATATGATTCTCTCAATTGATGCAGAAAAAGCATTTGATAATATCCAGCATCCCTTCATGATCAGAACACTTAAGAAAATTG
>NW_003852416.1:6043673-6164776 GCF_000181295.1 Otolemur garnettii
AAATAGCTGAAAATGCTAAAAAATGGAAAAACATACCATGCTCATGGCTGGGAAGAATTAACATTGTTAAAATGTCCATACTACCCAAAGCAATATATAATTTTAATGCAATCCCTATTAAATTTCCACTCTCATACTTTACAGATCTCGGAAAAATAATATTTCATTTTATATGGAATCAGAAAAAATCTCGGATAGCCAAGATATTACTCAGAAATAAAAATAAAACAGGAGGAATCACACTACCAGACATTAGAATATACTATAAATTGATAGTGATCAAAACAGCATTGTACTGGTACAAAAACAGAGCGGTAGATGTATGGAACAGAATAGAGAACCAAGAGATGAACCCAGCTACTTACTGCTATATGATCTTTGACAAGCCAATTATAAACATTGAGTGGGGAAAAGATTCCCTATTTAACAAATGGTGCTGGGCAAACTGACTGGCAACCTGCAGAAGACTGAAGCTGGATCCACACCTTTCACAAACACTAACTAAGATAGACTCTTGCTGGATTAAAGATTTAAACTTAAGATATGAAACTATAAAAATACTAGAAGAAAGTGTAGGGAAAACACTTGAAATCAGCCTGGGTGAAAATTTTATGAGGAGGACCCCCTGGTAATCGAAGCAACATCAAAAATACACTACTGGGACTTCATCAAACTAAAAAGCTTCTGCACCACCAAGAACACAGTAAGTAAAGCAAGCAGACAGCCCTCAGAATGGGAGAAGATATTTGCTGATTATGTCTCTGACAAAGGTTTAATAACCAGAATCCACAGAGAACTCAAACATATTAGCAAGAAGAGAACAAGTGATCCCATCCCAGGGTGGGCAAGGGACTTGAAGAGAAACTTCTTTGAAGAAGAAGACAGGCGCAGATATGTGAAAAAATGTTCATCATCCTTAATCATCAGAGAAATGCAAATCAAAAGTACTTTGAGATATTATCTAACACCAGTAAGATTAGCCCATATCACAAAATCACAAAATCACAGATGCTAGTGTGGTTGTGGAGAAAAGGGAACACTTCTACACTGTTGGTGGTATTGCAAACTAATATGTTCCTTTTGGAAAGACATTTGGAGAACACTTAGAGAACTAAAAATAGACTTGCCATTTGATCCTATAATTCCTCTACTAGGTATATATCCAGAATACCAGAAAGCACACTACAACAATGATATTTGTACCAGAATGTTTATTGTAGCCCAATTCATAATTGCTAGGACACGCAAGAAGCCCAGGTGCCCATCGACCCACGAATGGATCAATAAATTGTGGTATATGTACACTATGGAATATTATGCAGCCTTAAAGAAAGATGGAGACCTTACCTCCTTCATGTTTACATGGATGGAGTTGGAAAATATTCTTCTTAGCAAAGTATCTCAAGAATGGAAGAAAAAGTATCCAATGTACTCAGCCCTACTATGAAACCAATTTATAGCTTTCATAGGAAAACTATAACCCAATTATAGCCCAAGAATATAGTGGAAGGGGAGAGGGAGGGAAAAGGAGGGGGTGGGTGGGTGGAGGGAGGGTGAATGGTGGGATCATGCCTATGGTGCATCTTATAAGGGTACATGTGACTCTTTCTAAATGAAGAATATAAATGTCTTAACACAATAACTAAGAAAATGACATGAAGGCTATGCTAACCAGTTTGATGAAAATATTTCAAATTGTATATAAAAATAGCACACTGTACCCCATGATAGTATTAATGTACACAGCTATGATCTAATAAATAAAAAAGAAGAAAATAATGATGTTTGCTGTATCTATTGACTCTTTCAAAAAAAGATGTTTTTATAGCATGCGATGCTATTTGAAAGCATTTTGCACACAGTAGAACTTATTTCAAAATTGGAGTCAATCCTCTCAAACCCTATTGCTGCTTTATTAACCAAGTTTATGTAACATTCTCAAATTCTTTGTTGTCATTTCAACAATGTTACCAGAAGTAGTTTCCATTTTAAGAAACCACTCTTTTTGCTCATCCATAAAAAGCAATTCCTCATCCATTCAAGTTTTGTCATGAGATTGCAGCAATTCAGTTCCATCTTTAGCCTTTACTTCTAATTCCAGTTTTTTTTGATGTTTCTACCTCCTCTGCAGTTACTTCCTCCACTGAAGTCTTGAACCCCTCCAAGTCATCCAGGAGGGTTGAATCAACTTTTGCCAAACCCCATTAATGTTGGTATTTTGACCTCCTCTCACAAGTCATGGATGTTCTTAATGGCATCTAGAACAGTGAGTCCTTCCCAGAAGGTTTTTGATTGAGTTTTGCTCAGGTTCATCAAAAGAACCACTCTCTATGGCAGCAATAGCCTTAAGGAATGTATTTCTTATATAATAAATCCTGAAAGCCAAAATTATCCTTGATCCCTGGGGTTGCTGAATGGATATTGTGTTAGCTAGCATTAAAAATAATATTAATTTCCTTGTACATCTCTATCAGAGCTCTTGGTCAGTCATATTTGAAAAGGGGTCTTTTTTTCTGAGCAGTAGTTCTCAACAGTGGACTTAAAATATTCAGTAAACCATGCTTTAAACCAACGGTTCTCAACCTGTGGGTTGCAACCCCTTTGGAAGTCGAATGACCCTTTCACAGGGGTTGCCTAAATACATCCTGCATATCAGATAACTACATTAGGATTCATAACAGTAGCAAAATTACAGTTGTGAAGTAGCAACGAACATAATTTTATGGTTGGTGTTCACCACAACATGAGGAACTGTATTAAAGGGTTGCAGCATTAGGAAGGTTGAGAACCACTGCTGTAGACAGATGTGCTGTCACTGAGGCTTTGTCATTCTATTTATAGAGCATGGTAGATTTAGCATAATTCTTAAGAACCCTAGGATTTTCAGAATAATAAGTAAACATTGGCTTCAACTTGAAGTCACCAGCTGCATTAGCCCCTAAAAAGAGTCAGTGTGTCCTTTGAAGCTTTAAAGCCAGGCATTGACCCCTCTCAGTCCACTAAAGTCCTGCATGGTATCATCTTCCAACATAAGGCTGCTTCATCTATATTCAAAATTAGTTGACTTGTACGGGCACCTTTGTCAATGACCTTAGCTAGATCTTCTGGATAACTACTATGGTTTCTCCATGAGCAGTTGCTGCTTCACCCTGTACCTTTATGTTGTAGGTAAACCACATGAACCAACCTCTGCTACCTTTAAATGCTTTTTCTTCAACTGCCTCACCTTTCACAGCCTTCATAGAATTAAAAAGAGTTAGGACCTTGCTCTGGATTAGGCTTTGGCTTAAGGGAATGATGTGGCTGGGGTTTTTTGGTTTGTTTTTTTGCAGTTTTTGGCTGGGGCTGGGTTTGAACCCACCACCTCTGGCATATAGGGCCAGTGTCCTACTCCTTTGAGCCACAGGCGCTGCCCCTAATGTGGCTGTTTTAATCTTCTATCCAGACCAATAGGACTTTCTTTATACGTGTATCAACTATGAGGTTGTCTCACTTTCTCATCATTCACGTATTCACTGGAGTAGCACTTTTTTTTGCAGTTTTTGACTGGGGCTGGGTTTGAACCCACCACCTCTGGTATATGGGGCCAGTATCCTACTCCTTTGAGCCACAGGCTCAATGCCCTGGAGTAGCATTTTTAATTTCCTTCAAAAACTTTTCCTTTGCATTCAAAACTGGGCTAACTGTTTCCCACAAGAGGCTCAGCTGTTGTGCCCTGTCAGCTTTTGGCGCGCATTCCTCGCTAAGCTTAATCATTTCTAGCTTTTGATTTGATTCCTTTCACTTGTACACTCAGAGACAATTGTAGGGTTAATAACTGGCCTAATTTCAATATTGTTGTGTCTCAGGGAATAGAAGGCCAGAGAGAAGGGGAGACTCAGGGAAATGGTCAGTCAGCAAGAGCAGTCAGAACACAGAGCCTTTATCACTTATGTTCATCATCTTTTATGGGCATGGTTTATGGTGCCGCAAAACAATTATAATTGAAACATCAAAGATTGTTGATCACAAATGATCATAACAGATAGAATAATAATGAAAAAGTTAGAAATATTGTGAGAATTACCAAAATGTGACACAGAGACATGAAGGGATCACGTATTGTTGGAAAACTGGCCCCAATAGATAGGCGTGCTCAATGCAGAGTTGCCACAAACTTCCAATTTTCAAAAACATAGCATCTGGGAAGTGCAATAGGGCAAGGCACAATAACACAAGATAAGCCTGGATATTTCACCACAATAAAGAAAGGAAAAAGCCATTAGTATAAGATATGCCCTACAATGTTGTGTGTAATAGAAAAAGACCAGAAACAACCTGAGTACCTGTGGATTTGGGGATGGTGCAAAAGTTATGGCACATTTAAAAAGTGTAGCCATTAAAAATAATTCAGTGGTTGTCTTTGTACTGATAGGAAATGATTTCCAAAGCTTATTTGTAAGGTAAAAATAAGCAAGACCCAGAACGTTGTGTGCTTCCAATTGTGTAAATAAAAAAGGGAGGAGGGAACGGGATTATATACAGAGGCCCAGACACACACAGGGTTGCAGATGCGTGGAGGGCGTGTATTTCTGAAAGGATATATGAAGAACAGAATCAACTGTGGCTTCTGGGAAGGGTCAAGGAGACACCTTTTATTTTCTGAATTTTTACCATGAGCATGTGTGAGTTTTTGCAATTTAAAAAGGTTAATTAAAAAATAAACTGGTCACCTGCACCCTAGAACATCTCATCTTTTACCACTTCCAGGGAATGTCCCACCCAGATTTAGCTCCTCCCTCTTCAGTAATTTACCCAGCTTGCTCCTCTCTCCAAGGCCTCTCCCTAGGCCAGCTCCCTCCTCTAGAGACCCTTCCTCCTCTTCCTGATCAGCCTCCTGAAATGCTGCTGCCACCTGCAGGCTCTGCTTCCATGCCCTCCAAATGCTTCTGGTCCTCTGCAATCTAGTGTCTGTCCTCTGGTTCTGCTGTCCCTCCAAGCCTGGCAACTGTTGCCTTCCTGTCTATCCCCAAAGCCTTACCTGGTGCTGATTTTCCTCAGTGACTTCTGGGTGCCACGTCCCTGAATTCTAGCTGACCACTCCCTGTCCCTGAATTCTAGCTCCTTCCTTCTCTGAACCATGACTGCCATGGGAGCTGCTTGGGTTTCATCAGCATCACCACATGGGCAGGAGCTCAGTAAATATTTACTGTGTGAACCAAACCCTCCTCCCACTTGTTAAATTACTCCTTTTGGATATGAAGACTCTTCTCTTTCTCCCCAACTGTGAATGTTCCTCAATGCTTATGCTGTGCCTTTGTACCCTTCTCCCTGTCAATACAGCCATAAACCTTGCCCCAAACAGCTGTACACAATCCTCCTTCACATTTCCCTTATGTAGCCATGCACCGTGCACCTTGTCCCATAGAGCCATGCACATTTCGCCCATAGAACGGTACACCTTGCTCCCAGACAGCTGTTGGTAGTTCAGTCCCAAGTGTTGCTGCCTCTCCAACACCCATTCCAATGCTGTGTAGAAACCATTCCATGGATGACTCACTGCCAATTCAGAGTCAAGAGCTTTTCCACACTTGTCTGTTCCTCCAAACCAGTGACCTTTTCACTGTTTGGGATTTTGTGATTAATTCTCATTTACTCCTCTCTGCAGGTGGTGAGTTTGATGGGATCTTCCTACAAATGTTGCTGTGTCTCCTTACGTTCCCCACTGTTGCCTTCCTGGTCCAAGTTTTAGCTCCTCTAACCTAGTGCCCGCAGCAGACCCCACCCGGCCTTCCTGTTCCTCTCCTGCTCCACCATCACATCCTCACACAGACAACAGGTTTTAAAGACTCCTTCTCAGCCACAACGAAAACTTAAGCTACACTTTAAAATGGTTACCTATATGCTGAATTGATGTGAACATCATTTCAATTAAAAAAATCAATTACTGAACTGTTATAACACCTTACTGGTTCTCTCATTAGTTAATGAGTTGAATAAAATCTTGAACATGTGTTCATTAAAAAAAAAATTAACCTACTTTGCCCTCATGCAACCTGCTTAAATGCCAAAAATGGTTCCCCAATAAATTCATGAAAAAGTCCATACTCTTCAGCTTGGCATTTGGCATCCCGGCATGTTCATGAGAACTTCGTGCAATGATAGAAGTGCCCTGTAACTGTCCTGGCCAGGAGGGTGGCCACTGGACATGTGTGACTACTGGGCTCTTGCAGTGTGACCAATGCAACCAAGAAACTGAATTTATTTATTTTATTTATTTTAATTTATTTTTTATTAGATCATAATTGTGTACATTAATTCTATCATAGGATACAGTGTGTTGCTTCCATAAGCAGTTTGGAAAACTCATCCAACTGGCTAACATAGCCATCATGTCTTTCTCATAATTGTTGTGGTAAGACATTTATATTCAACCTTTAGACAAATACACATGTACCCTAATAGGATAAATTATAGGTGTGGTCCCCACAATATCATTCTCTTCACCCATCCTCCCCCCTCCCCTTATTTAAGTTTAATTAATTTAACGTAAATTTAAATAGCCACATGTTGGTACTGTATCCCATAATGAACAGCACAGTCCTGGATAATCTGACGGACCCTGGTCTTTCAATCATTTCTCCCACGTGCTCCTAGAATAAACCCTCTTTTCCAGCCAGTCTGATCTCTTCTCTCTATCTGGAATGGCTTACATCCCTGAAGATGTGCATTCTTTCCCTCAGAGAACCCTTCCTGCTCTGCCCCACCTATCAAGGCCTACCCATGACTCCACATCTGCTCCTTATCCCATCTTCTTCCAGAAGCTTCACTAACAGTCACCAGTGCTTCCCTTTGCTCAGTTTCTGGAAGACTCCATCTGTAGTGCTCACTCTGATGCTTGATGAAACTCTGCTCTTAAAGAAATGGTATCTTCTAGGTTAGTCTAGCTCCCCTCTTTAGATGGTAAGCTTTGATAAGGGCACTTTGTACCATTCCCTTTCCTCCACCTCCAGCTCAGCCCATGCCTTACCCATTATCAGAAAGTGGTTACAGGACAGCAGCAAACTGAACAGATGACCACAGCGAGGCCACATGCTCACGCTGACCACTATGACGTGCAAGGGAGCATGAGATGTTAACATCGGAAAACTCCCTTGAGCTTCCATATCTAGGAGGAAAAGTGTTTACCAGTGTCACACACAGTCTTCATAGTTTTGTTGAATGATTTCTCTTTTGGTTTAAACCCCACAAGTTGTTTAACCTGTCCCACTAATCATGGCATTGGGTCTTGTGCAAAGGAAGCAAATGCAACTCAACAGGACTTAGGCAGATTGTGTATCCAGCCAAGAGAGTGAAGAGCCCATACCGGGGATGATGGGAAAAACAGGTGGTGGCATTTGGGTGGGGTGTTTTGTAAGAAAACATAGTATCCTGGGCAATGGAATTGATAACTCTGTGCTTAAGTTTGAGCAAGTTCAAAAGCAGAGGCTGAGAGTCAGCTGCTTAGTACAATGAGGTAAAATCTAAGTGCCAGGTGGGAAAACCCAAGAACAAATTTGTGCGTACTGAGAGACTCTGGGAACTTGGACAATGCCTGAGAAGGTGTGCCAGTTTTTGAGCATGAAGTCTCTTCTTCTATTTTTTGGAGAAAGATTTACTACTTCTTTAGTAAAAAAGAACTAGAAATTAGACCCTCACTAAACACTACTGTTAGTAAAAGTAATAATATTAATAGGGAGAAGGGAAAGGAAGAAGAGGATGAGCAGAGAGAGGGAGGAGGAGGGAATGGGGGAAACATGAAGAACCCCAGTGGTAGTAAACACCATGATTGACTGTGATAAGGTATATGCAGTTTGGCCTCTACACTGTAGTTTCAGTTGCTCTCAACTAATCTGCTGGGCTGTCTTTATAAAACCCAGTGAGAGAACATTTCTATAGATAAGCATCTGAACTAAGCAGGCCTTGCCTGACTTTGTAGTCAAAATTATAGTGCCCAGAGCAGATAAATGCAGGGAAGCAGTCAATTCCCCTACAGAATGGTGCCTTACCAAAGCTTATTTCTCTCTGAATATGTGTAACTCAGGCTTAGAAGCAAGTGGCCCCGGAATGTAATGGATCATTCCTGTAATCAGAGACGTATGCAAGGGGCATTACAATACCCAGCCTGTGCAGCTATTCCGAAGATTACAGGAAGTGTGCGGAACTGCTTGGCACGTGGCCAAAGCTTAACGAACAGTGGACATGATAATGACAATGAAGATCAGAGACTCGGCAAAGGAGCAGTAAGGGCCTTTGTGGTCCGTGACCCAGGAGATGTGGGCCAGTTTTCTTGGCTTGGAAGGGTTTTGTCAGGCCTGCCTCATGCTCTAGGGGTGGTCGCCAAGCTTTAGGAAAGAGCATCCCCCGTGAGAAGACATCTTCCCCAATCCTCCTCCCACCCAGGGGCTGCTTGTAGAGACTGGCATAGACAGAGGTGCAGCAGGTGGATCAAGCTTCCATCACCATTATAGGCCATACAAGGGATGGAAAGTTAAATTCAAGGAAATTCAGAAGAAAGGAAGGTATTATGGAAAATATGATAACCCCTTCAGACTCGACTTCCGTTTTAGAGACCTACACACACAAACACGGTGATTATGCCAGAATGATCCCACCACCCCTTTTTCCCTTCATGAAGAAGAAACACTGGCAATGTGTTTCTCTAGCTTGGTTATTTATTTTTGAAGAAGACAGTATGACAAAGAAGGGTGCGATCAGAGCTGAGGTGGCCAGAGATGTGGCATAGCTATAAAACATTGCGTCTGGAAGGAGGGGAGCCGTGCCTCAGCTGAGCTGCACTTGAAAGGACGGGCAGGAAGCCACAGAGCACTTCCGGCCTGGCGCGGGGGCTGCTTCTCCCCTCACAGCACTCAGGACTTGAACATGTGACCTAGACACACACAGTACACCTGCCCATGCTGCCTGAACAGGCGACAGAAACCAACAGGCTCCTTTTCACAGTTCTGAGCGGCACAGAGGAGTTACCATGCTGGAACACCAGGCCCTGGGCTGAGGACTCACTTAATCCTGTCAGCTACCCTCCTTGGGGAGGTGGCCCCCACTGTGTGTCAGGTGCTGAGACTACCCTGGGCTGCAGGGAAATTAAGTCAGGCTTGGATGTGTGTGCTGGGGGTGTGGCAAGCCTCATGGGCCCTGGTTAAATCACAGCATCTTCTGTACCTCCTCTGGGAACCTTTCTTAGCAACTCTAGTCTCCAACCCCCGATTACCCTACTCTTATCCCCCAGTAATTCAATTTGGGAACCTGGTTCCTCAATCCCTTGCTGACTCAGCACAACCCTTAAACCATTGTTGCTCTTAACCAGCCAGTAGGCACGGAGAGGCTGGGCCTGCTAACTAGGATGTGCTCTGCCCAGCATGGTGACCACCAGCCAGCGTGGCTTTCCAATGTGGCCAATGTGGCTAGGCTGAATTGAGACCTGCTATAAGTACCAAATACACTGGATTTCTCAGGCTTAGCATGAAATGAAGTAAAATATCTCATTAATAATTTGCTTAGGCTGGGCGCCTGTGGCTCAAGTGGCTAAGGCGCCAGCCACGTACACCTAAGTTGGAGGGTTCGAATCCAGCCTGGGCCCGCCAAAACAACAATGACGGCTGCAACCAAGAAATGGCTGGGCATTGTGGCGGGCGCCTGTGGTCCCAGCTACTTGGGAGGCTGAGGCAGGAGACTTGCTTGAGCCCAGGAGTTGGAGGTTGCTGTGAGCGTGATGCCATGGCACTCTACCCAGGGGGATAGCTTGAGGCTCTGTCTCAGAAAAAAAAAATAATAATAATTTTCTTAAATATATCCCATGTTGAAATCACATTTTGAATATGTTACATAAAATATATTATTAAAATAACACATTTCCTTTTGTTTTTATTCACATAGCTGTAAAGAAACAGTACTTTCCTTTTAGCTCACATTAACTTTCTTTTTTGAGAAAGAGTCTCACTTTGTGGTCAAACTCAAACCTTTGGGCTCAAAGTGATTCTCTTACCTCAGCCTCTCTGGTAGCTGGGACTATAGGTACCCACCACAATGCCTGGCTATTATTTTTATTTATTTATTTATTTTAGAGTCAGGGTCTCTCAGGCTCAGGCTGGTCTTGAACTCCTGAGCTCAGGAAACCCACCCAGCTTGGCCTCCCAGAGTTCTAGGGTTACAGGTGTGAGTCAGCGTGCCCGGTCTACACATAAACTTTCAAATGGACAGCTCTGACTTTGGCTGTGGCATCTCACTTAACCCTCCACCCAGTCCTGGCTCCCAGTTCCTGCAGGTGAATGTTTAAACCCAGTTCCATTTCTGAGTGCTCAAGGGCACAGATTTCTGAGGGTGACAAGCCCCACAGGCCCAGGAATTAAGGGACCGCCTCCACGTCCACTTGGTTTAGGTTCCCCTGGACACTGTCTTCTCAGTGCTCAGGACCGGGGGGAGCCAGGGGAAGGACAGCATCTGGTTACAAACCAGCAAAATCCATATGAGGCTCTTACAGACTTTGCCTCCAAAGGAGTTTTGAATAATGAACAAGGGAAATAAAACCTCAATTTTCAAAAATAAAAAAAAAGAGAGAGAGAGACAAATTAAACTAAATTGAAAAAAATAACTTCTTAGGGCCGTCGAACACCAGAAGAGAATTTGTGAAAACATATTATTCTAGTTTCAGGGGTTTACCAGCTAGATTGATTTGGTGATAAGGGGCTTGGAAAGCTATTTTCTCAGCTTCAGCAGAAGTTAACCACCTCAGAGTGCCTCAGTATTTAGTCTGCGGCTGTCAGCAAACATGTCGGGGGGAAAGCAAGATAAATGAATGAACACAGCGGACCAGAGCCCCCAGCAATCTGTCCAGCTCTGTCCCCCGAGGCCCCGATTAACATGGAGGCCAGTTTAGAAGTCTCACATTGTTATTCTGGGAGTAGGATGGCAGCCAAAGTTCAGTGACATGGAACCCGTTGTCAGCAGCCCCACAAAGGGCAGGAAAGTTTTAATTGGTTTTTTAGCCAAGCAGACAAAAAGGGGAAAGGGGGGTGGTGATTGTTTTTAATGTTCTCCTGTAGGTTCCTTCCAGCCTCTAGGCCCCAACCCCCAAAACCCATACTCAGAGTTTTCAGTCATTTTTGCTCTGAGTAGAAAGCAAAGCAAAATTGTTTATTTATGTTTCTTACCGGGAGACCTAGCCACAGACACGCTTGTAAATATTAGTTCTTGCAGTGAAAAAGAGAAACCTAATTTCTATTGTGACACTTGTACAACCCCACCGTGTTTGGATATTTTAAGGATAAGCAATAAAAACTCTGTCTTCAAAGACTGGTTTGTTCTTGCCATTTCTGGAAATAAAGGTACTCTCGAAAACATGTCTAGAAAATGCTCCCAAATTACAAGCGGCGATTCTGTTCTCTTTCCTCCCCCTGCCTGACCTCCCTGGGTGAGTTACTAATTTCCCGTCAGATCCCAAACCACAGATATATAATATTGCTCTTCCAGCCACCAGGGAGAGGGAAATGCCTTTTATTAAAGGCTGATACATCAGAGTGACAGCTTAGAAGATCTTGATGCGATTCACAAGTCTGAGTGTGTCCCTGGCCCCAGTCATTCTGCGTGCCCATAACAGTTGTTGTTCTGACCTGAGTGTGACCTCAAGAATATATCAGAGCAAAATTCACTCTGCTCACTCCCACATCAATCAACAAAATTATATGAAGTGACTACTGTATGTCATGTTCCTAAAAGAAGACACAAAGAGCCAATCAAGGTCCTGCAGTGGGACAGGCCTGGGAGACCGTGAAGCCTGAGCCCAGGGGTTGAACTTGACCATTAAGGGCTCCAGGCTTAGGAGGGTCCTAGGAGTGATGAGACTTGTGATACATGGTGCTGTTATGTAAAACCCATAAGCACCCCTCCTCCATCAGTCCGTGGGTAGGCTCTACTCTTTAGTTTAGAATCCAAGGACACTTAGGGAGTCATAAATTTGAGAGACAGTGAAACACAGAGGCCGTGTATGGTGTGTAGAGCCAGAAAGACCTGGGGTCAAATGCCAGTTTCTGCATTCCTGGCCAGATGACCTTGAGTCATTTATTAATCTCTCTGAGCCTGATTGTTCTAACCTGTACAATGAATATTCTCACAACACCTGTGATCACCACGCTGCAGCAGTGCTATCCAACAGAAATATACTGAAAGCCACAAATGCAATCTATGTATATGATTTTAAATGTTCTAGTAATAACATTTTAAAAGGCAAAAAGAAAATGGGTGAAATTTAATTATATTTTATCAAACCCAATAGAGCCAAAATAGTGGCCTTTCAAGTCATGGAAATCCAGGGCCTATTGTACACGTGGAGCGTGTGCCCACCACTTTGCAAATTGCACAGGGTTTTGTTTGAGCCTCACACACACCCTGTCTGATAATGGAACAGATATTGTGAGGACTGTTTAATCTGTTCACATCTTCTGGCTCTGACTTCCAGTCCTCTGGCTCTCAGTCAAATATCAGCAGATATTTTTTCTAAATCTGATTTGGGACATAAGATCAGACAAAGAATGTTTTTGTAAGTATGAATTTTCATGCAAAACCCTGCAAAGTATAAACATGAAATGGCCCATACCAAGCTTTATTAAAATCAGGACTTTCTTATAATAGCCCAGTTGTAAGACTGATGTCATAAGGCACAGAACAACCAAGGCCCAGACTCATCAGCACAGCATTGCCTGGGTGACAGCTGACCTCATATCTGGGGATAGGTGAAGTTGTTAAAAGGTGATCTTTCTCCTAGTATAGCCAAAAGTCTGGTAGGGTGCGGCTTTGTTTTTATTACTAAGAATTACCTTGGCTATATGGGGTTTCTTCTGGTTCCATACAAAATGAAAAATTATTTTTTCCAACTCTTGAAAGTGTGATGATGGCATTTTAATGGGGACTGCATTGAATCTGTGCATTGCTTCGGGAAATATAGACATTTTAACAATGTTGATTCTTCCCAGCCACGAGCAGGATATGTTCTTCCATTTGTAAATATCTTCTGCTATTCTTTCTTAAGGTTTTGTAATTTTCTTTGTAGAGGTTCTTCACCTCTTTTGTGATGTATATTCCTAGATATTTCATTTTTTTGAAGCTACTGTGAAGAGAATTATGTCCTAGATTAGTTTCTCATTTTGGCTGTTATTGGCGACAAAGGCTACTGACTTGTGGACACTGATTTTATATCCTGAGACATTGTTTTACTTTTTTGATCACTTCCAGGAGTCTTCTGGTTGAGTCTTTGGGGTTCTCTAAGTATAAGATCATACCATCAGCAAAGAACGAGAGTTTGAGCTCCTCTGCTCCCATTTGGATGCCCTTCATTTCCTTCTCTTGCCTGATTATATTGGCTAGAACTTCCAAAACAGCATGGTATTTGCACAAAAATAGACATTTGGAACTGAATAGAAAACCATGAGATGAAACTAATCTCTTACACCCACCTGATCTTTAATAATCCAAACAAGAATATACACTGGGGAAAAGAATTCCTGTTTAATAAATGGTGCTGGGAGAACTGGATAACCACATGTAAAAGACTGAAACTGGACCCCTACCTCTCACCACTACAAAAAGTGATTCAAGATGGATAAAAGATTTAAATGTAAGGCATGAAACAATAAAAATCCCTGAAGAAAGTGTGGGGAAAACACTTGAAGATATTGACCTGGGGAAAAGTTTTATGAAGAAGATTTCTGTGACAATTACAACAACAACAAAAATAAACAAATGGGACTTAATAAAACTGGAAAACTTCTGTACAGCTGAGGAAACAACAACCAAAGCAAACAGACAACCTTCAGAATGGGAAAGGATATTTGCATATTACAAATCAGATGAAAACTTGATAACTAGGATCTATAGAGAACTCTAATCAACAAAAAAAGACCCAATAATCCCATATATCACTAGGCAAGAGAGGTAAATGGAACCTTCTCTAAAGAAGAAAAATGAATGACTAACAAATATATGAAAAAATCCTCATTGTCCCTAATCATCAGAGAAATGCAAATCAAAACCACCCTGAGATATCACCTAATCCCAGTGAGAATGGCCCATATCACCAAGTCTCAAAGCTGCAAATGCTGGTGTGGATATGGAGAAAAGGGAACACTTTTACACTGCTGGTGGGACTGCAAACTAATATAAACCTTCTGGAACAAAGTATGGAGAATCCTCAAAGAACTCAAGCTAGACCTCCCATTTAATCCTGCAATCTCATTACTAGGCATTTACCCAGAAGAAAAAAATCCTAATCATAAGGACATTTGCACTAGACTGTTTATTGCAGCTCAGTTTACAATCACCAAAATGGAAGGAAACAGCCTAAATGCCCACCAACCCAGGAATAGATTAACAAGTTATGATATACATATACCATGGAATACTATTCAGCCACTAAAAAAAGATGGAGACTTTGTACTCTATTCTAATATGTACTCTAAGATGTACTCTACTCTAAGATGTACTCTATTCTAATATGAAGGCAGTAGATGAGCTAATACAAGTGGAGGGTAGAGCAATGAGGGAGTGGGGAGAGGGGAGGAGGGAGGGGGCAGGGGTTACAGTGTATGGTATAATTCTTGGGGCCAAGACACAATTATAAGAGGGACTTTATCTAATAAATGCTGTCAATGTAACCTAATTCTTTGTTCCCTCAATGAATCCCAAACAACAACAATAACCAAAAAAGCGTGATTTTCCTGAGCCCAGATCAAGATAATCATTGCCAGAGGCTTTGGACTCAGATCCTTAGGGAGGGTCTTCAAAAGGCCATCAGAGCAACTACCTCTTTGAACCAGGTCTCCAGGCCTGCCTTGCTGTGCTGCTTTGCCCTCCTCTTTCCTTCTCTGTCTATTTGTAGATTAAATGGAAAAGACTAAGTCAGAAACAGGGCACTCAGGTCACTGAGGGATTCCCTAGACAAGTTTCAGAGTTTAAATAGAAAAGCCTGCAGAGTCCTGAGCAGAAGCACCGTCCAGCCACCACCTCACCTTACCTCACTGGAAAGTGCACAGTGGCCTCAAGAGCTCAGCAGGAAGGTGCAAGGTAGATTCCGGATGATAACGCAGGGCTCCCAGGAGTTCCCTGCATGGGGCCCAGATCACTTTTCTAGGCAATTTTGAGCTCTGAGCAAGGGCAAGCCACAAAGTAGAAATACCCAGGCCTGGGTTAAGTGACTTCAGCTGCTTAGAATGTCTCCCCATGTCCTGGGGTGCTCTGCCGTTCCCAAACAATTGGAAAAGCCAGGCCCTCTTATCCTCCCTAATTCTTTCCATGTGTTGATTGTTTAATCCATGGCATTTTCTATGGAGTGCTCAGGATTGGGCCCCCTCAGCTTCTTTTTTTTTTTTTTTTTTTTTTTCTTGAGGCAAAGCCTCACTCTGTCACCCAAGCTGAGGTGCTCACTGCATTACAGCTCACAGCAATCTCAAACTCCTGGGCTCAAGTAAACTCCTTGGCCTCAGCCTCCTGAGTACCTGGGACTACAGGTGTGTGCCATCATACCCAGTTAATTTGTCTATTTTTTAAGAGATGAAATCTCATTATTTTGCTCAGGCTGGTCTTGAACTCCTGGCCTCATGTGATTCTCCCATGTTGGCCCCTAAATTGCCAGATTACAGGCATAAGCCACTGTCCCCAGCTGTCTCCTCAGCTTCTGAGCTCATCTCTGTCTCTATCCCTTCTCAAGCCAAATCACATTGCATAATGCCAACAAATGAATTCCCTAAAATACTTCCTTTGTTTTGCCAACCTGAAGCTCACAATTTCCCTATGTTCTACTACAAGGGTCCTTTTAAATATCAGAATCCTTTTTTTAAACAGCATCCTATAGAATCACAATAGATGACAGACCTTGAATCTCAGCCTTGTGCTCAAGGTCTCTTAAA
Source organism: Otolemur garnettii (assembly GCF_000181295.1). Taxonomy (NCBI): domain Eukaryota; kingdom Metazoa; phylum Chordata; class Mammalia; order Primates; family Galagidae; genus Otolemur; species Otolemur garnettii. The sequence continues at coordinate 6,059,606 of NW_003852416.1, forward strand.
ACTGTCCCTCAGGGGCTGACTCTCTCCCTCTAGCCACAGGAGCGGGTATCCCAGGAGCTGGGGGTTGGGGGAGGTGGGAGGTGGGCAAAAGACAGCATGACCCTTCCATCATCTCTGCAAAAGCAGCCCTGGACTCCTCTCTGGGGCCCTGAGGCTGTTGTAAGGAGGGCTATAAACTGAATAGCATTCATGACAGAATCTGTCCTCTCACAGTTCTGAAGGCCAGATGTCTACAATTGAGTGGTCAGCAGGTTGACTGTCTCTCTGAAGGCGCTAGGAAAGCATCTGTTCCAGGCCTCTCTCCTAGATTCTGATAATTCCCTGGATTATGGCACCATAACAGCAGCCCTCACTTGGTGCCCCCTGTGTTAATTCCCCCTTTTCATAAGGACAGTATCCTACTGGTTTAGGGCCTACCCTATAACCTCATCTTAACTCCATCACCCCTATAAAGACTCTCCTGTCTTCAAATAAGGTCACATTAGGAGGAACCAGGGTTAGGAATCCAACATATCTTTTATGGGGAATATGATTCAATCCGTAACATCCACCCAGAAGGATTTTTGTGTCTGCCTCCCAACCCCAGTAAGCTCCCACTCTAAAGGGAATTTTTAGCTTCTTAAAGCTACAGCTTGAATCTCAAACACCACCATTCAGAAGTCTTTAAAAGTCTTTACTTTTCTACAACAAAAGGCCTCAGTGTGGGTGGTTTTTCAAAACAAATAAACAGTTTACCCTAAATGGGTTTTGACATCACATCATCCCTTCCTATGTGATGGTCAGTTTTGGCTTCTTCCAGGCCAGTTGAGTTTTCTTCATTGCTCTTTTAACTTTAGCCCAATAAGATTTCCAAAAATCTTAAGGCTTCTGCTTCTGCTTAGGAAGTTGGCAACATTAATATAAATTTATTCATAAGTTCAAGTGATTAAACATTTCTGAAAATAATGAAGTCAGTCGATGAGAATAATGACACTGTTTTGACGAACATAAAAATGTGAAAATCGTGTTTATGGAAGAAAATGGCAATCTCATATCAGCCTCAGCATGAAATTTATTTCTGTATTTGATTTAAGTTGTGCAAGATGGAAAAAAATCTTGATTCACCCCAGTAAAACTGATGCCATTTACAGCTTAATAGCACATCTTGCAATCTCAGAATAGTCTTCCATTAAACAACCACCACCAGAGTTTTATTCAGCCAATTGATCGGGTAGCACGAGTTAACCCACTGGAGGTCGACGATGTGTTAAAATTTAGTATAAACCAAATTTGTGTGTGCCCATGTAATTGTATTACTGTTCGAAATATGTAATTTAGAAAATTAAATTTAAATTATTTACAGGACTCCTGAAGTGCCTCTGTGGTGCCCTGGGCTGCTTTGGAAGAACATAATTAGAAAATCTCTGACCTACTCAGCCAGGTCCAAGTTCCTCTGTGTTTTCCTCTCTCCTTCCACTTCCCTTTTGCTCCTCCATTGTGCATTAGGCATGTCTGGATCCCAGGGAAGTCTTTTTCAGGTGTTTTGTTTATGCTACTCCTTGGCCTTGTTTCCTTTTTTCTTTTTTTTTTTTTTTGACTTTGGAGTCCTGCCCATTTTTCAGGCCTGAGTCATCCATCCATCCGCTCTCTCCTCCAGCCACTGTTGCTTGCTGGGTATCAGACGTCTGCTGGAAACTGTGATGTCCAAAAAGTGGCTTTAAGGACAATCAGAACACAGCCCTGTCCTGTGGAGACGCGGGGGAGACACTGTGTGGAAAGAAGGTTAGAATACACTGAGGTTGCGGGCAGAATGGAGGAGGGCTGGGCACCTAGAAGATCACCGAAGACAAGGCCCCTAGTCAGGGCCCTCCGTGTGTCCTGGTGTCTGTGGTCTCTGAATATCAGGCTGCTGCCAGTTTTCACTCCAGTGTTCATGAATATGTTCGCTTCTTCGCCCCAATTTCTTTGGGGGGGGTGGTAAGGCCCCAAACACCTTCGCAGACCTCCCAGTGCCAAGCTACAGGACAGGCACACAGGTGCTCAGGAAATGCTTGTTAGCTGACCAACGGGATATTCAAAAGGACAGTGTAGGTGGAGTCAGAGAGAAGAGAGAGTGCGGGCAGAGAAGTGTCGTGGGGCTCCCAGAAGGCTGTGTGAGGTAGCAGAGAGGTCACCACAGCCCTCCCAGCACCGCATCCTGCAGGGACCACCTGGTTGTGCACTTGCCCTTGGCCCCAGTGATGGTCCCTTCTGGCAGCTTTCCTCTCTTGCACTCCCTTGAACTCCCACGTAAGATCTTCCACTTTCACAGCTGATGTAACTGATCAGCCGTAAGGCAGAGGTGCTTTAATAGAGGATTTTTAAAAAGCTCCAATATGTGGCACTTGCCAATTGCTGTAGTATAAATATTTCTACCACAGTTAATTTCAAGCTACCAAGGAGGCCTCACTGAACAGGGAGCTGGAAAGAGATGCAGGCAGTCAGCCGGTGTGGGCTGGCCCGAGCACAACGCTGCTTGGAGTTAACATTTCATGCAAGAGCTCTCGTTCAAAGAAGTCTCCTATAATCAAATAGGACATTCTGTCTTTGATTAATTTCTATTTCACTGTCAAAAATAGAATATACAAGAGCTTGTTCATAGTACAAGACAGAAAGACAGCCTAATGCCTCCCTTCCTTCCAACTGTCTGTTTTGATGAGTAAATAATGACTGACTGGCTTACAGATGAGACAGAACAAAACCCAGAACAAGACGGTCTGCTTCCCAGGACTCCGTGAAGGTCCTGGCTCCTGAGGGCCTCACTACATTTGCATTCCAGCAACAAAGCCCATTGTAAGTCTCTATACAAGTGAAGTCTGCACACCAGCCTATGGGGCTGTGAGAATGAAGACCCTCGTCCCATGCCAACCCCACTCTCAGATCGCAACCAGTTAAGTCTGTGGTAAGGGCTATAATGAGCACTGAGGTTTAAGAACTACTCTACAGAAAGATTGCACCGGGGAGAGGTGCAAGAATGTTCAGGCAGCAACTTACTACGGGCCACTCTCGGTTCTGGGTATTGGGGAAACCGTGACAGATAAAACTGATATTGAACTTAAAATGTCATGAGAGAAGGCATATTCAGCCTTATCCAGTTTTCCTTCTCCCACTCACCCTTTCCCTCCCACTCAGCCTCACGCTACCCCTCACCCCACCTGCTCACGTGTCTGGATGACAGCCGGGTCTGCCTCTCCAAGAGCGTAAGGGCTGGATGTGGCTCGTGGGTCCCACTGGAGCAAAGATTTTGTTGAGGAGAGGGATTAGAGGGTGCGCTCAGCCTGTCAGCCCTTCTGTCATCTTACTGTGGGTGCTGTGAAGAACGAGAACCTCAGACTTGAAATTCTAGATATTTTCAGAGACACATGCTTTGGAAAGGAAAGGGGCTTCATCAGTGCACATCCATCGGGGCGGGAGGAGAGTTCTCTAGAAAGACCAGCCACCCCAGCGCCTGACATGCCACCTTCACAAGGTCAGGGCAGCTCCTTTTCCTTTCTCCAGGTCACCAGCTCCCTCTCCCTGGGAGTATCTTCATGGGCTGACATGGGTTCAAAGACAGAGGGGGGTCTCTTGGCTACTTGTTACTGTCAAATTTATGAATGCTACCCATCAGGAAGAGTCGTTGCTTTGGCCCATGAGCCAGCCTCCATGAGCATGAGTAAAAGGACTGCCATGAGATATTTATTCAAACTTCTCCTTCCGTCCCTGAGCCATGACTGCAGTGACTCTGAAATGCAGCTGGCACCATTATTGGTCGACATCTACACATTCTCCTCAGAAAACCTGGCAGATTTGCTTTTCCTGGCATGGAGGAAGGAACAGTCCTTTGAAGTACATGCATTTAAAGCCCATCTGTTGGAGTCCTCCTCTGACAGGCATCACAGGTGGAGGCATTTTTAATTTGTCTCTGTCTACACCACTGCATGGTCCCAAATTCATGAACAGGATTCTTCTTTTACCTCCTGTAATTAATCTCTGTCTCACTGGGAGAAAAACCCAGGCGGCAGCGAATGCAGGCGATGTGTCTGCAGGCAGCAGGCCCCACACCTACTGGGGTGTGTGCATGGAGTTCACTTTCCTATCATTCATTCTTCAGGTTTCTACAACCAGACAGCAGGGTGAGCAAACAAACAAGTCTGTGGGCCTCAACTGGCCACTTGGTGCAGCCGGGGGAGTGCCCAGCTGGTCAGTGAGCAGTGGCGAGAGCATGTTGGGCCTGAGGACTTTCTGCCTAATGCCTGCTCCAGGGAGCACTTTCCTCCCCACTGTGTCTGCGACAGAGTGGAACAGGACAGGAGCAGCCATCATTCAGAAGCAGGAGACCCGGCTCCCTTCTGCGTGTAATGGCCTCTCTGTTTTTCCCTCCTGATTGGCAATTAGCATGGATGCCATACTGGTTTTTAGGAGGTGCCATTTTCCTTAAGTGGGCTCCATCTGTGAACTTTGCTGAGTTCTGGCACCCTCTGTGGGGGGCGGGAATCGTACCGAGCTTGGCCATTAACTTTCTTGTTGGCAATTCTGCTGTCTCCTATTCTGCGGGAGAATTACATCTGTGATGGGAGGTGCAGGCACAATGTGCTCTGTTCTATTGCAGAATGGATCCTCAGTGGCTGGGCACATTTGCTGCCCCAGTTCATGGGCTCTGGTCTCCTCCTAGAGATGGTGATCTCAGTGGAGTCTCTTGGCTTGTGGAACTTAACAGCAGAACAGACGGAATAGAGGTGGAAGGGAGGGGAGGAGGAGAGAGGTTCTCATAATGTGGAGGGTCATTACTTGAGGCCAACACATGGAAATGACCTTTTGGATGAAGAGTAAAATAGAGCCTTTAGAGAAAGCATTCAGTCCTTAAAACTTCTCTGGGTCTGAAGCACCCAGTGTCGTGGGTACCTCTTCTCTGTCTCAGTGTCTATCTGAAGACTCTTTTTCCACTGCCCTGGTAGGACAGCCTGCCTGCCATGGTCTGAAAATGGCCCTCCACGATTCCTGCTGAAACCAAATTCCCTTTGTGGTGAAGTGTGGGGCCTTTTGGGAAGTGATTAACTCCTGAGGGCTCCACCTTCGTAAGGAGATTAATGCCCTTATGACTGTGATTGATGGGAGCTCCCAGCCCCCTCCCACCATGTGAGAAGAAGGTGCCGTCTTTGAAGCAGAGGCAGCGCCCTCCTCAGACACCGACTCTGCTGGCTCTCGAGCTTAGACTTCTCAGCCTCCAGTAAATGTCTGCTGTTTATGAATTGTCCAGTCTGAGGTTATTTTGTTAGAGCAACCCAAATTGACTGACATATTGCCTCAAACTGAATGTGCAAAGTTTGTCCTGTATTTAAATCAGAGGGGAGAACTCTGGGCCTAGCCTTAGTGGCCCTTCAGCACATACAAGCTCTGGGTAGATTGACTGACTTCCAGACAATTGTTTCACTGCTCCCCCATCTCTTCTCCACATGATTGGTCCCAGACAGTCATGCTAATTCATTCCCCTTACTAGTGATTGGTTTAAGAAAAAGTCTGTGGCCTAATCAGAGGCAATAAAATTTAAAGAAAAGAGAAAGCCTGAGAAAGAAGCAGTCTTTTGCCTCCACTCATAAGAAGGAGCCAAGTCCCCACCTTGGTGAGACAAGACATCCCCCCTTAAGCCTACCCTTTTTTTTTTTTTTTGTGACAGGAGCCTCAAGCTGTCCCCCTGGGTAGAGTGCCATGGCATTTCAGCTCACAGCAACCTCCAACTCCTGGGCTCAAGCGAGTCTCCTGCCTCAGCCTCCCAAGTAGCTGGGACCACAGGCGCCCGCCGCAACGCCTGGCTATTTTTTGGTTGCTGCCGTCATTGTTGTTTTGGCAGGCCCAGGCTGGATTTGAACCCGCCACCTTAGGTGTACGTGGCTGGCGCCTTAGCCACTTGAGCCACAGGCGTCGAGCCCTTAAGCCTACCCTTCATTTGCACTTTCTCTCCTGAGCTCCAGCTCCTGTATCTGGCTGCCCCTGGGAATCTCAGGGCAATAGCCAGAAAGAGAATTGTTCCCTGACCTCTCTGAAACTGTTGACTTACTGGGGTGTTCCACCTGACTCATGCTGGGTAGGACTCAATGTTTACAACCAAATTTGACTCCCACTTTCTGAGCTCTCAGCCCCTAAAGCAATAGCTGCTCCTTCTGTGTGGCATTTCTGTTTGTTAAAGTCATCACCACTCCTGCAGCCCTGGCTGCAGCCCTCAGGCTTACCTTCCGTCCGGCCTCTCCTGTATTCTCCCACGCCCAGCCAGGGCCATTCCTCATAACTCAGTCATGCACTTGCCCCTGCTTAGGTGATCTGCCTCCTTACATAGAAGGAGGGTAATTGTTTGACTCCATATCTGGGGTGTTCCATGCACCCTCTTCGCTCTGAATGGATCTAACATGTGGATCTCACACAGGTTCTAAAGGCACTGGTCCAACTCCATCTGTCCTCTGTTCAGAAACAAAACTTTAGCCCAGTGCTCAGGGAGATACATGTTCTGACACTCAACTAAATTTCCACTTTTATCATTTGCTTTACTCCTGTTTTCTTGACGGGACCTCTGCAGAGCCTGGCTTTGCTTACAGTAGCCTCCCCAATGTTTGTTTCTACTCAGAACCTTGGAGTGTGACCTTATTAAAAGATAGGGTCTTTGAAAATGTTATTAGTTATATTAAGATGAGGCTACGCTGGCTTACTGTGGGCCCTCATCCCTTGACTGATATCTTTTTTTTTTTTGCAGTTTTTGGCTGGGGCTGGGCTTGAACCTGCCACCTTCAGCATATGGAGCTGGCGCCCTACTCCTTTGAGCCACAAGCACCGCCCCCTTGACTGATGTCTTTATGGGAAAGCCACGCAGAGACAGATATTCACAGAGGAAGATGTGTGTTAAATGGAGGCAGAAATCAGAGTTATGCTACCACAAACCAAGGAACAGCAAGGATTGCGGGGACCAGCAGAAGGTCAGAAGACTAGAATAGGCAAGGAAGCCTCCCCAACAGGCTTCAGAGGGACTGTGGCCTTGCCAATACCTTGATTTTGGACTTCTAGCTTCTAGAACCATTTCTAGGCCAAATTTCTGTTGTTTTAAGCCAATCAGTTTGTGGTTTTTTGTCATGGCAGCCCTGGGAGACCAGCACAGCCTGCCCACACATTCCTCTGTGCTTCCCTACCTCCAAGTCTCTGAAAAGCCTTTCCCTCACCTCCTGTCCTTTGATATCTATGTATTTCTCAAAATTCAATGGAGCCGTCAGCACAAATAGTCCTGCATGGCCTGAAAAGGTTTCCTCTCTCCACCTTGTACATATACCCTGCGTGAGGATTTTCCTAGCTGTCTCCTCAAGACTGGGAGCCAGACCACGGTAACCCGGAGTCTCCCTCTTTGGAGCTCCACCATGTAATGTGGTAGACCATGGCCTGAGGTGAGATTGCAGATGTTAAGGGAAAGACGACTAAAACAAGGGATAAGTGAATTCATTCCTTGTTCTTTTCATGGAAAAGGGAATGGCATGTGTAAGGCCATTAACAAGATAGGAAAGGCTATGTCCAATTATTTATTCTTCTAGGTGAACTTGAAGATCATTTTCCAAACCATAAAATATTACACATGGACTTCCTAAGAATCCTTGTCTTTGTAGCATGTATTTAAATGTTCTTTTTATGACATTTTCTAAACAGCTTTATTGGGGTTATCATAGACATATCATTAACTGTGCATGTTCAAGTGTACATGTTTATGTTTTGACATTTGTACCTACCTATAAAACCATGACCAGAATCATGATAATGAACAATATTATCACTCCTATAAGTTTCCTTGTGTCCATTTTTTAAGTTGTGATAAAATCTACATGACATAAAATTTACCATTTTTAAGGGAGCAGTTCAGGGACGTTAGGTGTGCAATCATTGCCCCCATCTCCAGCTCTTTCTCATCTTCGCAACCTGAAACTCAGTACCCATTAAACCATCACCCCCTGTTCTGTTCCCCCAGGCTTTGGCAGCACCACTCTGCCTTCTGTCTTTGTGAGTTTGACTACTTGAGGCACCTTACATAGGTGGAGTCATGCAATATTCAGCCTTTCATGACAGGCGTATTTCCCTTAGTTTAATGTCCTTGAGGTTTACCGATGTTGTGGCGTGCGCTGGATTATGTTCCCTTCTACGTATGCACTACATTTTGTTTATCCTTTTGCCCATTGATGAACCCTTGGGCCACTTCCACCTTTCGGTTCTTGTGCATAATGCTGCTACGAGCAAGGGTGTGTGAATATCTGCTAGAGTCCCTGCTTTCAGTTCTTTTGTATATATCCCAGACATGGAATGGCTGGACCGCAAGGTTAACCTAGGTTTAATTTTTTGAGGAATTCTTTCTTGTGTCCTCGTGAAATTCCACCCTTCGAGTTTTTAACCTCCTGTTCCCAGGCAAACACTGATCTACTTCCTGTCACTGTAGATAAGTTTACATTTTCAAGAATTTCAAATAAGTGGAACCAAACACTACGCACTTTCTTGTTTTGCTACTTTCGCCCAGCACATTTATCTTGAGGTGTGTGCATACCATTGGGCTTATCAATTCCTTTTTATTGTTGAGTAGTTGTCCATTATATGAGTGAATATACTACAATTTCTTCATGTATTCACCTGATAAAGGCCATTGAGTTATTTCTAGCTTTTCTTATTACAACTAAAGCTGCTAGGAACATTTGTGTGTGGGTCTTTCTATGAAACTATGCTTTGTTTCTCTTGGGTAATTAGCTATGAATGGAGTAGCTGGGTCATGTGATAGGGGTGTTAATTAACATTTTAAGGAACAGATACACTACTGTTTACAGTGGTTGTATTATTCTGCATTTCCACAGGCAATGTATGAATGTTCCAGTTATTCCATATCCTTACCAACACTTGCAACAGGGAGTCTTTTTTATTTAGGCTGTTCTAATAGGTAGGCAGGAGATCTCACTATGGCTTAATTTGCTTTTGCTATTAATTAATGATGTTGAACCTCTTTTAATCTTTATCTGGCATATGTATGTCATCTTTGGTGAAATATCTGTTTAAATATTCTTTCCTTTTAATTGAGTGATTTATTTTTCGTATTGAGTTTGACTTTTTTTTTTTAATATTTTCTGGCTGTAAATCCTTTATCACATATCTAATCACAAATATTTTTTACTGCTCTATGATTTGTCCCTTCATTCCGTTTACAGGGTCATTTGAAGAGCAATAGTTCTTACTTTTTGTGAAGTCTAATTTACCCATTTTTGCTGTTATACATCATCTTTTCAGTGATCCATATAACTCTTGACCTAATCAAGATCATGGACATTTGCTCCTATGTTCTATTCTAGAAGTTTTATAATTTTAGCTTTTACCTTTAGGTCTGTGATTGCCTGTGAGTTAATTTGTATATATAGTGTGAGGTAGGGATCAAAGTTCCTTTTTTTCTGTACGTGGACATCAAATTGTTTCCAGGGCACTTGTTGAATAGACTATTACGTCCCAGTTCTGTAGAGGTTTGACATGTGTCTTACTGTGCTAAGAGCAAAGTGTCAGCAAGGCGGCTCTTGCTTAGTAGCAGCTCTAGAGATGGTCAGCATCTAAGATCACACAGGCTGTTGGCAGAATCCAGTTCTTCTCAGTAGGACTGAGGTCTCCATTGCCTTTTTGGCTGTCAGGAAGGGGCTGCCCTTAGCTTCTGCACTTCTGTATGCCTCTGTCCATTCTTTCCTCAAGGGCCTCTACACCTCAGAGTCAGCAATGGTGCACTAAATCCTCCTCATGTCTGGAATCTCTCTGACTTCCCTTTTGCCACCTCCTTTTTCCTTCAGTCTAAGACACTTCTTTGCTTTTAAGAGCACCTGTGATTAGATTATCTGGGCCCTACCTGGATAATCCAGGATAATTTCCCTATTTTAAGGTTTATAACCTTAATTTAATGTGCAAAGTCCTTATTGCCATGTAACATATTTATCCAAGGATTAGGGCATGGGCATTGCGCAGGGTCTATTCTGTCTATTAAAGAGAAAAGCCTGCTAAGATTTTAGTTAGGATTGCACTGACTATATTTCAATTTGGGGAGAATTGACATCTTAACAATATTGAGCCACCCAGCCCTGGTTAGCACTTCATCAACATCCCTGATCCTCCACAGCCGGGTTAGCCGCCTCCTGTAGGTACTCCAAACCCCCCCATACGTCTGCTTGTCACATTATGCAGTATGCCTGATCCCTACCATCTGTCCTCTCCCCCTGGACCATCCCTTCCCTAGAACAAAGGCTCTGGCTTGTTCCCCACTATACTCCTGGAGTGGAGCACATGGTCGCTCTCTGCACAAATCGTGTCCAATTCCCCAAACCTGGAGTTTGGGGAGTAGTCTTACAGAGTGTTGTCTGAGCTTTCTATAGATTCTGTAAACTGAGTATGGATTATAAAGTCAGTAGCAAGGATATCTGGGAACAAGACTAGAGTCTCCTGAGACCATTCCTCCCTTCTTGCATCTTGAGCAGAAATATACAGAACAGGGTGAAAGTTCTGCAGTATTTTCAAATACACCTCTGTCTTTGCAGTTTCTTCCCCGAACACATCACAAGTCACTGGGTGTGTGGCTCCCTGTCCGAGGGGCCATCCCTGCCATTCCTCAGCCCTTCAGGGCCGCATCTGCTTTGTGTTGGTGGCAGCTGCCAGGTGTAAAGATGAATGCTCCGGGTCCTGCCCCAATCGATAGCTGCCCCCAACAAGTTGGCACGTGATCTACAGAAATCTTCCTTAGAAAATGTGGCAAATAGTGACAGATGAGAAAGGTGAGCTGTGCTTCCATTGCCAGATATGCCAGCTCTGAAGAAACTTTCTGTAGTGGATGAAAAATCATTCACCACGTGAGATCCAAAGGACAAACAAACTAAACCAAGGAAAATGAAAAGAAAACGCCCAGTTCAGGTAGTGAAATGAACAACACTATGAATTTAGATAACTGTGCCCTTCTCAGAGATGCTTTCAGTACCTTTTTGTTTTTGTGACAGAGCTCACTATGTCGCCCCAGGTAGAGTGCCATGGTGTCACAGCAATATCAAACTCTTGGGCTTAAGAGATTCTCTTGCCTCAGTGCTGGGTTTGAATCCACCAGCCCCAGTGTATGTGGCTGGCGCCCTAACCACTGAGCTAAGGGCACCGAGCTCTTTTAGTCCATTTGTAATGACGCTGTGAGATAGACAGGATGGGTATTAACATTCCAATCTTCTTCAGGCATAAACTGAGGCCAGAAGAGGTCAAATGTCACTCCTAAGGTCACATGGTGCACTGGGGTCAGAGCCAGGGCTGCAGCCCATCCTCTGATCCCCCCTAGGGCTCTTTTCGTCCACCAGCAGGGCAGTGGGGTGGGGCACCACGGTTAATCATTTTACTACAGATTAGCAGAGGAAAGGCTGGCTGGGAGGAAGTACATAGCTGGTGTACACATGCTTTATTCTTTTTTTTTTGAGACAGAGCCTCATGCTGTCCCCCTGGGCAGAGTGCCGTGGCATCACAGCTCACAGCAACCTCCAACTCCTGGGCTCAAGCGAGTCTCCTGCCTCCGCCTCCCAAGTGGATGGGACCACAGGCGCCCGCCACAACACCTGGCTATTTTTTGGTTGCAGCCATCATTGTTGTTTGGTGGGCCCGGGCTTCAAACCTGCCACCTTAGGTGTATGTGGCTGGCACCTTAGCCGTTTGAGCCACAGGTGCTGAGCCCACATGCTTTATTCTTGAAGCTGATTTATAAGAGAAGAACATCACAGGAAAGCAATCGGTTAAAGCTGAGAATTAAAAAGAAATGTGGTTTTTGTCATTTCAGGTACTCCGGCATGCCTGCCACATTACCCAGCGAGGCCGAGGTGTAGAGCAGGCAGGTGGCTTCTGCTGCACAGCGGCGTCTTGGATGGCGGGGACATCCTGGTTTTTTTCCTAATGCAAAGGGGCCTCACTAGAGCAGCCTGTTCACTCTTGGACCGAAATGCTGCATGCATTGCTTTAGGGAACAAAACTGGGGACCACATACTAATCCTCAGGCCAATTAAGCCAAAAACAAATTCTTAGGCTGCCAGAGCACCGATTACACTTGAAGTGCTGGGACATCAGCCCACGGCGTGAGGCCTGCCGGATGTACCCCAGTAATTGGGCTGCCGCTCCACTGGCCGTCAAAGGCTTCCCTAATGACCAGGGGTGTTGACTGTTTGTTTAAGAGCTTTTAAAAAGTGAAAGTGCTAGAAATCGCAAGACAGTGAGCCCACAAGCCTACCCTCCACCAACCCCTGCTGAGACCATTTGCTGGACATGCTGTTTGGATTTTTCTATCAAATCTGGGGTCATAAGTAGGCAAGCAGAGGAGGAAGGTCAAAGAAGCCAGCATTATTAAAACAGGCCCCAGACGTCTCCAGGGGGAATAGCAGCCTCAACTCAGATGGGGAAAAGAAAAAATCATGGATTTTTCATCGAGAAAAAACAAGCTCAGCATTGGGGAGGAAACAATTATTCATAAAGTCCACACACTGTAAATGCAGAACCTCTCGTCCCACTGGGGAGAGATTCCAAATGGCTAATAGCCTCAGGGTGATTAATCCAGGCTAGATTAACTTTGTGTTATAAATGGATCAAATCCATACAGTACAGAGGTTAAGAAATTGTTCATTTCCCCCCATGTATTTTCATAAGCAGCAGAAATAAGAAAATGAGACTTCAGAAAATAACTTCATCTGTGGGATTCCACGTATGTGTCCTGAGTGCCTAGTACAGGTGGACTGCGTCCACCCTGCGAGACACCAGCTCCGAGGGCTTTGCCTCCTGGATGGGAAACACACAGTGACCAAGGCTCTGGATTGAGAGAGATCTTCACACTTGTCACTGTCTCCTCTAAGGAGTGACATCCAAATACAAGCCTTTGGGGCTACAGAACTGAGGCTGGCAGTGGGCATGAGTGTTGTTAAGAAGTCCCTCCCAGTGATCTTACTGGATGCTCATCTAGCATCGCCCATTGTACAGATAAGAAACTGAGGCCCAGACTGGGGAAGGGCCATGACTGAAGCCCTGCCAGGGTGTGGACATCATCCTGCTAGCGGTACCACCGTGCTCTTTCTCTTATCCCTTCTGGCCACTCAGCCCTCAGCAGGCAGACTATGACTTGTGCAGCAGTGGACCCCGCTGATAGACAGGGATACTTTCAACAGGGCAGATCTGGGAATGCCGCTTGGCAGATGCAAGGCCTGAGCTGGGCTTTGACACGTGGGCTGTGCTAATAACAGTGTTGTTATTACTGACAGCACCTGCCTGTCCAGCCCTCAGCTGAATGAATCCCCCACTTCCCCATAGCTCTGCCGACACTTCTGCCGACGGGCAGTTCTCTCCCTCCCTCCCACTCTGATTGCAGAGGAATAATCTTCTTAACATGAAAACACCTTCTGGAAATGAAGAATAAAAAGAACAATCACTCAACTGGAAAGTGGACAAAATGCACGCCAGATATATCACAGAAAAAGGAAACACAAATGACCTGTTCCCTCATGCATAAGAGAAAGATGGAAATAATTCTGGGGAGGACCCCTCTTCCCTAACAGGCCAGCAAGAATCCCAAACCCTGGAAACAGGTGGGGAACCCTGGCAAAATGAGCCCTGGGGGGCATTGGTTATGGGAGTGAAAAATGGCACCACGAGTGCGCAGGTGATCTGGTAACAGCTGTTAACTTTAACAGTTTAACTTACGATTCAGCAACCCCACTCTGGGGCTCTGTCTACTGACACCCCACACATAGACAAAGTCACACAAATACAGTCAAGGCAAGAGGTCCAGGGCAAGTTAAGGTTGGTCAGTGAAGTGTTGTTGGTTGTCATAAAAACTGGAGGAAATGCCTGAAGAATACGTGACTAGAGAATGGTTACATCACGGCACATTGGCACAGTGAGTCTACCACACAGCTAGCAAAAAATTAAGAATCTGTACTGACATGGAGAGATCTCCAGGATGTATTTTAAGAAGAAAAACAAACTGCGCAATGTGTGAAACAGCGCATAAAGTGTGCTACATTTTGCATAAAAGGAGGAAAATAATGCATATTTGTGTTTGCTTGTGTTTACACAAAGACATGCTGTGAGAATTCTCAATAAATTAATAAAAATGAGTGTGGATGTGGCGGGTGAGGATGAGAGACAGCAGGGGTATGAGCAGACGCAGGCTGTGTGTGCCCCCTGCCAGCCTTTGGATTTTTGAACCATGTGAATAGGTTGCCTGCTCCAAAAAATTAAAATATTTTAACAGATTCTTTCTCATGTTCAGTTTAAACATACACCAGTGCTCCATGACTTCTGGCTCTGTCCCAGCTATGGCACTGAGTGCTGTACACGATGGCCCTTGGGGACCAGGGATGGCTGTTCAAGTTCTTCTTGAAAGTCCTCCCACGTCCCCCTCTATTTAATCAAAGATTTGAAAATATTTACAAAATATTCTCTGCATGTTAGCCACCTCTTTGTAAAATTTTGCAATGAATATTTTGTAAATGAAGATACATTTAGCAACAATTTCACATTTTCCCTTATGTATGGCGACCTTGTGGGCCACTTCTGGGACACCCCATATGATGGATATCCCCATTATACAGAAGAAATTGAGGCCTGGAGAGTTCAATCACCTGTCTAAGGACATGCAGCTCTCTCAGCCCCAAGGAGCTGTCTGCTGTCTCAGTAACCCATGACCCTGCTACACTGAAATGGATAATAATGAAAGATACGGCCAGCACTTGCCAAGGCTCACTGTTCGACAGGCTCTGTGGTAAACCCGCCTGCTGTTTCATGCCAACTTTAGAACAAACACCAGCAGTAGCGAAGTCTCCCTTGTACACAGGTGGAGTGAGGCCCAGAGAGGTGCAGAAATGTGCTGTGGTTACCAAACGGCGAGAACAGAACTGGAATTTGAACTCCAGTCTGATCCAAACATCTGGAGGATTTCAGTCTGGGCCAGCGTTTCCCATTCCACGGTGTTTCTGCTTTCTCTCTCTCCCGATAAAGATGGTAGGATCACAGGTCTTTCTGTAGGTGGTATCTGTCCTTATACCCAGTGAGTTCTCTGCTACAGAAGGGGAAGCCCTTTACCCCTCCTTACCACTTCCTAATCATTGCACTTTCTACTAATGATCCTGGTTTTTACTACCTTGTTGACACCTCCAAGCTGAGAGATGGGACAGGGAGGCAGAGAGGAAGGAAACCCCATTCACCTATTTGCCATGACTCGGACAAAAGGGAGGACTGGCTTTTAAAGGGGCCACTACACCTCTGTGACCTTCATCTTCCCCACCTCTATGTCACAGCAACAGGGAGTGGCCCTGGCCACCCTGGGACAGGACTGGGGGCCCCCCTGGACATGTTGACTAGCCTGCTGCACCCCCACCTCTCAATGACAGCATGATATTTCACTGCTGCATTATTGCTCCTGCCATCAGAGCTCTCATACACAGAGCCTGGGAGAGGCTGCCCAATACAGGCTGGGATGGTTCTTTCTTTTTCCACTTACCACGAATGTTTTAAGTTGCACAGGATGCATTAGGACAACCGGGTCTGAAAACCAGCAGAGAGTAATGCATATTTTCCTCAAGAGCTGGAACTGTCAAAGCTGGAGCCCAGCAGCAGGCTCCAAGCCCAGGAGAGCACAGAGGGCCTGGGGACACAGAGTCAGCTTTAGGAAAAATTTGAAAAAAAGCCCAGAGTCAAGTGAAAACTGCATTTGCTAGGAGAATTCATGGGGAATGGGGGGGAAAATAACAGTCTTTACAGGAATAAACATTTTTTTTTTATTAAACTCAAAATTTGCGAAGTATGCGGAGCTCAGTGTCTGATTATCATCCACAGGGAATTTGAAAATCAAGGGGAAAATAATGCACCGAGGAAAAAGTGCTGGATCAGGGAAATGCGCGGAGAAGCAGCAGAGTGGCCGGGAGCCAGTCATTACCCATGCAGGAGATGGAAGGTGTCAGGGCTCAGAATATCGTTCGGGGAGCTCGGGGGAGTCTCCGAGGAAGGTGGTGCGGGATCCCTTCATCTGCATGCGCCTCCACCCCCTTCCCTGCAGCCGGGGACTCGGATGAGCTCAGCTGCCCATCTGTGCGAGGGCTTCTTCCCCCAGATGGGCGGCACGCAGGAGGTGCACATGGCTGTCTGCAGGGAAGACGCTAGCTCTACCCAAGTCGGGGGAGCTCATTGTCCCCAAGAGCCTCAGCTGGGATCAGACTTCATCTTCACCACACACTGAGCATCCCTGAGAGAGCCCTTCAGCTGTGTAAGCCTGTTTCCTCATCTGTTATGGTTCCTTACATGGGGTCTCCCCAGGGCAGATGACAAGAGAAACTGCAGAAGCCCCCAGCCTGACACCCGTGCGTGCCAGGAACCTCTGGTCCACCCGTTCATTCATTCCTTCCTCATCATGAACTAAACCATTTTTATTTTCTCCATAGAACCCTGGAGTGGATCCTACCCATACGGTTACCAAATACAAAAGTTAAATAGCAAACCAACCACACAGCAATGAACTGAACCTTACACAAAACCCTTCCTCCCCCCAAACACCCACAAGTCTCAGGCAATAGGTATAAGTCCCTTCAAACTTTGCATTTCTGCCCAATTCTCTTGTGACTTCAACTTGCCTTTTTTATGTCTCTGAAATAAACGTGCTAGTGTGTGTGACAAGAATGCTAAGTGCTCCTGCTTATAAGGTGCTGCCTGAGCCACGCAGCCCCAAACCCTGTGTGTTGATCTCTGGTTACTGATGGGAGACAGAAGTGGGGCAATGTGGAGATTTGCTGCTGCACCCACTGCTAGGAAGATGGCAGCCCAAGTTCACAGCCTAACCCACAGGGGACCCAGGAAGACCAGGTCTCCCTGAGCTGAGTCATCTTGTTAGGACAAGACTC
Source organism: Otolemur garnettii (assembly GCF_000181295.1). Classification (NCBI taxonomy): domain Eukaryota; kingdom Metazoa; phylum Chordata; class Mammalia; order Primates; family Galagidae; genus Otolemur; species Otolemur garnettii. The sequence continues at coordinate 6,076,534 of NW_003852416.1, forward strand.
AAAGTGGGGTGTATTCCTTTCTCTTTCCCAGCAGTGCCTACTTAGCACGTCCTTAATAATAGCACCAAACAGCTGGCTTTCCAGCAGATAGAGGGTGAAATTGATCACATTACAAAAGGATAGGAGGCCTGTAAAGCAGATCTTCAAATCTGTGTTTGCAGATCATTAAATACTTAATCTGGGGTGAACTGGAGACGTTCTAAACAACTGCTGATTTAGCAACAATCAGACATTTTTAAGAAGACAAATCTGACACCAGAGTGACAAAAAAACTCCTCACAGGGAGCTGTAGACAGTGGAAATTGTATTCTGTTGTTTTTTTGCTTTTAATATTTGATTTACTAAAGAGGGAACATAGCCTATGTGAGTGTCTCTAGAGCCTTGGAGTCTCCCTGAAGCCCTCATGCCCCCCACCAGCCTTCCCTAAGCTCAAATCCCTTGGAGGTCCAGGCCTGTGCCCCAGACCTGCCCAGGCCTCAGGAATCTGGGTTTTTTTTTTTTTTGCTACTGTGGGGCCAATTTCTGAAAGTTGGCTTCCAGAAGGGCCTTTGAAAGCCCTTGAGCTGAGATGCACTGAGAGCTGCTTCAGACTAAGGGTTTATAAATCCTTTTTCCCAGCGAGAGGCACAGCCTGAGGAGCGTTTCCAAAATTGGTGCAATTTGGGACAGCGAATGTTTAGTCTGACAGGCCTCCCTTCTCACAAGTCCGTTTCCAAAAGTAGGGAAGATTCTGGCTGCCTCCAAAAAGGCCGCCTGTAGGATATCTCTCCCTCCCACCACCAACCCTGGGCTACACGGTTCTCCACACAGACAGAATCCTTAGAAAGAACTGGAAAGCCTCACTCGGCACCCTCGAGCTGGCCCCAAGCCCTCCTCACAGCCTCTTCCCACAGAGTAGAGGGAGGCTGCCCAGATGGTGCAGGGAGCCCAGGGACAGAAGGTGGCGAGGATCCCCAGGGCTCAGCCCCCACCCGCAGGCCCCCCGCCCCCAGCAGAAGCCCGGAGCCCATCTATCTACCAGACCCCAAGGCTTCCCACTGTCCAGGCAACTACCTGGGCTGAAAAGGTCAAGACCTGAAGTCTACAGTCAGTCACAAGGGTTTCTGGAGCCCCCACTAGCATGCCAGGGAGCTTTCCAGAGAGACACAGGGACCCAGTCCTGAAGGAAGAAGACAGTGAGCACACAAACTTGGAAAATATACAAAGGCCACCCGAATTAACACAAGCAAGGCTGGCAGAGCTTGCATGGCAAGGGGGTCGGCCACTGTCACTTGTGTCTGGCAGAGGCCCAAGGGCAGGCAGTGGGTGGGAGGCTCTATGGGAGAAGAAAGGGAAGTGGAGGCTGGCTCTCCTTGGAGGCTGTTGGCCTGGTGGAACTGGAGCCAGCTTGAAAGAAGGTGTCGTGTGAGTATGTGACCTAGCTGGGAGGCATACTAGTGGCTCCTGGGTTGGAAGTTGGTGCTCACAGATCAAGTCCTGACCAACCTGGGTCGGTTGCTGCAAAGGTTGTGGGTCAGAGTTCCATTGTCACGTGTTGTCTGGCCACTGTCCCTTTGTAAGTTCCATCTCATGAATCAGTACCAGTGATGAGACCGTGAGGAGAAGCAACCAAACAAAAACGAACAAACAAAACCTGCCAACATGCGGTGCTCTAGAGGATTCAGGCAGCCACCACCCTCACCTGGTGCTGGAAGAAATACAATACATTACAATCATTCTGGAAAAAGAGTTTGCCAGAACCCAACAATCCCACTTCTAGGTATGCACCAAAGAGAAATGAGACCTCAGGTGGGCACAGGGACATGGTCAGCAGTAGTCATAGCAGCTCTAGTCATAGTCCCCAAATGTAGAAACAGCCCAGATACCCTCAACAGAGGATTAAAAAGCAAACTGTGATGTGTCCAGTCAATGAACGGAACAAGAAGGAAGTGGCTGCTGACACCCAGCAGTGAGAACGAATCTCACCTGCACCATTCAAAGTGGAAGAAGACAGACTCAGAGGACCACACACCCTCTGGCTCCATTAGCAGGATAGTCTGGGAAAAAGGCAAAATTATAAGGATGGTAAGGAGATGAGTGGTTGTTAAGGAAGGGTGGGGAGGGGTTGGCTCCAAAGGGGCACAAGTACATTTTAGGGTAATGGATTTGTTCTCTATTGTGAGTGTTGGGCCGGTTACGGGGTTGTGTGTTTTGTCAACCTAGGGAACTGTATATTAAAAATAGTAAATTTTACTATATGTAGGCTATATCAAAAAATGAAAATATATTAATTATTGAAAGTTATAACTGCTATGAAGAAAAGTCAGGATAAAGGGAGAGAAAGAGAGAGATACATGGGTACATTTCATGTGGGTGCTGCTGGGAGGTGACATTTGAGTGGAGACTGAGTGGGGGAGCTGAGACTGCTCCAGATTGAAGGACACAGCGGCAGAGCCTGAGGCTGGTGCTGCGGGAAGGTGAGTGAGAGAGGCCGGTTGGCAGTGATGGCCCATGTCCAGGTGACGGGCAATATTGGCTATACTCTGCAGGGGACCTTGGAGAGTGTGGGGGTGATTCCATGTGGGGTGACTTGGGTGATCAGAGATAGCATTTACTGATAGATTCTTTTGGGTTGTGGGAAAATTCCAGAAAAGGAGGCTCTGGATGAGCTAAATGGTGAGGCAGCCAGGGCTTACTGGGCTGCCCGGATACCTGGTGCAGGATGGGGGAGTCTGCCAGCCCCTCTCTCCTCTGATCCCAGGCTCCTGGCCTCACAGCCCTGCTCCTCCAGAGCCCTGGAAGGCCTGCACCCCCACCACCCCAGGTCCCTGCCTGGCATCTCTCCTGTCCCTCCTCCTCCTACACTCTCCCCCACCCCTGGCTCTCTCAGCCTCCTGGTCTGGCCTCTGCTCTGGCTGCTCTGTCCCCCTGCTTCCTGCCCCCTTCCTTTTCAAATGTCCGTCTCTTCGCTGCCACTCTGGACTGTGTTCCACTTCCTGTGCTCTTGGCCAGCTACGCCACACCTCCTTCTGCCTGTGGGAAGCTCCCTGGCTTCCTCAGGTGCCCCTCGCCCTGTAAAGGACATCCCCCCCACCCACCCTAGACGCCTCCCCTGCCCATGCTTCCCCTGGAAAATGCCAGAGTCAGGTCAGCTGGGACCTGGGCATCCCTGGTCCGGAATCTGCCTCCTTCCTGTCCTTCTCACAGTCATTCTCTGGGCTCTGCTGTGACCTCCTCTGTCCCCAGTAGGATCCCTCTGCCCCAGTTATCTTCTTCATTCCCCTCTTCCATGCTACCAACATACTCTTTCCAAAATTTGCATTTGCTGTCAGAGCCTTCCTTTAGGCTCCGGCTGTGCCCCCACTTGCAGGATGGAAGTCTTGTTCTTCCCCAAGCAGCGCCTGATCCCCAGGGTGACTATGGAGTTCCTTGCTCAGTCATACTAAGCCACTTCTGAGCACAGGGGACACTCTGGAATCATGCTGTGACAACAGGCACACCCAGAATGTGCGGATGGCCCCCCAGAATGATCCTTGGGGGTGGTCACTAGCATCCGATCAGCTGAATCCCATACTGGCCTTTGTGGCCTGTGATATTCATTTTATTTGAATCAATTTTCCTCCTCCACAGCCAAATTCAATCTCGCTCCTCCCTTAGACTTGGGTCTATCCCTACTTGTTTGGGAATGTTTGAAAAAACTGTGCCCCCCAAATCCATCCTGCTCCCTCTGGGTCTGCACTGGCAAAAGTTCTAGCCCGGGACTCCAGCAGGCAACGCTGTAACCTTGAGCAATTCCTTAAGATTTTCTACCTTGGTTTCTAATGTCTAGAGTGAGCAGCACAGCAGCGCACCCTCCTCGGCCAAGCTGCGGTGGGTGCGGGTGGGTGCGGGAGGAGTAACAGGCGAGTCTCAGCGCTGTCTGAGGGCCGGGAGCGCTCAGATGCTCACTCTGTTTCTCTAGTGCTGTATCACACTGCACAGCAGACAGCAGTTTCCTCCGTTAAATAATAAAAAGCTTCTTTACAACCCTGGGCAAAGTCTTTATTCCTCAGTAGGTGTCCAACAAACATCTGGATAATGGATGGCATCGCGGGAAGGGCCTGAAGAAGGCAGGCTGCCTGGCTGACCATTTGGAGGCACTGGCAGGGCAAGCACAGTCATTAGCTGCTCCCTCCCAGGTGGCCCAGGGAGGCAGGATCTAGAAGATCCGGGGAAGGGATGGTCTAGCAGAGGCTGACTTGGATGGAAGTCCACTGGCAGATCCCCGCCTCTGGTTCCTCTTCCAACTGTTGCAGGTGGGTGCACCCGGAGCTCCCTGCAGGATGCCTGCGCCATTGCTCTTTAATAATTGAGTGTTGCCCTGTGTTTTGGCACATCTTACATACCTGTGTAAATCCCACTGTATGCCACACTTCACTGTTCTGCTATTCAACAGCCTGTTCTCAGCAGAATTTATTATACACATTTTTTACCCACCACTGCTGCCCGCACCCACTGCATCCTAACTGGTCACGAAGTGCCCAGTGGATTAGGCCACTTCAGAGGCCAGAGACTTGACTGTTCTTTCTGGGTGACTACGGACCACACAAACCCCCTTATCCAAAAGAAGAGAGAAAAAGAGAGCCCATCGTGCTTTAAATAGAAGCAAAAGTGGTTTGCTGTTTTGCTAAAGCTGGAACAAGGGGACTTCTTTCATGGAGGATAAAAGACTAAAAATCAATGACAGGATTGTCTGAAGACTCCAATTTCATCTTATTTCAGGGGAAAAAAATCCCAACAGGAATTGGTTAGTCCATTCTTTCTCCATTAGATTTAGTTCAAAGATGTCACTCACATTGGCAGTCAAGTGCTATAGGCTATTTATTTGAAGGATACTTGATAATCCATTTGTTTATTGATTTCATTAAGCAGGTGTATGTAACCCTGTTTACTTGGAAGAAAAAGAGGTCTGGTATTCAGAGAAAAAGAAACTGCACATGGGTTAAAAAGAGTTCTGTTGACATAAATTAGAGAGAAAGTGGTTGGTGTGGAGTAGCAAGTCAAGTGCTGTGTGAGCTCTCAGCACATCCAGAAGAACCCAGGGACTTGTGGCAGAATGACGGTCTGCAAAGAGGGGAGACACATTCTCATGAAACTTGGAAGGAGAAGAATGAACCCAGTTTCCTAGAAGCAGGGCTGGTGGTGGAGCCCGACAGAGAAGGGTCCACGTTTTCTCTGTTTGATGCCTACAGATATGAATCCTTGTTGGGAACACGGGGAGGGAGTTCGAGACTGAACCGGAAAGATAGCGTTTTGTATTTGGGAAAAGTGACATGTTGGTGTGTGCAGAGGCAGGGGTGCTTGAGGAAAATCAGGGAGTCGTATGAAGAGTCAGACATTTTAGAAACCAATGGATTTCAATTGCTTACAAAACTTTGGACACGAAGCTACCCATAGGTAAAGTTACGTCACTTCCTTTCAGACATGAGCAAAGGACCTTTATAACTTTGAGTGGCAGTCACAGTACAGAGTGGCAGGTTGTCTCAGAAGAAAACCACTTAACACATTAACTGTCACGTGAGTTGTATTTAACTCACAGCTAGTTTTCACCAGGGGAGCTTGTGAAGTGTATATAACTCATACATCTCTTGACCTGTCTTGACTTAATAAAACACCACAGTCCCGAAGAAAACATTTTTTCCTAGTGTGGCAGTCAAGGTGTTAAAAAGCTACTCTCCAAATCTTGCTCCATGTTCCACCACAGCCCCAGAGGAACCTTCAAAGCGAGTTTCTGTTTGGCCAGGTTGGTACAGCGATGAACACTGTGGCTACCATGTTAAGGCGCTGGCCACCCACGCTGCTGGGCGCCAGTCAAGGCCATGCCTCCAGTGCTGCCCTCTGCCCTCCTGCCAGCGTCCATGCGCCTTCATCACAGGAGGCTCTCTGCTCCTGGAGTCACAAGCCAAATGCCGGGCGACCAACCACCAGCACCACCACCGCACTCAGGAGGGGACTTTCAAAATCCATCCACAGCCAACCCCCCTTCATCACCCAGACTGCTTCCACCTTGGTCCGACCAACCCTTGTTTCCCCAGATTGTCCCCAAGCCTTCTCATTCATGTCCTGTGTCTACTCTTTGAGTCTGTACTCAACATGGTAGGCCAGAGTGGTCCTCTTAAAACACATGACAAAATTACAGCTAAACAGCGCAGCTCGCAAAGCTACGGGTGTCCCCAGAAGGCTGCTCCTGGCAGCACTACTCAGGGAGTCCCAAAGAGCCCATTACCCACAGAACAGATAAACACGCTGTGGTCCCTCCACACAGTGACGCAGCAGGCAGAGCGAGCCCCTGCAGCAACGCAGCTCGCCACAACACAGACAACCTCACAAACGTGATGTTGAGCAGAAGCAGCCAGACGCGGAAGACAGCACACCTCACCATCCATTCATCTAAAGCTTACGAACAGGCTGGGCCGGTCTGTGCAGGTGGAAGGCAAGAGAGGAGTTACTCTCCAGTGGAGGGGCAGAATAGCAACAGGGAGAAGCCAGGAAGGCTTCTACGGAGGCTGAAGGGTGTGATTCTTGATCTGGATCTGGTTAAAGAGGCACGCTTGCTTTCAGAGATTTCATCAAGCTGTACATTTACGAGTGGCGTGCTTTTCTGTACAAATGTGCTATCCTTGGATAAAGTACGAAACCTCTCAGAGAATCACGCAAAGTAAGATTTTAAAATAGTAGTGATGAGCACGCACAAACTTCTGCTTTCTGTGCTGTCGGTACAGACTATTCGGTGCAAATTTTGAGTACTCTGGATCTGTGATATGGAATAAGTACTTTTAAATTAGAGCACTTTGGGGTTATAAAAGGAAACTGGTACTGATGTTACGATCTCTACACACTTCTTTTCACTGAGTGTTTTTGGTATTTGTATTGTATATAACATTTTTAATGGAAGTTTTGGAGGCCATTTGATAAGATTTGATTGAGAGTACAGAAAGATGGCTTTTGGATAAATTTATCATCCCAAATAGCACAGAGTGGAAAGTAAGTCAGATCACTGCCATGTTCAACACCTCCCCACAGCCCCCACCTCACTCAGAGTCAAAGGCAAAGTGTGAAGTGTCACCTGAGCCCACAAAGCTTTCACACTCTCCCCTCATTTACTGGGCTTCAGACAGGGAGGGAATGCCCTTGCCCCAGGGCCTTTGCACTGGCTGCCCCACCTCCTGGAACTTCCTTTCTCTCCATCCAGGCCAGGCTCACTTCCTTACTTCTTTTGATTTTTGCTTAACTATCGCCATCTCCGTGAGTCCTTTCCTGGCCACTGGCCCCAGACCACCCTTCGCTGCTTTCTTTCTCCTTGGCACCTGTTATCACACCCCGCTCCACGGCTCCATGGCTACATACTTCTATCAATTGTGTCTCCTGCCACCAGAATGTGAGCACTGTCAGTGAAGGCATTTAGTCTATTTTGTTCACTGCCAGTGCTCAGAAAAGGACTTGGCACACAGTAGAAACTTAGTATGTCACATGCCTGGGTGAAGGGATTAATGACTATGTGGAAATGACTTTGAATCCAGCATGGCCTGGTGACATCTTGGTCACCAAAACTGGGTTGTAGGAATTTTTCAAGCTGGGTTTAGAGTTAGATCAGAACTAAGAAAGGGGAAAGGTATATTTCTCTGAGTGTGCCCTGATTTCTGTCTCCTGCAGTTCTTATTTGTTGTACCAGTTCACTGTTTCATTCGTGTGAGACAATACTGGTACCTACTGTTTGCCAGGCTGTTCTGGGCACAGTGTCCCAGGCTAAGTGGCACCATGATGAAAGATGCTGATGGTTGAGGTATGTTAAGACATATGAGTGACCGGCATTATTTCATACCATCATTACCAAAAGCATCACAGGAGAGTACTGTCTCCTAACCATCCAAAGAGGTTTCCTGAGGTTAAGTGACTTTCCCAAGTCTCAGGGTCAGGAAGTGGCAGAACAGGAGTCTGAACCAGCTGCTGGGCTCCAGACTGCACCCAGCCACAGTCCCCTGCTTTGTCTAGTGAGGGCTGAGACCTCTGCCAGAAGGAACTGAGACAGGAGTGTATTGGGATGTGTTTAAACCAGATTGTGTGGGCACAGACCAAAGGACCACAGCACTAGGCTATGGGGTGTCACCAGGAAATGCATCCTGGGGCCTTCGAGGGACCCTCCAGCAAGACCCAAGTGCTTAGGAGACAAGGCAGAGAACTGGGTGTGGAATTGAGGAGGACAGGATCTGAGCAAATGGCACAACCCCAAGTAAAAACAACTGGAGGAGAAGATTTTCTGACACCTACCTGTCAGTGTGGATAATGTTATCAAACCCCTCTCTCTCTGAAATGACCATAATGGGCATGAAAAGCATCTGGCACAGGCAACGTTTTCTTCCTTCTTTTTTTTTTTTGACAGAGTCTTAGCTTGGGTAGAGTACTGTGGTGTCATAGCTCACAGCAACCTCAAACTCCTGGGCTCAAGTGATCCTCCTGCCTCAGTCTCTTGAATAGCTGGGATTATAGGTGTGCACCATAACACCCAGCTATTTCTTCTATTTTTAGTTGAGACAGGGCCTCACTCTTGCTCAGGCTGGTCTCGAACTCCTGAGCTCAAGCAATAGGCCTGCTTGGCCTCCCAGAATGCTAGGATTACAGGTGTAAGCCACCATGCCTGGCACAAAGTTTTCAATACATGCCAGTCTTCCCTCCAGACAGGCAGGAGAGGGGAAATGGTAGAAAGAACATGGAATGGAGTGTGCCTCCCAGGTAGGCCTGGCCCCAGGGAGCACTTTAGCCTGATGGTGTTTACTCAGGGGCAATATCATAATCCTCTCCTTGTCAGGCTTGAACCCCCTTTATTATAACTGGAGAGTCTTACGGAACTGAATTGAGAGCGGCCCCAGCTCTCCCAACTCTTAGCTTGCAAAGGAAGACACAAGAGGAGAGGTATCTGATCCTAGATCACACGGCTACATGCTTGGGAGTGACTGATCCACAATCTCTCACCTGGCCTCTGGCACCACACCGGGCCAATGATTGTGCATGTGTGTGCACAGATCTTGGCTCCCAGTGTGAGGGAAAGGTCATGGGAGGAGCTGGTGACAAGGTCAGCAGGCAGTGCCTCTCAGGCCACGTCTGACTCTTTCATTGAGAACGGCAGCGTTTTGGGATTTCTAAGTTCAATGTCACAAGCTGTGGCTGTATCAGTTGCTACCGTGCAGCTTATCCTTTAACTACCTTACAATTTCCCATGTGACACTCGTTTAATCAGTCTATTCAGGGTCCCAGAACCTGCTATTTACTGATTATGCCTCATTGAAAATCAACCTCCATCTCCCAGGCTGAGCCCCAGCCCCTGGAGAGGCAGTCCCCTGAGTGGAAGCACAGAGAATGTCCCTGGGGAGTCTAACATTTTACCCACTTGCCTACACATTGAGAGAGACTATTAGCTTTTGCAAAGTGGCTCTCTGGGGAGTGAGAAGATAAGAAGCTGGCTGACAGGGGGCTAAAATACCACCAAGCAGAACTGAGGGGCCGTCCTGAGCAATGAAGGGGAAAGGGCTGGGTTAAGGCAGAGTGGTCCCAACACAGAAAGGAGGGGGCCGCTGGACACTTTGCCCCAAGGCTGACCTGGGTGTGCACCTGGCTGCCCTTCCTTGTACCTGGCCTTTTGGAGTGACTTACTTCCTTTGAGGTTTCTGTTTCCTTGTTTATGCAAAGGAAGCCAGTGACATTGCCCACAGGGCTGTTATGGGGGCCGGGACAGTACCTGGCACACAGGAGGCCCCCACTGCAATGGCTGCCACCTGCCTTGTTGAAGTAGGTGATGCCATTTGCCAGCCTTGATTCCACCATCCTGAAAGCTGGATTGACTGCCCAGGAAATGTGTCTTGAATAATCATCTCACGGCTGTGTCTGAGCAAATGAGGCTTTGCCGTACTTGATTCCCAGAGATGCCAAACAAGGCTGCTTTAGCGGGCACATTTCATACAAGAGGCCTCCTCATGCTACGAGACCTTATAGAGTAACGGGGAAGTTAGTGTTTGCATCATACTCTCAACCGGTCCTTAAGGAAAGAAACTGTCCCAGCTTGTGAGCTGGTGAAGACGGTCACAGGGTAATAGTCGCAGTGTTAACCCTGTGCCAGGCCCTGTCCTAAGCACCGTATGTGTATTACTCACTTATCCCCACAACGCCTGGGTAGATACTACTCTTATCTGTGATTTGCAGATGAAGAAACTGAGGCACAGAGAGGTTACAGGACTTGAGCAGAGTCAGTCCAGGTGGATTTGAATCCAGGCTATGTGATGCCAGAGGGTGCACACGAAACCACTATGCTGCCCTGCCCCAGAGCCCCAAAGAAAACAGGTTAAGCGACCCAGATTGGCACACTGACAGGGTCAGCACGGTGCTCTGGGCTTCTGTGCCATTGGAGGACTGCCAAGAATTTCAATGTCAGGGAACAGACCCCCTGGACCTTCTTTTCTTCAGAAAGAGCCGTGGTCCAGGATAGACTTAAGTCCACTGCACCCTCCGGGCTCCGTTGTCCACGTGCCCTTGCATCGGAAGCTCTCCCTCTTTGCCAAAGCAATGTTCCAGCTGTGTTTTCAGAGGGCAGAGAGAAAATGGTGGTTCAAAAGTTCCATCTGTTCAAAGCCAGCATTTCCTACCTTCCAACTTGTAGGTCTCCCACAGATCTTGTATTCAGGGTACTTGGTTTATTTGGCAAGCCAGTTGAGGGGATGGAGCCAGATGCTTCCTCCTCTGTGTGTGGAGAATAGTGGCAGCCAGGCGACTGGTGTGGATCTCCTTGCTAGGCCCCTATGCTCAGTCCCTAGGAGAACGGCACCATAGCGACTATTCCATTCAGTGCACTTCCTTCTGGATGGCCATTTACTCTCATTATAAGTATTTTCAGTTCTGTATAAACCACATTCACCAACATTGCTGGATGACTGAAGCTGTTCGTGGGAAGCCATCCTCTGTTCGAGTCAGCTCTGCTGGGAAGGACGGAGAATGAGAGGGAGTGAGTGCACCATCCACACCGAACCTCTCCAGTGAGCTGAAATCCAGAGCCAAAGGAACTTTTTCAATTCATGAAAGGCTGAATTAACTTGGCATGTGGTCCATAATATTTTGCAAGCCACATACCTAAAGGAGAAAAAAATTGAATCTATTTTTTTCTCCAACTTCCATCCCAACTGTGGCAGAATTGTACGTAAGTCAGGGAGACTCAGCCACTTGTAGGTGTCAGTTGGGGGTTCCTGTCATTTCAGCCCATCTTTTCCTCATGCCACATCTGTATCCTTGAGGGGTGGGTGATAGGAGTGCTGGGGTAACACCTCCATTTCTGTGAGGACAATGCTTCCTGTCCCTCACTGCCTTCTGTGGCACCTCTGGTGAGGCCACTACAGCATTTCGCTCTGACCACCAGCATCTGTTCCCATTGGTATCTGCTGAGACAAATGGGTCTTCCACTGGCCTTGGGCTTGCACCAGCTACAGGCTGTTTCCAACAGCCAAGACCTTAACCCCCACATGCACGGGTGCACACATGCCATGGACATGCACACACACCGACACACCCATCCCCTTTGGTCTTGTGGGGGCAGCAGACGGGGCCTCACTGCTTGCTGGACTCTCTCTTCCACTGAGTCCCCCTGTTGTTCCCCAGCCATCCACCATCACCTCTTTCAAGAGGCCATCGGCTAAATATTCTGCCCCACCTATTTCTTGCACTAGGACTTGGACGTTAATAACCTGAAATTCCCAAATCAAATATTACTGTGTCTTATTTCTTTTTGATCTTAACTCAGGCCTTCTTTCTTTTAGAATAGGGAGTCAAGCTGTGGTTTCCTGAGGATGTGTTTTATTGGAGAGGTGCACCACCAAGATGAGGTAAGCAGGACAGCAGTCAAACACATGCTCCACACCTGCCTGTAAATGTCCCACATCAGTCCTCTCCATCAGCGGACGGTCCCACCATAAGGCTCAGAGGAAGCTGAGCCCTGTGGGGTAAACTGGCCCTTCCCAAATAAAGGAGTGAGGGACGAGAGGGTAGGACTCACAATAGACTTTAGGGCTGGTCCCCAACACCAGGGGACCAGGCTCTGTGCCCTGCAGAACTGGAGGCGGGAAAGATAGTTCTGGAGCACGTGACTCACCAGCAGCGGGCAGAGTGGCAAGGGTGGCCTGTGTGCTGTTTGCACTGTTTGGGAGAGCGCGGAGCCTGGGTGCAGACTCCAGGGCTGAGAGGGTGTTGCTGAGAAGAAGCTGCGCTTGCAGGATTGTGACAGCCTCTTCCCCCTCCTTCCCAGCAGTGGAAACAATTATTCTTCACATTAGTCTCCCTCGGTTCAGACCCTCATCCATCTCTATCCAAATGGCCTGAGATGAACACCGGCCAAAGAGCTTCTTTAAAAGCCTCCATCAGCACAAACATGCCAACACTGGGACCGGCTCCTTGTCGTCCGAGGTCAGGTCTTCCCGTCTGCAGGATGACGGCCTCCCCGGTCGGCCCCAGCTGTGGCCTCTGCCCACTGGGGCCACAGAGGCTGCTGTGCATGAGACCTGCCAGTCCCCTCCAAGTCTTCAGCAAGAGTCATCCCGTGTCTCTTCAAGGCTGCTAATGACCAGCCATTATTCCTTCCCGTGACATGTTTAGTCTCCTCAGAGCTGCTGCTCTGACCTTTCCCAGTCTTTATTGCCCCAGCAAATGGCTTTGGTGGAGAAAAGTTCCATTTACTTAGCGCTGGGCAGGGGGACTCAGGCAAAGCTGGCTTTCTAACTGTTCCTTCTTTTCTGTGCCTGGAGCAGTGGAAGTCAAGGCAAACTCTGTGTGTGTGTGTGTGTGTGTGTGTGTGTGTGTCTGCAGTGGGGTGTGCTAATGTCCAGCCCTCCTTCTGTTCCCACCTGCCTTTTATGCTGCTAGGGTAAGATGGTGAAGGCAGCCAATGACCTTCCACTAAGACGGGCAGGCTAATCACCTCTCGAGGTTTCCTGAAGCTACTTCTTATCCTAACCCAAGCAGGATTGTATTTTAACAGTATTTGAATGTTTTATAAAATTTCTATCTATAATTCCATCTGTATTTGTACTAAAATAATTAGAAGTTAACACTTCTGGATTTAAAGTTGTGACACAGGGAATGTCAGGAGCTGCAAGTTGGGGAAAATAATTTTCTTGTGATTGCTGTAACTAATTACCACAAACTAGTGATAACTTAGGCTTACAACAATGGAAATGTATTAGTTTACAGCCCTGGAGACTGGAAAGCCAAAATGAGTCATATGGGGCTGAATCAAGTTGTTAGGTGTGTTTCCTTCTAGAGAGTCTAGGAGAGAATCTTTCTATTCCTCTTCCAGCTTCTGCTGGCTGGTGGCATCCCGTGGCTGCTGCTGCCGTGGCCCTCCCTCCAGTCTTAGCTTCTGTTGTCGCGTGGCCTTCTCCTCTTCTGCAGTGAAACCTCCCTCTGCCTCACTCATAGGGAACTTGTGATTACATTTAGGGTAACGCAGGGTAATCTTCCCATTGCCAAATCCTATGGATAGGGACATGTGTGGGCCATTATGTCACAATGGGGACCTGGGTGCAGTTTGGACCCTGTTCAGAAAATAATCCTTCCTGCCCAAACGAGTGGATGGCAGATGTCTCCTTTCTCTCTGCACCCAGAGAGAATACTGATAGAGCAAAGCCCCAGTAGGCAGGGAAGAGAGCTGCAGGACCAGCCAAGTGGCCCAGAAGCTTGCCCTGAGTTAGCAGGTAGCATAAGCTGCCAGTATTTTGCAGAGCCTCTTGGAGAGAAAGTCACCAAAACAAGTGACGATCCCTGTGTAAGTAATGAGGGTTGAGAGGATTGTGGCAGATGCTGACAATTGCCTGCCCTAAAGTCATTCCTACTTTCTTGCTAACTTCACTGTGTTTTTCCCAAGTTGCAACACGTTCAGCCCCAGGAGATAAATCTCTTGGATCACAATTTGCATAGAGAGGAAGAGAGGATCTGAGGCCTAGGGTCTCAACCTGTGGGTCGCGACCCCTTTGGAACAATGAAAATACTTTGCGGCTTTAGGAAGTTTGAGAACCACTGGTCTAAGGGGATCACACACCCCTTTGGAAAGGACTTGGCCTAGGGCAAGCATGTGACTCAGTCTCGGCCAATGCTCGATAAGAGAATATACCCTGAAAGACAAGGAGGGCGTCTGAGGAAGATGTTCCCTCCTTGGGAAAGACAAGAGGATTTTAAAGAGGAAGCAATCTCGCCTCTTCCTTTCTTGTATGCTTTCCACAAAGTCATATGGCAGCCATTGTGTGGCCAGGATGGACCCCTTGAGGATGGAAGCTAATCCACTGAGGGTGAAGGGCAGAGGAGCATGTTGAAATGTCAAGACAACCCCAATACTGCTTATTGCTAGATTTTCTTGGCAAGTGAGCTGTAAATTCCTCATGGTTTATTCCACTGTGCTTAGATTGTTATTTGCAGCTCAAGACACCCTCACTGATCAAACAAACCTAAGGTCCTCAGAAGGCACCAACCGAGGAGGGGCAGGGTGCAGGGCACGGAAGACCAGCTCATTCTCCAAGGGGAGGAGCAACTTTAAATCGTTCCCTGAACCCCAGTGCCAGGCTCCTCCCACACTGCACCTTCACGCAGAGATACTAGGTAGTATGGCACGTGGGGTTCTCGGTTCTTGTCCCTGAGTACGTAACAGAATCTCAAGAATCCTTTACTCATCTTCATAAGCCACAAACTCAAAATTCCCTTCATGTACCACCATACCGAATTGGGTAAGCCCTACCTTTAATAATTAGGATTCTGATGCTCCCATTGAACTGCTGAACTATGTAAGTCTCACATCCCCAGCCCTCTAAAAAGGAATCCATGCATGTCTTTCTGGTTTGCTTATTCCACTCCTCCTGTGTGCACTTTCCAAGTCTGAGGGATGCTCCCTCAGCTCCACGCATCGTGGCAATCAGCCGCAGGATTAATTAATCCTGAGTGCAACTTAAGCTACTTTAAAAAAAATCTCAGGCAAATAGACATAAAATACCTATTTTTCTTGCTGAATTTAATTCCCTCATTGGTATCAGACTTAATTATGCAGTATCTCTGAAATACACAAACATCTGCGATTTTTGTTTCCGAGCATATTTGAAAGACAAAGATTTCAATGTCCTGTGTGGTTTCAGGAACACGGTGGATCTTATTGAGGTTGAGGGGGGAAAAAGGAAAGAAAAACTGAAATGATACAGAATTCAAAACATGTCAAATAGTATAAGGAGGAAAACACTGGCTCCTCCCATAATGCAGGTTCTAGGTTCCATACTGATTCTTATTTAAGAAACCTTAAAGAAGTCACCACCTCCTTTGTGACATGGCTGACGTATGCCTGTAGCCCTGATTAGCTACATAACTTTTAATCTAGAAGGTTACTAATTCGTCTGCCAACTCCCCCAGCCTCGGGCTGCGTCCTTGCATTTCTGAGTCAGCACACTCGCTCTGAGAGGAGCCTGCATCTTGCTGTCACTTCTATCACACACAATGCCTTCAGGACTTCCGCTCATCATTAAAGGAAAAAAAAAACTTGTTAGAGGATTAGCCAGGCCCAGTGCAGTGCCGGTAAATTAATTTTAGAGCTGTATCTAGGTCAGAAATCTATCTGCATGTTGCATACAAACACACTAGCCAGTTATCTAGTATTTGCACGTTTCTGAATGGTTAGGGCCCTGGTTGATGGACAATTACCCATTATTTTGGCTTCAAATGGAGAAGTGGTTGTTTCTCTTCCACATAACCATAAAGAAGTTGTGGCTTTTTTTTTTTCCCTGAAAGTTGGCCACCACCAAATATTTCCAGTGATCTTTATAGAAGATTCTTGCTAAAGGACACTAACATTCCCATTTCTGTTAACTAGCAGATCTTTATGCAGAACCGTTTGATGCCCAAATAATTTCTGAATTCCTCACGTCTCATTTTTATCTTCTGACTAGAAAGAATGCATTTCTCGAAGTCCCTTTAGAAGTAACGAAGTTTCAACACATAGCTGAGACAATGAATTTACAATATGCTGTCCTTTGGGTAGAAATTAAACTTCATCGAGAAGTAAGAATCTAATACTTTAGGGGGTGTGTGTGAATACAGAATATTTAAAGTATGTATGATGCAAAGGACTTTGTTACAAAAAGTAAATGTGTGCAAGTCTGCAATGTCCATTTCATTTTCTTTCAATAGACAATGATGTCGACCCAAGTATAACCATAGTCTAAAATTAGAGAATGAAATCTTTTGACATTATACATGTCTTTTATATGAAGATTTGTATGCCATTTTAAGAACATGGATTTCCTATGAAGCTGAACTAACCTGACAGGTTTTAATACAGTTTTCTCAGAGCTGATTTCCTAACATTCTAAAGCACGTGATCCAGGAAAGCACAAGAGCATTGCCGCCGGGTAAGAATTGAGACAGAATCGGCCAGTGTGTCCTGAAAAGGGCTTTCATTCAACAGATGAGGAAACTGAGGATGGCACAAAATAAAAAGAAGTAACCTGACTGTTCCCACGAACACACTTTAACTGAAAAGTGTGTCAATTCTTGTCCGTGTGCAATTTGTGTAGAGGCTTCCATGTTAGATAGCAAATGAGATAGCAATCTAGAGTTCTAGAAATGAATTTCAATGTCTCCCACAGCCACTTGTAATGTGATTTAACCCAATATGAACACAACCTAGAGCCCCCATGATAATCTGGGCTTCATTTCTCTGAAGCTTAGACTCAGGGGAAGAGGCAGATAAATGATGGTAGGAGACAGAGGCTACTTCTTGGTAGGTCAGTGGAGTAGAGAAGGGTGGGGTACCTGACACTCTCCAGATTAAGTAGTAACGATGAACACATGGGTCACTGGACTGACCTGACCACTGGGCTGATGAATTTTGCACTGGGCTAAGGCAAATGTTGCAACTACAGCCTGGGGGTTTGTGACCCCCAGCAAAGTGGGATACTGACAATATGATGACATCAAGATGTAACTTGTAATTCCAAAAGTCACTTTCAATTAGATCACCAGCATTTTTGTGACCCAGTGAAAAAACATGATTAGGTCTGAAGCCAGCCCCTGAATGTTCACAATGATTGTGTGATTAGCTAGGCCAGCTCAGGGGTACAGTGGGGTCATGGGCATCTGAAAGTCTGGGACTGCTGGAGCTGAGGCAAGTTGAAGCTCATTTGCTTTACAGGGCAGGAGGAGGACACAGCTCCAGAAGATAAGATTGCTCATTCAAAAGGGGAAAATATCCCTTTGATGAAAAATGTTTCTGTAATTATAAAGTATGATAAGGGAATGATGGTCAGAGCGTCTGACATCATTTCTGTCTGACATTGTATGAAGGTTGTGTGTTAATTAATCACAGCAGGCGTCGGGGAGCAGCATATTGCAGTAGAGTCTTTGGGTTATCTGCACGTGCTGGCCATGTCAGTTTAGGCAGGTTGATGCTGTAAACCTCAGCAAAATGACTCTAATGCTCTTCTCTTACTGTTTTTAGAAGCACTAAAAACCATAGCATAGGGCCTGGCCCATAGCAGGTGCTACCAAATATTTAAACTTTCAGAAGATGCATTTCCCTATGAGGTCATCTTTTATTTGGTTGCATGTCCACTAGTTAATTTCAAAGACATAAGTAAATGCAATTAAATAACTTTTTAAACATACACATGAGGACCTTCCCAACTCCTCTCAGCTCCACTGCCTTATGACCTGGAGTCAGGAAGAAAAGCCATAGCATTTACAGAAAGAAAGCAAATCATAAGTGAACTTATCACACTGTGTGATGAGTGCACAGCTGAGAGACACACTGGGCCAATCCCATCCACCAAGGCAATTATGCCACTTGTCAGGGAAGGCCTGACTGGAGGAGGGCAGCCTGAGCATGAGTGGGCACCTGCCCGGGAAAAATTTCAAAGTGAAAAGAATCAGGTCCTTAAGAGACTTTCCCAGACTTATCTGTTGAGAATTAATCAGGATCCTTGTTAAAAACACAGATGCCCCACAGAGCCCCAGATCACTCTTAACAGCAGAACTGGGAAACGTCACTCTGGTCTAGTTTTTCCCACACCAGTCTTGCTCAGGCCTTGTCCATTTGCACAGGTGTCTCAGGTCATTTCCATTTAAAAGTTCATTTTTAAATATTTGCTAATTCCAACAAACTCTGCAAGGAGATCTCCCTGCATTAAAAATACAAGCAGTAATGTCATCCCTCTTATGCAAGTCCACTACTTAGCTTCTGTCCGGCTAGGGCCAGAAATTCACCCTAGAGGCCATGTCAGAGACACAGGAGGCCTGTCTACTTTCCAGCAAAGGACCTATAAAAAAATATACTAGAATGTTTGAGGGATGTAGATTCTTCACTGAGTCTTCCATTCAGATCACAGCCACCTCATTCTGGATTTTTTTTTAATAATAGGAATTCTCAAAGTGTGATTCCTGAACCCTCATATTGCTTGGTAACTTGTTAGAAATGAAAATTCTTGGGTCCCAGCCCACACCTATTGAATTAGCAACTCTGAGAGCGGCCCTCAGTGTATTTTAACAAACTCTCCAGGTGGTTCTGATGTGCTCTGAAGTTTGAGAACCAGTAGTCTTGGGAGAGAAACACATTTCTAAGAGGGACTTTGTCTGACAAATGCAATTAGTGTAACCTGGTTCTCTGTATCTTCAATGAATCCCCAACAATAAAAAAACAAACAAACAAGCAAAAACTAGCTCATTCCACCACTTAGGTCAATAGAGTGAACCAGCACGTTTTTTTTGTTTGTTTGTTTGTTATTGAGACGTCTCACTGTGTCGCTCTGGGTAGAGTGCTGTGGTATCACAGCTCACAGCCACCTCCAACTCTTGGAGTTTTTGGCTGGGGCTGGATTTGAACCCGCCACCTTTGGTATATGGGGCCAGCACCCTACTCCTTTGAGCCACAGGCACTGCCCCACCTCCAACTCTTGGGCTTGAGCTCCCAAGTAGCTGGGACTACTGGCTATATTTTGGTTGTAGTTGCCCTTATTGTTTAGCAGGCCAGGGTTGGGCTCAAACCTGCCAGCTCCAATGTATGTGGCAGGTGCCCTAGCCCAAGTGTCCTCAAACTATGGCCTGCAGGCCACATGTGGCCCGACTAGGACATTTATCCAGCCCCCCCAGGTGTTTTTGCCGCTGCTGCCTGTCCTGTTTAGCAGCCGACTCATCCCGGGGCCTATAGTCTGGCCCTCCAATGGTCTGAGGGATAGTGAACTGGCCCCCTGTTTAAAAAGTTTGAGGACCCCTGCTAGCTACTGAGCTACAGGCACTGAGCTGAACCAGTAAGTTTTTTAACTAGTTAGGCCTTTCAAGCACTTGTTGAGATTTTTCTACATTCATTTGGGGTGGGAGGACAACTCATTTTCACGTGATTGACATTTTATAAACTAGCTTTGATTTAAAAACATCAGAATGAGACTGACCTGATCATTTGAAAAGAAAGAATGGCAGCTCTTCTCATTCTGCTGGTTGGAGTATTTACTCTCACAAGGCAAAGTCACCTGGTGAAGTCATTTTTTATATGAACTTGGAATTGATCATGTTGTAATGCCTCTTCAAGGTGCAACCACGGCACTGCTCATAAATATGTCCTTCTATGTAGCAAAGTTTGATTTTAGTGGTTCAGCTTACAAACAGCCACTGAGTGACAGTTGTCCAAGGGTGAAAAGAATGTTTCGAATTTAATGCTTATTCATAACACATCTTCCATCATTCTTTTGCCATACCTCTTTGGATACTCTTACATAGACATTTCCTACTTCTACTGGTGTGTATAACAATTAAGGGGACTACATGTATGTATAAATATATTCTCTGTATAGAAAGAAAGGAAGATAGAATGTAAACAGCCTTTACATGGGAGGAATCGGCATCCATTACGTATACACATGCACAAATACATAAGGAAAAGGTGTGCTATGTAGTACAACATACTCTATTTAATAATTCTCTCATTGGTTATAAAACTCAGAAGAAAACAGTTAAATGCACGGCGATTGAAAGTGCATGATGGATGCATCCCTTATAGCATTTAAATCTCTTCCACTTGATTAAAAATTCCTAGTTCCTCTTCACTGAATTGTTTAGAGTTTTTGAGCAGCCTCTGCCCTGATTAAAACAAATTAGCATCAAAGATCCCCTGTTGAATGAGAAATCATTAATTGAGAAACATGCAATGCTCCTTAATTACCTTTAGAACAGTGAGAGAACAAATAATCTCAGGTTCCAGAGGGGCCAGCCTGCTCTGCACTGTGGGCTCATTTTGGGTAGCTGCTGGAATAAAACTCAAGTTGCAAACACTATTGGGGAATATCAATGCAAGCCTCGGTAAACACACTGTAGATTGTTTATCTAGAAGAAGAATATCTCGGTAATGAATAACCAGGAGAGGGGGAAATGTTTTAGTTTATTATTTTGCTGAGAGCTGTAGAAGTGATTTGTGTACGCCAGTCTTGATTGAGAAATAGTGTGAGTTCTTTCTGATATAAATTTTAATGGTTTGTATAAAATTTTATTTATGTAATTACCTGATAAGATTTCAGATGCTTACACAGAGATGAGTACCTTTATCATTGAACTGGTGAACAGAAATCATCAAAGTGTTAAACTTCATAAATTCAGCTACAGATTGAAATTCAAATAGTGGTAGGGCCACCTAGTCATGCCTTTATCAACCTATGCGATCATTCTGACAGCTTCTGTAGATCAGTAGGATAGGAAACATCCCTCCACCTTTAAAATATGGAAAACATTTAATAATAACCCAATGGAGTGTCATTGGAAAATCAATTTGTTATAGGTGTTATGACAATGTAAAGAACGTTACCAAATGCTCAGACACAGCGCCATATGGACAGACCTCTGAAGACAACAGTGGTGGGAGTTTGGCTGATTGGTCTGAAGGCTCTGGAGGAAAGCAGCACTCACATTTTTCTACATGGGGTGAATAGCGTGGTAAGGCTGAGTTATCCAGCCCAGGACAGAATTTTGGTTTTATTCTAGTGCTCTCAGGCCTCCATGTTAACCACTACATCACTCTTCCTCAACAGTCTGAAAACATGGACAGAACTGATGCAACTATTTTTATTTTTTTTAAATATTTTCAGTCCACTGTATAGTTTATTGACTGATTTGGATCCTAAAAAGCACAATACTCCCAAACCATGATGCCATATAAATCTATATTAATGTCCTTAAGACTTGATCTGGGGTATTTGCATTTAATTTTTAGTGGCCTGGAGTGACAGGTTTTATAAGTTGAACTATACTTTATTCCAACAGTCTTAGATTTCAGGGTTTTTAGACGCTATTAATTATTCTTCTTCGTTTTGCATCCCAAGATGATAAACTTGACATTGCCACAATCTGTGCAAATAGTCTTTGACAGCCCATGGTATGAGGGCAATTACCAAGACTCTGTCAAGAATATGTACACAGTTAGGTTTGGGCAGCGCCTGTGGCTCAAAGGAGTAGGGCGCTGGCCCCATCTGCCAGAGGTGGTGGGTTCAAACCCAGCCATGGCCAAAAACTGCAAAAAAAAAAAAAAAAAAAAAAAAAAAAGAATATATACACAAAGTAATTTGCACCCCCAAAAGGAGAAAGCTATTACTAAGAGTATTAATGTTGTATGGAGGCCTATAAGCAGAGTTATAATATTTTGAAATACTAGAATAATTGTTTTGTTTTACCCCCAACGAGTCCCCATGAAGGTTTGTGCTTTTTCGGATATATGCAAAAGCAAAATGGTGCTTACTATATATATCACTTGTATAATTACTAATTAAAAGGCTGTGACACAACCATCTTCTGGACATTGTTCAGCAAAAGAAAATCGTGTCACTAAAACATTGCTTCCTATGCAAAAGCATAACCAAGGCTTCCTTCTGTGCTTTGTGCAGCTCACCAAAGACAGAACCTTCTGAGAAACAAAGGGATGGGACTTGGTACCTGTCCTTTATAGAAAGCCTGCTTCCTTTTACAGCCCGGGCTGATTGATATTTTGCATCAGAAGGTCAAATTGGAGTTGTCACTTGGGAAATCAGCAAGCAGTGGACATTGGGATCCTCAGAGTTTGTTCCCTCTCCCCACGAGTTCCCCTGCACTTAAATATTTGGGGGAGCTGTATTCTTTCATACTCACAGGGTAATGAGCTTCAGATGAATCTAGAGTTTGGCCTCTCAGAAGGGAATAGTCCTGATAAGTAGCATATCCTGTTTGCCATTATCTATTTGTGTTGCAAGGTAATTCATTTCAGGTTGAAATCAAATTGTTTTAAGCTGAGCTGGTGTTTTTATTGGTGTCCTTCCAGTCGGCCTTCCCTTTTAAGTGCCATCGTATTTCAAACAAGCTGATCTAAAGGAAAAGATTACTGCTGCCAACGTGCATTGTAGCAAGAGAACAAAGATGTGCAAGACTTATTTTATCTTTTTTATTTATTTTTAAAGCATTGATAGAGGTATGGGAGTGCCAGTCTGCTGGGAGAATGAGCTGGCTAGTCGTTGAAAGGACAGATGTGTGATGATGGAACAGAAAATCTAGCATGAGTTGTTAGTTTGCTGTAAAACTGCCACTTAAATTTGAGGAAGCTAATGTTTAAAATACATAATATGCATTGTAAAAATCCTGAAAAGCACGACCATAAATCATCAGGCAACACATACCATTGGGTTCAATTGCAAGTTAGTTATTTGGGAACTTTGGCACATAAACGCACTGAAAAAAAAAATCCAGGGACAAATCAATGCTCGTGATTCTCTGAATTTATACCTGGACCTCTTTATAGTAAAGCGGAAAAAGCATTTATCTATGATCTACTTTCCATTTCAACAACAACAACAAAAACCCATCACAAAACCTACCTGAGGTCATTTATCCTAGTTGACTTAGAAATGGTTTAGACAACAAGTCTAAGGTGTTTTTTAAAAAGTTGGCATTTGAGTTAAAATTGGAGTGTTTCCCTACCACACAGGACCTGTCCTAAGCCAACTTATATACCACATGAAAGCACCAAATTTAACATATTTTGGGGTGATAAGGTCTGTCGAAGCAGAAAGCACCGTTAGGAGAGTCTGCTGGCTAATGCTGTTTTTTTAGGTGGATCGTCTAGGATAGCAGGAGCTCCTATCTGACCGTGCACACAGCCAGGGTAAAGAAGCTTATGATCTTGTGTAAGTGAAAATATCACTTCTGCTAAAAAATAACCTTGGTAAAACCTTTTGATGGTGAGTAGAGAATATGGTGTTTCTGTAATGGTCCTTCTGAGGTTCGGCTTCTTATTCAATTAGAACTGCTCTACACCCAACCCTTAGACGAGAACCAAGGATTTCCTCAATTCCAGGTGGATGCCATGGGAAGTAGATTAGAATGGGGGAGTGCGGTTTACAGAAGCCCACTCAAAATTATAAGGTAGTTTCGTACCTGGAAAACAAAATAATACTTGCTGTTTCTAACGTAGGGCTGGAGAAAGTAGAGCCCGACAGTATCTCGGCCGTGTCCGTGTCAGGTGCTCTGATTCTGCACAAGAAAGGAAGCACATTAGAATTTGGAGAGGGGATTTTATGTTTATCAAAAGGGCTATAGACTGTGGCTGAAAGAGTGTCTATCACTCATGGCATGCATGTCAGCCGCTCACAGGTGATTTCTGTAAGAGAATCCCTTCAGGCTAAAGAAAAATCAGTGTTGAGTTAAACTCTCCAAATCTCATTATAGCCACTGACTGATCCACCATCCAGAGCTGAAGAGCAGAGTGTGCAAAGCTTGCACGTTCACGGAGCAACTGCAGCTCTTTGTTGCCCGACAACGGGCTCCTGGGTGCAGCCCACGGGCACACTGTCATCAGGAAGCTTTTCTCTGGAAGCTTTTCTCTCTTTTCTGAAACTCCTGGGAGACGCCAGTGGGGCTGGGGACACTTCTTAGGCTCAGTGGGCCCTTGCCCTGTCCTGACCTCCGGGAAGAGTGATGGAGGGCTGCTGGGAAGAGGGACCATCAGCCCATCCTCCAGAGCACAGGCAGGGCCAGCCTTGGGGTTAGGTCTCAGATCAGAGTCCTTCTGTGGAGGGTTGGAGAGAGGTGTTTAGATTCCCAGCAACACGTGATGGGGACCTCACAGAGCCATGGCACTGATAGAACGCTCAGGCCCAGATGGCAGTGTGGGGACCAAGCCCAAACCTGGCCCGACCATATGTAGGCTTTCCTCAGAAAACTCAGCTCCACCCGTGCAGCTCTCAGGATGCTGACTTTTATCCTAAGAAAGAACAATTTCTAGAAGCCCAGGGGCGGGGCGTAGACCCTTGGTTATAGCTGGAGTCCTGGCTGCCCAGGCTCTGGTGTTTCCTCCCATCTGCAGGAACATTCAAAATGCTCAGCAGGTTTTTATCAAACAGAACATATTTGAAAGTTCAATGAAAATCAGGGGGAAGAAGAGTGACAAATGCATTTTGAATGTGAAAATTCAATAATGAAAAATTTACAACCGAGTCTCAGATGGATAGGTACTTCTCCCAGTTCTCAGAGTACTTTTCCCTGGGTGATCTTGAAGGGGGAAAAACACCCCCAAACTGTATTTGGCAGTGGGGGTTTAAAGAGGCAATGTTTTTTACTTCAGTAATTAAAAGTCCCGATTAATGGTGTATTATACCATAAAATGTTGGCTTTTAAAAGCAGGTCTGAACTTTAATGCAATCTGTTTTTGATACTGGCATGTACACCTGTGTGCACACAGGCTGACAATAACCATAGTTCAAACTCTTAATTTAAAGAATTTGATAAAACTAAAATGTCAAATGTACACAATAGTGAAAATACTGTTGTAACACCAACCAGATGGCTTGTATTCTTTGGAAAATTATTGAACACATTTTTGAATTAGAATAACTGTGTTATTCAAGGAACTCCCTCTAACCACCGACAAAGGCGGCTCTTTGGCCCAGTGCAGTGATTCTGTAATTTGCCTAATGGCAAGAATGACTGAGGAACTTATTAAGAAGATTGCTCCCCTGGGCCCACCCCAGTCCTGAGTCTGAATCTCTACAGGTGAAGGTGGGACGCTCCACTAACCCAAGGAATTCTTCTGATCAAGTAAGTTCCAAACTCAGCCTAGTAAATGGCAAATGGGTTTTGGAAGTTAATTATTTTTAAAGTGTACGTGGGTAGAATTAGTATATTTGACGGATTTTCATTTTTTAAACCCTTTAAAACACGTTCCAAATCATAGTTTTATGTTCGCTAAAAAAATGGATCCTACAGAACAACAAAATGTAAGCACTGGCCGCTTCTTGCCTCGTTTGCATATAAAAGGCAACAATTCTCGCCTAAATGTCATGCAGTAGTTTCAGAAATATTCTACTAAAATTGTATGGATTTAAAAAGAGTTTAATGCTTCTATAAACCCAAATATCAAATTAGTTTTTTACAAATCTCCATAGCCTAGAAATACAGGAACTTAAGATATCGAGGAAGTCTTTTTGCAAAAACCTACCTGATGTTTACCAATGGTGAAAAGATGGATGAAAATTACTAGATGGATTCGTAAAGCAGTTGGTAGAAAAAAGAGTAGCGTGGTGGCTCCAGCTACACTGCATCAGGCCCCCGAGGTGGGGGGGGACCTTTTGTTTGTTGCCTTCCAGCAGCACAGCAGTTCTGCCAGGTGGGCACCGTCACCTCCCTTTGCAGGTGGAAAGGCTGAGGCTTCAGGAGGTAACACGTGCCCAGCACCACATACCTCAAAGCTGGGTCTGATGTCTGTCCTCCGACCTTGAGCCAGTCGCTCTAAAGGACCCTATGGCATGAACACCCTACAGTCACCTCTATCTTACGGAAGCCAAAAGAAAATGATATGGTGAGTACGGCAAGTTATCAATTACATATTTAAATATGCCCTATTGGAAGTTTTCCTAGTGATGTAACATAGGTATGTATAGCTTTGTCTGTCTGATACCTACCTAGATGTGATATCTATTGTCTTTCTTTGTGTATCAGTAAAATAAATGTTCATTTAAAACAATTATGAGACTCTTAATCCTCTTAGCATTTATTAAATTAATTTGTAAGCATGGGCAGATTCTTTTCCAACGAGAATTTGCTAGCTGAACACCAGGTTAATTTTTATAACTCCATTCTACTCAACCAAAATTTTTTTCCTACTTGGCAGAATAAACAAAAATCGTAAAATCTGAAGAATTTTTCAAAGTCATTCTAAATTGAAATGTTCTACATTCCATAAAGGTAAATTTTCAAGAGCTATAGTCATTTAAATACTAACATCTAGGAAAGTATCTTTAAAAATGAAAGCATCCAAATTTAAAGTGTTTAGGGGGAAAATAAGTAGGGGGGGTAATAAAACACAGACTCATAGTGATTACTCTTCATCCTTGATGTCTTTTCAATCTACCTCACCTGAGGGCAAAAGAATTTATTGCCAATAAAAAGCTTTGATAAGTTGAGAATATATTGCATAACTAGCCACAGAGTTAAAAAATATTTGGCCCGGAAAGGTACAGTATGACCTTACTGAACATTGCATTATAGTATTGACAAATTCTCCAAAAGTTGAATTTTCAAGTTTTAAGAACCCAGTGGGATTTGAGGGGGATACAACTTGGAAACTCTTTCACACTAATACTAGCTGCTTAGCTGCTGTAAAAACAGCAGGTGATATAGATTTTACACACAAGTCTGTACATTTTTGTGCAAATGTTAGAGAATTAAATGAATTGGGCAATTGCTTTATTTTTTAAACGATTGTATCTTTGTAATCACTAGTTTAGTCAATTTATTTTTAAACTCAACATTGAGAGAGTCCAAAAAGAAGTTGATAAAATTACTTGATTGTTTCTGGCAGACATTTACAAACTTAGCTCACTCATTTCTGAGAGAGAAAATACCATTGGGAAGTAGAAACAACCAGTGACCTCCCCTTCCAAACCCCCCCCCCCCACAGGCTGTAGGTCAAATTACTGTAAGAATTTGTCTTATTTTTAATGCATGGAAAATAGCAAAGTTATCATGCCGACATAAGGGATATATACTATAATTCATAAATGCCTAATTATCAAAATAATGACATAGTGATGGTTAGATGCAACCTAGTAATCTTACATAAGATGCAACTACATATTGTACCATCGTTCCTGCTATATATTACATTCGATCCTCATCAAATTTGGCTATGTATAAATGGCATTAGGAAATAAACATTTAATATCACAATAGAGTCTTATTTTGCTACTGTACAACCATGGCATGCAAGTAACTATGCGTTAGCTGTAAAGTGTCATTACCTTCCCGAAACCCAAAGAACGTGAAAAGTTCATGTATAGTACTGAACATCAATTATATTTAAATTACTTTCATATTGAATCAAACTATATCTCCTACAGCAGCTTTGGGCGTTGCTCTCACAGTTCGTACATAGATCCTGCAGGCACCCTGAAGTTAAGAAACTCCAGTTCCAAACTACTTCTGTTAATGCTCCTCCTGAGCTTTAGTGAACTGTGGTCAACATCAGGACCCAGATTGTTCTATGGTTTATTGTATTTCTGCCATAATTCAGAGTTTTGCGTCAGTACAAATATGCTGAACGTGGGCAACACTGAACGTATTTTCTAAAAACGAAGATTTGTTTCTCACGACACCGATGTGTTCTTGTTAGGAATAGGAGGAGTGCTGTTGATGTTTGCCGGCCAGGGTGCTCTTCCCTACTTGTATTCTAAGTGCAGTAGTTGGCAGGAGGAACTTGGGTCATATTGAGAGTTCTCACCTCTGAAATACGTCTTAGAACATTGGTAAAAGGTAGATAAGATCTAGCAGTTAGGAGAGGAAGGCCAAAAAAAAAATGATCTGTTCTTATAAAAATGCAGATGAATCATTGTGGTCTGATCCGATGATTCCTAGGCGATTAAAAAATTACCATATTGGAGCAGAAGCTTGCACGCTGTAAAATAACCATTCAGCTCTCTCCAGGTTGTGGAATTGGAGGCTGTTTTTTGGAAAGAGGGGAAAAATTGATGTCTGGACAGGGCTTTCCATGCTCTATCAGCTCTGATAATGAGTTAGGCAGTTGGCATGGACGACGGGGATGTCGTCCACACTCAGAATTTTAATAAACCTCCTGCGAAGTGGTACCTACCATCCATCCACGTACTCATTCCAGTCTGCATTCCAGTTGGGTAGAAAGCTGTCACGTTCTCAAACTAGGTCTGGACATGATACAGTCATGTGAAATATTTAAATACACTACCTACATCCTACTAAATCAAAATCTTGCTTTCACATTTTACAATGAGATAAAACTGCATTTAAAGACATTGCAATTTGTCAATTTTCTGTCCATATACAAGTGATTTAAGTTTGCACATGAGGCAAAAACTGTACAATTCTTATCATTCAGGCATTATAAAATGTCTTTAAAGTTTTGGATATAAACAGTTGATTTATATGAATTACATATTTTTCATCTGCATTAAGAAACAATATACATCTTTTTCCAGAGTAATTTATGGTGACTATAATAAGCCTAACATAGCTGTAAAAACTGACTTTCTCTTCTGTGACCATCTATATTGTTACTTTTATAAAAGTCATGAACATTCTTTGGCCACTTGGGTCATTGCCCATTTGGAGGAAACTGAACCGGGCCCTGGATGACACAGGGATTTGCCTCCATAAAGTCTGGGGCCACAGAACAGCTGTAACAGAAGCCATTTACAAAATAAACATTACAGAATATACAAGGGTGGTTTCCATTTCTCAGACACAAGTTCCTTGACGTGTTGAGAGGTGTTTTCGGTTGCGGACTCCTGAAGTCTTGTCTTTACTATCTGAAGGCTTCTGTTGTGAAATGTCTATTAGGGCACTGGCAATTGCAAGGCCTGAAAGAAAAGAAAGAAAGGCATTTATAGGCTTGTTTAGATATTCCTGGACTGGTGACAGTGGCGGCTTAATGCCCTGTTTTCTATTGTTTTACCTTTAGTTATCCAAAGTTGAGCTGTTGATTGGAAGTTATCAAGTAGTCTACCCTTTGCCTAAAATGTTTCTTAACATTTGAGCGACGTATCGACCATGAACTTCACATGTGAAGGACAAATATCAGAGAAAGTTAACTGGCTCTAACTTTGGACAATCAGATTCAGTGTTTGACAAAACATCGCCTTTAGTTGAATACGACTCCCTAACTTAGCTTTTGTGTCTAAACACAAGTTTGCTCTGGATGTACTAAAAGTTTTCAATGCTACTATTTTGTTTAGTTTGGTTTTTGTTTGGTTTTCAGGAACAAAACTCATGACGAAGAGTTTCTAAAAATTTAGAGCAGTTTTAGGTTTCCATATAATTTGAACCAATATTGATACAGAATTATCAACTAAAGTCCACAGTTTGTTAGGGTTTACTCTCTGTGTTATACAGTTCTGTGGGTTCTGGCAAATGTATAATGCCATGTATCTGCCATTACAGTATCATACAGAATAGTTTCACCACCCTAAAAGTTCTCTGGGTTTCCCTATTTACCCTTCCCTCAAGAGCACTGATTTTTTAAATGTCTTTGTAGTTTTGCCTTTTCCAGAATGTCCCTCAGGTTGGAATGTCATACAAGTAGCCATAAGGTTGGAATCATGTCTCATGGAGCCTTTCAGATTGTCTTCATTCACTTGGAAATGTGCACTGAATATACCTCCAGGTTTTTTTTTCCTTGATAACTCATATCTTTTTATTGGTAAATATTGTTCTTTTTTTCCTAGGGGAAACTGTTTTTAATGAGACTCTACTATTTTGTAAGATGGTCTATTGTAGGTATATTAGGGTTTATTCATACTTTCCCCTATTTAAGGATAACTTGATTGTTTTTTGCTCCCAGGTTTGATGATCGTGACCAAAGCCATTATAAACATCTCTGTGAAGGTTTTTTTGTGGACTTAAGTTTTCAGTTCACACATGCTGACGAGCATGATTTCTGGATTATGTGGTAAGCTTATGTTTTAGCTTTGTAAGAAACTGCCAAACTATCTTTCAAAGTGGTGGTACCATTTTGTATTTATACCAGCAATGACTGAGAGTTCTAATTGCTTTGCTTCTTTCGGGCATTTGGTATGGTTAGTGTTGTGGATTTTAGCCATTCTAATAGATGTGTAGCAGTATTTTGTGGTTTTTTTAATTTACAATTCCCTGGTGACATATACTGACCATCTTTTGATTTATTTATTTTCCATTTTCCTATCTTTAGTGAAGTGTCTGTTCAGGTATCTTGCCCATTTCTAATTATGTTGTTTGCTTTCTTATTGTTGAGTTGTAAGAGTTCTTTGAAGATTTTGGGTAGCAGCCTTTTATCAGATATGTGTTTGCAAATATTTTCTCCTTGTCTCTTGACTTGTTTTTTTGTTTGTTTGTTTCTCTCTTCAAGAGTAAGAAAGCACTCCAGGAATAGAGTTGTATTATGCATAAATGGACATGGAAGAAAGACAACTTGTTGAAATTTAGATGATAAATGTCTTAGATATTAGAAAAGGACCTAAACTATTATCTGAAGTTTTATGGGCAGAATTTGGGCACAAAAGTGTCCTTCTATCTAGCATAGATGATTAAAAAATATTTTTTTGCATTAACTTGTTTTGTTGTATTGTATACAATGATTGACAGGAACATTTGGTAAGATGCTCAGGGATAGTTAAAATTCTACCAAATTTATACAAGCAATGGCTCAACCAAGTATTCTGGCTTTTCATAGCTATACATGAGTCATTTTAGTTTACACTGAGTTACATATAATTATTGAGTAAAACAAAATGAGTCAAATCACCACACTAAACTAAGAGGCCAGACTGGCCTTGTTTAAGAAGAGGTTACCAAAGGTCTTCTGGTTTGTTTTCTTTTTCCCAAGGCCTCAGAGACTTGACTTTGAATTGAGTGGACACAATCCCTGAGTCCTCACGGGCATCTTCTCCACATGCTGTTCTTAAAGAAAGGCCTCATTTTTGGATCTTATCCTCTGTAAGATGGCATTGGATTATTTTATTCCTGTGAGTTGTTTTATTCAAGGTAAGCTTCAAACATGACCTGGCAATAAAGAGAACTCCAGAGATTTAGGGACAGAAAGAAATGCTGATAAAGGGACTTGAGGGCTATATAAGGCAGGTAAACTGGCTGAGGGTAGTGCTGTGGAAGGCAGGGAAGGGCCAGGATCAAGGAGTCTGTAAAAAGTACCAAATGGGCCAGCAGGGTCAGGTTGGTGGCAAAAACCATTAGATTTCCTCAAAGAAGATTTTGGTGATTTTTGAGTCATTTTCATATCTGAAGAGGGAAGCCTGGAAGTTAAGTAAGGAATGGGGTGAGAGAAAATGTGTCCAGAAGACATAAGGGTAGCAACAAGATCATGTTGGGGACTAGTTTTAAATTATGTTGTGAGTTTTCGTTTTTTGTGGTTGGTGGAGATGAGAGAAAAACGAGTAGTTAAGACATGAATGGAAAGTTGTTTTTTTTGGCCAGGGCTGAGCTTGAACCCGCCACCCCTGGTATATGGGGTTGGCATCCTACTCCTTGAGCCACATGCGCCACCCATGAAAGGAAAGTTTTTTAAAGAGTTGGGATGGAGGATTGACTATTTTTGAATAAGTGTGAGGAAGAGTCATATTTAAATACCCATATTTCTACCCTCAGGTCAGATGAAATATTTGTGGATACATAAGATTAGATGAGTGCATTTTTTTTTTTTTTAGGGAAAGGAGAATCTGAAGTACATTTGAAAGCAGAAGAGATGGTATTTCTGGAGAAGGGGAAATTTATGGCGTTAGAGAGGAAAGAGATTAATCACTGGCTAGGCTACTAATCTTCCAAATTTTACTTTTAATGGTTACTGTTCAGTAATTTATTCTTTTAAGATATTAAATATTATCTTGAAGTCCTTAGAGATAATACAAGTTTAGAGTATAAATATAAATTGTTTTCTTGACCTTTGAAAAGCACAAGTGAGGGTGGTGCCTGTGGCTCAGTGAGTAGTGTGCCAGCCCCATATACTGAGGATGGCGGGTTTGAACCCAGCCCTGGCCAAACTGCAACAAAAAATAGCTGGGTGTTGTGGCGGGCACCTGTAGTCCCAGCTTCTTGGGAGGCTGAGGCAAGAGACTCACCTAAGCCCAAGAGCTAGAGGTTGGTGAGCTGTGATGCCACAGCACTCTACCGAGGGTGACAAAAAAAAAAAAAAAAAAGAAAGAAAGAAAAGCACAAGTGAACGTCTGAAGTGTCTAACAGATATTATAAGTACTTATTCTACCATACTAAATAATTAATATTTTGTATTTCTTTAACTGATGGAACTAAAGGACATTATTATCATTTTTTGAATCACAGACTGTGGTTGTGCTAACTTAAAGTTCAGGCAGATCTTAAATTTCCACAGATCTGCTGGCATACTTCTGTCATAATTTACAACTTCCTGCTATTTCATTCCTGGCACCGTCTTCTCCAAAGATGGCCAAATGTGACAAATAATATATGTCTCCTTTAAGAGACCACTTACACTAATTTCAGTGATCACAAAATCCAAATATGAAATCACGTTATTTATTAAATCACGGCATGACCTAGCCCAAAGTAGCTCTGAAAAATAATACTTTTCCATTTACATGTGGTTGCACGTGTTGTTTTCTTTACAGAAGATAGAGCACTAAGAGAGGGGTGAACAGTTAAATTGCCAAAATAGGAAATTCTATGCTAATTCAAAGCTATCACTGTATCTTTGTTTTTTAGGATATATGAAGCCCAAGGCCTAATCAAAATACTACCTCTCACAACATATCTTGGCTTCCTTCCTTCCTTCCTTTCTTTCTTTCAGCTACAAGTGCCGCCCCATATCTTGGGTTTCTTAATGATTCAGAAGCTTGGGTCACACATTCAGTTGAAATTAATCATAAATAATATTTCAGTTTTATTTTATAAATAAAATTGCAAGTCATGCATATTTTTAATTTGACAGTTTTTGGCCCTTTCCTATGAAAATGCAGCATTCAAATGTATTTTCAAAACACATTTGGCAATGTGTATGTTGGAAACCTTGCATTCCTCCAGGCAGCGATATTTGAGTGTCTACCAAGTATACACTCACACAGGGCACTCAGGGCTACTTGCCCGCAGTCTTATCTTCTTGATGAGCCAAAGGAGGCTTTCATTCAGATTTAAGCTGGGTCCTCAACTAGCTCACACAGCTTGTGCCCCATTTTATTCTTTATAAATCTCATGATTTAATTGATAATCATAACTGCATTTGTGTATGTGTACCTTAAATGCCAAGTTAAGTGTAAGATTTTTATTGCTACTTTTGCATTTCTTCATGTCTAATATATGGTGAACTTAGAAAACAAAAACAACTCCGAAGTCATTAGGTCCTCTTTCAATCTATAAAATACCTGGATGTACGAGAACAAGAGAGACAAAGTCTTTATTTTCCTGAACTGGATAGTGTGGAAGACTCATTAAGAAAAAGAGGATAAAGTAATCCCTATGTTTGACTTTCAGCACATTTTCGTATCATAGGAAATCTAATTTTTTTAATTGACAAAAAACAAAGTCAAGTCAGTAGCTTTTGAAAAGAGACAATATCACCTTCTTCTTTCCTCTAAATGCAACATTTCTATGGGGTGAGGGACTGAATATACACATGATGGCTATGCCATATATAAAAATAGAACTCAGACTCACAACCTGTAGCTAACTGCTCAGGAAACCATTATCTGCAATAACCAGCACAGGAAGCCAGATTGCTACAAGTCAGACTGCTTTCTCTAGTAACAATCCATGATGTCAAACAATAGCCCCCGTAACAATCAGCCCCAAATCACCAGGACTGGGTTAGTATCTGAGAACTTCCCTAATTTTTGTCCCAACTTCCAGGTTAGGACCAGCCAGACAAAGCCAAATCTGTACCCCTGCTCATCACATGAGATGCTCACTTGTGCTAGCTTACTTACAGCTCCCTCAAGCCAACAGCCCACAGTCTCTAAGTGGGGCACACTTGAGGCTGCCTGGTTTGTTGTTGTTATTTTCTATAAAGCTTTCTTACTCTTCCGCCTGTCTCTGAGTCTCTGCCAAAGTGCCAGTAACAGTGGCTAACTCCTTTGCTAGAGCAAACTCAGAATAAATAGATTTTGCTTGTTTTCATTTTGTTGGTCTTGTTTTACTTCCACTCCAGTGATAAAGAAGAGCATTTTCTGTATTAAAAAAGATACGTATCAATAAAATAAAGGCAACCAAGAAACAGGTTCTTTGTTTCACCTTTTGCAGCCCACACTTCCTCCTGTTTTAGACTTGTCTGAGAATGGCTCCTGGTGAGTGCTCTCTGGGGCGGATCCTGCTCTCCCTATGAGGAAGGAGGAGCTGCCTTCCCCAGCCCGGTGCTGCACTGTGGTGCATGCTGTATACAGTTAGAGCTCCATTAAAATCAGGTCACTCCAGAAGATCATTTTTCAAAATGTCGCACAAATCATCTGATGAAATCCACTTATTGTGTTCTCTAGGCCTAGCATAGTTTCTTGTTATCAAAGCAATACAATTAACTGGGTGAACAATTCATTATTTTAGACTGGCGGTCTAAAGGAATTTCATTTACCACGTCCAGATGATGCACAGACGCCATAGGCAAGCAGGATTCACATCAAAATATACCAGGAGAATCAACAAAAATGTGGGGGATTATGTATTTATTATAAGTTTTACCTTTTTGCACTTTTAGTTCTTAAATGTCAGATGCTATGATATGCAGATTATTTAAAGAGGAATTATAAACCTCTTCAAGCACCATCCTCAGTTTACTTTTCCATTTTTCTGTGGCTTCTTGTGTTTCAAACTGGTGCTTCTAATGTGGTACATCACCAGTGGAGCTCTGCATCCCCCAGGCCAGGGCAAGCTGGGAAGGAGGTGGTCTCCTCCAGAACTACTGGAATTTCCTTTAGACAATGGGCAAAACTCACTAGTGCCTGGGTTGCCAAGAGTTACCATGACTTACCATACCTTTTACAATTTCTTTTTAATCGACAAATAATAACTATGTGTATTTATGATGTACAATATTTGTGATGTACAATGTGATATTGGGATCCATATCAAGCTAATTGATGTATCTATCACCTTTCCAACTATTATTTTTTCTGGTGAACACTTTATAAATCTTTTAGCAATTTTGAAATACAATGTATTCTTATTATTAACTGTAGTCACCAAGCAGTGCAATGGATCACTAAAATTGACTCCTCCTAATTAAGTGAAACTTTGTAACTTTTGGTCAACATCTTCCCTTTCCCCATCCCTCCTCCTCCTCCAGCCTCTAGTAACCAGCTTCTGTTTTTATGAGATCAATTTTTTCAGATTCCAAATGTAAGTGAAATCAGACACTATTTTGTCTTTCTGCACCTGTCTTATTACACTTAACACAATGTCCTCCAGTTCCATTCATACTGTTGCGAATAACAGAATTTCCTTCTTTTTAAAGGCTGTGTAGTATTCTATTTTGTATACATATCACATTTTCTTTATCCGTTGATCTGTTGATAGGCACTTAGGTTGCTGCCCTATCTTGGCTATTATGAATCATGCTGAAATAAACGTGGGAGTGCACCACAGCTATTTTTAAGTAAATATAACATACTTCAAATTTATTCACCCACAAATTTAGAAAAACAATTCGCTTCTTGAAATGCAAAAACTTGTTCTTTAAACATGTGCAAACTTACCCTATAGAGAGAGTAAGGTAAATGACTAGCTAAATATTTAAATGGTAAATATATATTTTTAAACCACTAAATTTGCAACGAAAACCACCAAGGAGAAAAATCATGAATTTAGTTATTGTTAGCAAAACTCTTGTTTCCCTTAGTGGAAATGAAACGGCAACAGTAGATTTCAGCAGTAACAATCTAATCATAAAATTACTGATGTGTGTGTGTTTTTTACAATTATGCAGAACAATTAATAAGTACAGTAATAAAATACTGCCCCATCGAATGGAATTGCTTTGGAAAACATTCCTGCTTTATATACAAATGTAGCACTTGCATTTTACATTTGAACAAAAGCCTCAGAAAAATCATTCATTTTGAAATGCTCTCCTCTGAAGTCTGTGTAAAAGCAGGCACCACTATATATTTTAATTTTCCAGGAAAACAGCTTCATTAGGCGTGAAAGGTTAATTGCAGGTTTAAGTGGAGTTCAGGGAACGGTGCGGGGTCTGTAGTGAATTGCGCAGTCTGCTTCAGGAAGACTGAATGAGTGCTATAAACTGTTTGCCCTGCTGAAATGTTTTACTACCTCATTTACTATCTGTCTTCTTTTACTGCTTGTATTTGTAGTTCTTCTAAACCTTTAATGGCTACAGTTTTATTTCACTATAATCAGATTTAAATGGAAATACCATGCTGTGATGTTTAAATGTTTCCCCTCCGATTGTATAATGCTACATACTACTGATCAGAGTCTGGGCTATCCTTCACATGATTAAGAAAGTGACTTTGGGAAACTTCGATGTTACATAGACGCTGGCTATGGGTGCAGACTTAATTTAACATTCAGTGTGGCCACCCTCGCCATTATGAAACGAAGGCTGGATGAATAATTAGAAAATATGCATTTCCATTTTAATTTATCCGTTGGAAGGCCAGCACTACTGAAGTCATTATTAGGCAAAACTCCAAAGGTTACATTGTTGAACAAAAATCGGAATACTTCAAATGCTGAAGACGCTGGAATGAGAAATGGACTAGTCATTTTTGTCTGAGTTTGAAGAGATGTTTCCCCTCACCTCATAAAAACCAATGACAAGTACAGATGCTGATGTTTAAATACAAATGACAATTGTCTTCTGCTTATAAAATTTTGCTTGGCCTTTAAGACATCATAATATTTTACAGTTTATTTAGAGACGCACTGTTCACGTTACAGCAACTATAATCCTACTCTAGCACCCCAGATGCCTTATGCTATACTTTCTGTAACACTGCTGAGGGTTCCCTCAGTTTGAGAGGCTTTATTCTCCTATCTCAAGCCTGGCTCAGTGCAGATGTTCATGGTTCTCAGCGAGTGAAGCTTCTCTCAGGTCTCATAAGTTCTCGTGTTATTTACATACCAGAAAATTCTACATGGTTCATTTAAAATATTTTGGAATTCTTTTTAGAGTCACAAATATATACCAGAATCAGCTTTCCCACATTGTCGGATACATTTGGAACTCAGTTGGGAAGTTCCTTTTTCTAAGTCAACTGGGGAAATATTTTCTAGTATTTTCTTCCTTCAACTAAAAAAAACCTCTGACAATTATAATATATGACAATCCCTTATTTTAAGCCCTTAAGTGCTTATTGCTCATTGAAGAAATCAAACTATGGAGGTTTTATCATAATGGCTGAATTTTCATTTGGCAGAGACATTGTGATTGTTTCTGGTGAAAAAAAAAAACATCATTGGTCACCTTTAATAAGGTTGTGTATGTGAAAGTATTTACAAACTATGAAGTATTATACAAATTTAGTTAATAAATGTCAATCAGTTATTTATAATATAATCACAATTCAATTACAAAGGCCCGGAAAACTCTAAAGTCCCAAGGGTTAAAAAAAATTGTTCGAAGAGCGAATAACTTCACTCACTTATTTCTTCAATACCTACTCCTGGGCCGGAGGTGTCCAACCCGAGGCCTGCGGATTATGTGAGGACTTTTTTGCTTATCTGTGGTGGCTGATATTGCAAAAATTATTCCATAGACCTTTTTTGTTTTGCTTATTGGCTTTCCCTAGTGTTTGCGTGTTTAATGTGTGGTCTAAGACAACTTTTTAATTTCCAATGGGGTGCACAAAACCCAAAAAGTTGGACACCCATACGGGTCTATTCCCTAAGGATTTAGCAGTGAATAAGGCAGCCAAGACATACAAGGTTCTGGACCTCATTATCGTGATGTAAGCTTATGTATTCTTTAATCAAGGTACTGTGGGGATTAAATGTAAAGGGCTTAGGAAAGTAGGTGGCATGTAAGAGTTCAAAAATGTCAATCATCAGCTGAGTGTGGTGGCTCCTGCTTGTTATACTAGCACTATGGGAGGCAGAGAAGGAGGACAACTTGAGCTCAAAAGTGAGACCCTCTGTCTCTACTAAAAATAGAAAAAATGAGCCAGGTGTTATGGAGAGTACCTGTAGTCCCAGCTGCTTGGGAGCCTGAGGGAGGAGGATCACTTGAGCCCAGGAGTTTGTGGTTGCTGTGAGCTAGGCTGACACCATAGCATTGTAGCCTAGGGCAACAGAGCGAGACTCTGTCTCAAAAAAAAAAAAAAGTCAATCCTCTTCTTCCTCCTCCTCCTCATTATCATCAATATCAAATGAGAAGCTTCAAGTCAAATAGGAAGCTGTAGACAAAACCCTGGGCACCTGAAGATTTTGGCTCCCACAGTAGCATTCATTCATTCATTCATTCAAAACCCAGCGTGCCTACTATGGGTCAAAATGCCAAGTAAGGGAAAAATTGATAGAAAGATGGACTCAAGGAATCACAAACAGCATCAATTTAGAGCAACGTCATCGGTGAGGTGGTGCTGTGTTCTGTCCTCAAGGCAGAATTATTTAATATTTAATGCCTGGGATAATACAATTGAGAACATTCCCCTGAAGATACATGACTTATATGTGTTGTCCATTCATTAGAAAACATGAAAACAACTGAAAGTGACAATGACCAAACAGATGAATGACAACATTGGATGGAGAAAGCATTGCTTACGTTAATACTGCCTGTGACATTAGAAATACTACTAGAAATTGACTTTCATCCCTTTTTCCAGAGTTAAAAATGCTTTTACAATATTATCTGGGTTGTTTCTCAAAAATATTCCGTTGAAGTGGGTCAGAAAGCTATTTTTATCCTGATTTCACAGATGACCAAAATGGGGCAGAGAGGGATCAAATGCCTAGTTCAGGCTCATACACCCGGTGGCCGTGGCTGCACCTGAACCCACAACTCCAGATCCCTTGACTTGCACTCTG
This sequence comes from Otolemur garnettii, assembly GCF_000181295.1. Classification (NCBI taxonomy): domain Eukaryota; kingdom Metazoa; phylum Chordata; class Mammalia; order Primates; family Galagidae; genus Otolemur; species Otolemur garnettii. Next base: position 6,115,573 of record NW_003852416.1, read on the forward strand.
CTCGTTTGCAGCAATAAGGAGAAATCTGCTGCTCTGGGGCAGATGCCCCGACCACAGGACTGTGAGAGAAAAGAAAAACAAAAACCAACATGGGTAGAGATAGGAAATCAGTTATGGTCAAAAGTTTTAATTAATGTTGATGGTAATAAAAAAAATGATAGCAGTAATAACAAAAAAATGATTCTTTTAACATCATTTGAACACAAAGCCAGGCATTGCCCTCAGCACTACTTTGGCATCATTTCATCAGTGGATGAAGATAGAGTGGGAGACAATATAGGCTAGATCTATAAAGCTGTATCGAGGGTGAATCTCAGACAATGTTGTTGTGGTTGGTTTTGTTCTCAAAGAGCATCAAACTAGGGCAAAGATGTAAGAGGTCCTAGATTTGCTAACAGTTGGACTGAGACAAATTCTACAAAGTAGGCACAAGCCATAACAAAGATAGAGCCGAGATCTTTACGGTGAGTGTGAAAGTCATAAATTTCCAAAAGTTTGAATGATGAGAAGGGAGAAAAATACTGGTGTGTGGCGGGAGGGTGCTTTGGATAGTGGGGACCAAATTCCACCTCATAGGGAGAAAAAGTGTTTGGGAAACTTCAGGTCATCTTTTGCAAATAGAATAATGGGACAACGGTGGGAGAGAAAACAGGGAGGTGGGAATCAAAAGTTTCATAAAAGGGCTTTAGGGGCCAAACTAGGACATCGATTTGTACTCTGCAAGCCAGAAAGAGCAGTGGCATGATTTTAATGAGTTGGGAGGCCTAATCAGATTTTCATTTTAAAGAGACACTGCTAGTGGTAGATTGGAGGGCGGACTGGACTGGGGGTAAGGCTACTGTTATTAAAACAAGATAATAAAGCCGCAACTGGGAGGGAGAGAAAGGGTGGCCGGGATAGATATTTAGGAGAGATTACCATGGGAGGCGAAAATAGGGCTGAGTCTAAAATGACGCCCAGTTTCCTGGCGTGGGTGCCTGGGTGCACACAAATGCTATTCACCAGCATATGATGGAACAGGAACAGCCAGGGAGGGCGGGAAGGCAGTGGGTCATTTGCTTGCATTTGGACATACTGAGTTTGGCGAACTGGGGGACATTTCAGTGGAGCTGTCTAATTCAATGTACAGGTGTGAAGTTCATGAATAAAGTCTAGCCCAGAGATACAGAATTGGGAGTCATTTGTATAGATGTGCTCTGAAGACTCTGTTGTCCCACCTGTGTAGGTGGCAATGCTAGTTGTTGCTATGATTAAAGCTGGAAATCTCAGTGGCTTAGCAGAACAGAAGTTTATTTCTCAGGATGTAAAGTGTTCTTGATTGGTGTCACAGGGTCTGGAAGGGATGGAGAGGGACAGCAGCTCTGGACTGTGCAGTTATCCAGGGACTCAGGCTGATGACACTCATGCCATCTTCAACCCAAAGCTTCCACAGTTGCCATGAGCTTTGGCATCAAGGTGGCAGGTAGAAGATGAGGGGGGTGGAAAAGGGGTACAGCCTTCTAAATCACTTTAGGCCAGAAGAGTTCACAGTACTCTATTCCAATGCCAAGAACTGTTTCTTGGCAACAACTCTCCACTACTGGGCTGAGGAGGGACTGTGTGCACAATTCTTCAGTGGAAAACTAGCAGTCTGCCACGAGAGTTGATGAGGCCATGCTGGCAGAATGAGCAAAAAAGCAGAAAAGACCAAGAAGAAGGCTGAAAGTGGAGAGCACAGGGACACCCAGAGAGGTAGGAGGAACCAGGACTCAGACTGTCCACAGGCTGGAAGAAGATGATTAGTAGTTTGTTGCAAGCTGTAGACTCTATTTCTATTGCAGCAAATAGTGCCAGCGTTCTGTGACAACCGAAAGCCAGCTGAGTTTGTGGCTTCCAAACTTTTCTTGTCTTGAAATTCAGCACGTTCCTTGAGCGCCTTCTTTTGGAGTTGGAGTAGGTGGCTGGTCAGGTCACTTTGGGCTCCATAAACTTATGACTACAGGTGCCTTTCTTCAGCAGGCCACGTACCAGGGGCCAGACATCACCAATGGCTCCCCCTGCACATGTGCTCTCAGGTGTCGGCAGAGTGGGCAGCCACAGCCTCACTGTGAAATCAGGAGACTGGACGAGTTCAAGGACTTTCTTGCTAGAAACGTGCGTTTGGCGTTGGTAGTCAATGATTTGGGAAGGGCTGGACATACATCTCAAGAGTGAGACCCACACTGGTACTATTAGGTATGGTTTGTCCATATTATTCAGTGTGATTTCTATGATGCCAGTAATATTGGTGAGGATGGCTGGGAGTCTCACCTCACAGGAGTAAACCGGTTGGGCAGTGTAAAGAGCAGCCTGGGGCTTGATCTTATATCTAAGAATCTTTATAACTGTCTACTCTCAACTGGGATCACCTTTAAAGCAGAGAGTATATTTTCATTCACTTCTGTATCCTGATGCTGACTTCAAGACAGATGCTTAAAAAATACTACTTGAATAAGAATGAAATAATGTACCACGGAACTGTGTACTGCTAAGCAAGTGAACTCTGGTTAAAATATCAGTTTTGTTTTACTCTAAAGGTATAAGACTACCTCCTGACATTTCCCTAATCCTTAGTTGCAGAGAAGTTAGTGAGTACAGGGTGAGATAATGCAAGTCAGGAGAGGGAAACATGTAGCATCAGTGTGGCTGTAGTTAATCTATTGTCCAAGAAGCTGAGCCTGGGGAGATGATCTGGCATGACGCCACTGTGTTCCCAAGTGTTAATGCCCCTTCCTGAGGGCTGGACATGCTTACGCCCAGAGACTGAAAGCTACACTAGTGCCCATCTGGCTCCGTAACTTGGTCAACATTGACTCTAAATAGGTTATAATAGCTGTGGCTGTGTGTACAAAATTGATGAAGATTTGAAACAGCTGCCACCTTGGCGTGGCGTCAAGGAACTAGCAATTCAACTCTCCCCAAATTTCTTTGGAGAAAGAAGAAATCAACTTTTAAGTCGACTTTGGAAGTCCTACCATAAACTTCCCTCAGTTCCTGGAGGAATCCAAAGGAAAAAGTCAGTTCTTCTTTCATATTCTAATCTCTCTTGGCATTTTGTACAAAATCAGAGCTAACACTTGTGTGTGTGTGGGTTTACAAGCTTCGATACCTATTCCTAAGAAGTTAGATTACAATGTTAAATCAAGGTCGAACAGTGCTGGGTGGTGAAGTGCATCATTATTGTCTATAGGTGAGAGTATGAGCGTGTGTAGGAGACAGATGCAGAGGTTATAATATCACGTAGTACAGATATCCCACAATGAATATTAAAAGACAAGCTATCAACTAAAAACATGGATTTTAGTATTTTTCAAGGTGATGTTTCTGCTCCCTTAAGTTCGCAGCAGTCCTATTTTTTTAAGAATTCCAAAATTAAATGAAAAGAAAGTACAAACTACCTCTGCAAGGTCAAAATATTATTTTAACAAACTCCATTGGTAAAGCAAATTTATGACTTATATATAAAACTCATATCATGGCAAAAATGGGAGGAAAGAAAAAGCCTAGGTAAAATTATGCAAATCCTTACTTCTAGCTATTTAGATAAAATGGAAGAGAAAATGCTATAGAGAATCATGATTTTTCTCATTAATATTATTGTAAATTGCTTAGGCCTTACCAAAAGTTATTTACAGATAACTTAATGGCTGAAGGCATTTTAACAAAAACAGATATGTGTGTAGCCAAAGTGATCCTTAATAAGCATCCTTTTCTGAGGGACAGGCTATGTCTCATGACGGACTTGAAACCTTCCCTCTGATGTTGGTGGAGTGATCCAGGACCCTGACAGTACAGTTCTCTCTAGTCATTCAGAACAGGGACTTTTCGAAGCAGTTTGATTAAATGACCTCCTTTAATCTAAGGGAGAATGGCACAAAAGAAACTTTCGTTCTCTGAAGCGATTCTGAGGCTCTGACTGAGTATACCCCATAAATGCTGACCCTTGTGAATGAAAAAAGTATCATTTTGCCCCCACTTTGCCTTTGGGAGCAATCAAAGTGGCCTCTGAGCAACTATAGATTGAGAAGTGTCACAGAGAGTCAGCACTCGTGGGGACCTTTCTAACTCCGTAGGCAGGGAAATCAGAGAGGGCACAGGCTTCAGAGTGATCGGGACCTCTCAGATGTTATGCCCGGGGGATCAACACTGCCCTGCATTCATGCTAAGGTACCACCGAGACACAAAGACAACTCTCGTGCATTGGTTCTGAGCACGTCAGCTTCCTGCCAACGCGTTTCCTAAGTGATTTGCCACAGATATCTGTAGAAAGGGCCCCTTGGTAAACATAAGTTCCTCACAGAATGGCAATGAACTGGGTTAAGTGAGAGATGGGCAGAGAAAGTAATTCTTATTAGCACATGTCGTTACAGACTGCCAACTAGAGAGAGAACCAAAACGTCATTTGTGGGGAGAGATGAAAAACTTTGCCCTTTTTATTAGGAATATTCACTTTGGATGCCATCTACCTACTTTCAGTAAGTGCTTTAGTTGGCACGAAGGTGAAAATACTTTGATTTCAGGTCAATAAAGGAAATCTCTTACGATCAATGGTTGATTAGAGCAAGATTTTCTGAGCAGTTGGCTCTGAAAAGGGTGTTCTGTAAAGGGTTCTCTGGTGTTCTGTAAGGGGTTTTCAAATTAGTCTTGCTCTGAGGTCTGGGCCAGTTCACCACCCAGCTGCCTCTCACTTTCAGCTCAATGGCCCACAAGTTCCCATAAGTAGAAGAAAAAATAATTTTAAAGAAAAAGAAAGAAAACACAATATCGTTACATTATAGAGGCATTAAATCTAAAAAAAAGTGGAGTACAGCAGAAGTGTGGTACTATCAGGTTTTAAAAAGTATAATTTCATCAGATTGGATTTCATATTCTTATAATCCCGACGTTCATTTATTAAAGTGAGAGAAATGCAAATTAAAACTTTTGTTTGCAAAGATATTCATGACTTACCCCTAAAACAACGTAAAAGAAGATCTCGAAATGACAAATTAAACAAGAGGAACGCTCAGTCTCCCCCAATCTTGCCTGTTTTAAAAAAGCACTTTGCCAAACTGGGATCATAATGATCAGAACACAGGCAAGTCTTCTATGAATACATGCATGCTTTAATTCTGTTTTGTTCATATTTCATCTTCTGGAGTTGGAAATAGTAGACCAGTTGTTTTTATTTCTTTGGTTAAGTACTAATTGATGTAAGAGGATGAAGAAGTAGAAATACTGGTCCTGAGTCAGATGGCCATGGTGACATTATTATTATTATCTATCTCCATTATTTCTAAGGAGCTGGAATAATCTCCAGCTCCAAAGATGATTGAAAAGTCAGAGTGCAAAAAGCAGATCCTAATGCTCATGCACAGACATCTACACCATCACGATGACTCTTAGTTGTATATTTAGAGCATTCTTTGAAGGGGATTATAAAAAATATTATCCTTAACACATGTCCAGTGATTTGTCTGAGGCGAAATGTGGCTTGATGTCTGTGTACAACCACTTGTATGATCAGAACTGACCTGCTGAATATATCAACTAAACCAAGTATTTCCAAAATTTGATTTTCATTCAAGCAAAACCAATAATTGGATTTTAGGTAGCTGAATTAACTGTTTGACTGAACTGCTGAGATCAGTATCCATTTATGGTACCCTTCATGGTATGTGTATCTGAAGCTTATGATCCAACCTGAGGAGTTGTTACACTCCAGGCTGGGTGCAGTGGCTCACACCTGTAATCCCAGCACTCTGAGAGGCTGAGGCAGGAGGATTGCCTGAGCTTATGAGTTCAAGACCAGCCTGAGCTAGAGCAAGACCCTGCCTCTAAAAATAGTTGGGCATCATGATAGGTGCCTGTAGTCCCAGCTACTCAGGAGGCTGAGGCAAGAGAATTATTTAAGCCCAGGAGTCTGAGGCTGCTGTGAGCTATGATGCCATGGCACTCTACCGAGGGTGACAAAGGGAGACTCTGTCTTAAAAAAAAAAAAAAAAAGAAAGTAAAAGAAAAATATTATTACACTCCAGTTCTGAGCATGAACTAATGTTGATATGAAATTAAACATGGCAGAGGCAACTTCTGGGGAAGGGAAAAGTCTAATAATTCTCTAGAATTACTGTGGGATGAAACACGTTTTTCAGGAATTTTAATTAATTTGGGAAAAGGCAGGATTAGAAGATGAAAACCTGACATCCAGTATTACACAGGAGCCTCGGCATTACGGTGGGAACTGGGCATAGCTAATCAACCATAGGCACATCTCCAGAGTTCAGAGGAAATATTTCCTTACTGTCCTAAAATAACTAATATTTTAATATATAAGACTCTATGCCACATTCTATGGAAAGATTTAGGAACTATACTACCAAATTTCAGACAGCGCTTCTTTCTGAGTTATTTAACCTTCCTCAAACATTCCTATCAGATTAGTATTTGAAAAGTAAGGTGAACTGAACAGAGATTTTAAAATATGTTTTTTACATACAAAAGCAATCTGTTCTGCTTTCTATCTTTAACATATTGATGTATGTTTTGTTCTAGTATTACTCAAAATTGGCTTTGAGATAAAAGTTCATATTAATTATCCCATAATGTAGCCTAATCACTGCTGACATTTGGAAAGATGATGTTAAACACAGCCAAGATAAAAACTAAAAAGTGGGTGCAAAAATATTACACATGTTCATCACAAAAAAGGCTATAATGCTCCTCTACGAATTTATCTTCTCTTCAAGTAAAACCCAGCAGTGACCACAGCAGGAGGCAGGATAAGCTAAGTGGGGCCTCTGACCTCCTACTAGCCGAGCTATGGGCTTCTTGACACTTCTGTTCACAGGTAGATGAGCCAAAATGATTTGGATATATTTCAGTTCTAGTTTTATTGTTTTGTTCATTTTTATGACTTTTAGTATGACATAAAAGTAAGATAGAATGAGTTGAAAGATTTATGCTTTGGATTTTTCCTCAATTAAACTAATTAGCCCCAGAATTAAGTGAATATTAAATCCAATTAGGTATTAACTTTTGAATTTAGGGAACATTGTAAATTTTCTTATTAAAAACCCAGGCATATTTGTTATTATACAAAAATTCCTAAATCTCAGTAAGATATAGTCTAATCAAACATAGCATTTGCAATTTTTTCTCTTTTTAAAAAAATGTGAGCATAAATTAGCTGCTAGAGTTTATGTTTATTTGGTTAATTTAATAGTTAAAATTTCCCCTTGTTGAAATGAATAAAAACCAAGCAGAAATACAATTAAGATATGAAGAGCAAAAGAAAATACTGGTTTTGAGTCTCTCTCTTGTGTTAGGATAATTATTCCAAATGGGGTTTGTGGATAGTTACACCAAAGAAGAAGATAAGGGGTCAGTGGGTTTGGAAATGACTTTGTTTTGCACAAGCCTCCTGAACTGAATTTAAATAATCTTGAAAGTGTGAGAGAATCAAGCTGGTGTGGATGTGGAGAAAAGGGAACACTTCTACACTGCTGGTGGGAATGCAAACTAATACATTCCTTTTGGAAAGACGTCTGGAGAACACTTAGAGAACTAAAAATAGACCTGACATTTGATCCTACAATTCCTCTACTAGGTATATATCCAGAAGACCAAAAAAATCACACTACAACAAAGATATTTGTACCAGAATGTTTATTGCAGCCCAGTTCATAATTGCTAGGTCATGGAAGAAGCCCAAGTGCCCATCGACCCACAAATGGACCAATAGTTTGTGGTATATGTACACCATGGAATATTATGCAGCCTTAAGGAAAGATGGAGACTTTACCTCCTTCATGTTTACATGGATGGAGCAGGAAAATATTCTTCTCAGCAAAGTATCTCAAGAATGGAAGAAAAAGTATCCAATGTACTCAGCTCTACTATGAAACTAATTTATAGCTTTCATATGAATGCTATAACCCAATTATAGTCCAAGAATATGGGGAAAGGGAGAGGGAGGGAATGGGAATGGGAGAGGATTGGGTAGAGGGAGGGTGATTGGTGGGACCACGTCTATGGTTCATCTTACAAGGGTACATATGAATCTTTCTAAATGTAGAATATAAATGTTTTGACACAATAACTAAGGAAATGACACGAAGCCTATGTTAACCAGTTTGATAAAAATATTTCAGATTGTATATACATAATATATATGTATATAAAATCTTACCCTACTATAAACACACAGACACACACACATATATGTACAGAGGCGCCAAAAAACATTTACACATTTTAAGAAAGGAAAAAAACTGTTATAAAATTTGTATACTCAATATATATCCATAATAAAAGATGAATGCACCTCATGTTAGCATCTCGTGTAATTGCAGAAGTCAAATGTGAATTGAGTATTACAAATTTAATACATTTTTTTCCTTTGTTAAAATATGTCTACATTTTTTGGCATGCTCTGTGCATGGGTGTGGGTGCATACACCCACACCCACATAATATTCTATTGAGTCCTGTGGATTAACAAGTTGCAATTTGTCCTGGTACTCTATGTACATATTATCAATATGAACAGACGCAAAATATTTCCCTATTTTTGAAAAGTCTGTGTTACTTTTGGTTTTGAGCAGAATATTCAAACAAGAAAAAAGATAAGACACTGATTTTCAGAAACTGTACCTGGGCCCCTTGGTTTGTGATTATTAACTAATCAATAGACAATCTTCCTTTCCAGGGGTGCATAGAAGCAGACATTTATTAAGGAAATTTACGGACATTCACCTACAGTAATTGATACAGGCTTCACTATAGAAAATTACATTTTAATGGCTTTCTGTTCAAGTTACATGAATTTTATGTAAGGAAAAAGCTTATGAAGTCTAAGATTTTCTTTCTACACAAGTTATTAAAATTTGTGTTTGAATATAGTTCCTTTCATTAACATTAAATCAGTTAGCTTTAATTTATGAGAAAGGGCTGCTAAGTTTTACCACAATAGTTTGCACAGTTTTAATTTGCATTCATGAAAAAACACAATAAATTAATTTGCTACTTGGAAAGAATTTGACAAATGCATTAATCATGAAGAAACTGAATCCAGCTTTCTTTACTCTTCCTCACAAAGATAGATGTAAGAGGTGAGACTACCGATTTAGCATTCTTTAAGCAAAATGAGATATAATGATAATAATGGAGATATTCATAGAACTGGAGAATTGTAGAGCTGGAAGGAACTTTAGAAATTCCCTGGTTTAACAAATAGGGAAAGATCAATGCAGCCTCCCAAACAGTCCATAGAGCAAAACAGTAGGGATTATTTTCATTTTTTCCATTAAAAATGACCACAAAAGTTAGAATTACTCGAGTACTAATTTGGCCTTTAAATTACTCCCCTGCCCCCACGACCATTCTTCTTGTCCCTCATGTTTTGAGAGCATAGTTTGAACTCAGGTGCCAAATCATAACATGAAAAACCTATCGCACTATTTAGATTTTTTACAAATTGCATGGAAACAGCACTAAAACTGTTCCCAACACCTACACTTGCACTGATTCTTTTGACAAGTCAATGAAATATTGTCAAACACATTCACAAGTTTGTATCACTGTGAAAAGGTTTGGATAAAGAGACATTCAACAACAATATGTTATATTGCAAATATTTCTCTTATTTTTTTGGTCATTTTAGTCTGTTAGCATATATAGTTCCAGTTTAAGATCATCTTTATGTTTATACATTGTTTGAAAAGGTTTTCCATACCCTTAGAACATACACCATAGGGGGGTTCTTCTATATTACCTCCCACTGCTTTTTGTTAAGTTCATTTTTTTTTTGTATCATTAAGAAAATACAAAAGAAGTTACTGAAAGCAACGGTAATGACAATATTCTAGGCAAATGTTCTAACTTCATTAAGCATTTTTGAATGAAATGTAATCCCAATTTTGGATCAACATACACATATGCACATTATAAGTGTGTCTATATGCATAATATTTACTACGAGGTTACATGAATAGAAATGGATCTATTATCAATTAGTATTGATATATAGTAATTTTAGTTGATTACTATATAGTTGATATAGTAATTTTAAATCATGGGGACACTTCATTAAAACCACTTTGTTATTATTAGAAACACTTCTATCTTTAACTGAAGTCTTAGATAAGAAAATATTCTAAGCGAATATAGACTCATCTTATAAAACCGAAAAGCTTTTAGCAATTCACTCGTTATGTTGGATTCATGAAAATTATTCAAATTTTCCCTTTTCTGTGGGGTAAAGAAGCACTAACATCTGGGGGGTAGGAAGAAAATAACCCAAGTACTCACCATGTGTACTATACCCTTACCAGGCATGAGTATTTTCCTTGTGCTAAAAATTCTAAGTTCTTTTTATCCCATCGGATCTTTGTTCCTGTAGAACTTAATTCATCCTCCTTTTAACTTATGACTCTCTTCTCTATATATTAGTTTTTACATAAAAGAACTGACCTTACTTCTCATTTTCTTATGAGCTTTAAAACTTTAAAATCTGGTCTTATATTACCCCGTATGTCAGCATGAAAGACTCAGTAATGATGGGGTATTTTTGCTGAAGATAATCCTTACTGACTTCTGAGAAAGCAGACTATCCTGATTGCTTCATTTACGTACGTAAAACTATTACATTATTTTATTTTAAAGTAAATTTAATTTTCCTGGTTATTTATTTTCAGAAAATTTTAATGATATTAAATTTTAACTGATACATACATATAAACCACCTTCATCTGTTATCTTTATTACAACATACAAATCCCCGAATTACAGTGTTTTGCTAGAGTATAAGGATTAAAATAAAAAATGTTTTCCCAAACTCAATGTCAAACTCTCTCTCTATATATATCTCTTCAGAATTTCTTCACTTCACGCAAATCTTAGTGCTAAAACCTTTGGTGAGCATGCGGGCAAGGCTGACCAAACCCTCACTTACCACCAGAGGTGTCAAAAATCCCTAAGGTGGGGAAGCAGAAACATTTGCACTCATAGGTTTGAAACATTGGAATTTCTGTTAACCCTGAATTACTCACAGTATTCAGTTAATATGTTTTTATTTTCCAATATTTGAGAATGCAGAGCTATAAAAAGTTTATTAAATCTGGGATAATCCCATTGGAAAACAAGGGATTTGCCAACATTTCCTACTGACACGACTTATTAGTAAACTTAACTCCTACGTGAAGTCCAGTTCACTAACATTATATTCCTTCTGGGATTAACGCTGGGTACACTCAGGGGCCACCTAACACTTGTTCGCAACACCTGAGCCATCTTCTTAAGCAGCAAGCCCTACCCATGTCCTAGCCCTGTCCAAGCTTCTTTTTTCTCTGCCACACACTGGAAGACTAAGAGTCGTCTTGGCCACACACTAAATACACAAACACTAACAAAAGTCGGTGAGCAATAAGAGGTCTGTGCATACTTTCCATGATATCTGACACCACAGATAAGGAAAAAAGTCCTCACGAAATCAGCATGCAGTCCACGGCTGCAGGTTGCACACCCCTGGATTCCAGAAGGTAAATGAGGACTGTATATAAGAGCCTCAGTGTTAAAAGTTGCCACACCTTCTTTATCATTATTAAAGGAAAAGAGAGCTAATTTCTATGGTTTTCTTTTTCATCTTGTTTTTAAAAAAACTGCCTTATTGAGATAAGATTGACATACAAAAAGCTGTACATATTTCTTTTTTATCCTTAAATACATTTTAGTTCCTATATAAACTTTCAAGACAACAAATACCAGTAAGTACAACCTAAACCCGTCTCCTTCAGACTATAATTAGTTTCCTCTTTTCTCTTTGCCATTCTTCCTCTGTTTCTTTTAAAAACACCCCCTTTAGTTCCCGGCTTCCTGTACTTTAAAAAAGCAGGTGGTGCGATGCCTGGTATTTGACATTTTTGATTAAATAATAGCATTATCCAAACCATCTTTTATTCTTTGGGGACTTCCTTTTATGAAACTACAAAAATATCTACTAAAATCGCTCTAAAGCGATCTTATTCTGTGAGCAACTTAGGCTGTCATATCATCATTTGATATTGTCGAACTTAGGAATTTTCAGATGGTTTCAATAACCATTTCTGTTCTTGTACTATTCCTAACTTCTCATTCTAGTTCGCAGATAATTTACATTTAAATATCTTTTATATATATATACACACACACACACACGTCAGTTATAGAAATAAGTACCAGTATTTTGAATCCTCTTAACATCGTTTTTTCTCTTAAAAACTGTGGTTTGCAATTTAAATACTAATATCTCTATAATATTGGGTTCAAATGACTTCTTTTTATGTGCATTGAGAGGAGCTCCCTCTCCTATTAGTGTTTTCATCTAATGCTATGAAGGTAATTGTTTTTCAAAGCACACTGGAAATGAATCCAGATTTTGGTTACCCACACAAGGTCACTCTAGGGGACACCTTAACTCTATTCTAGGCCCTTTGGAACTGTACTTCCCCTTCAAAGAATTCCCCCACAGGCCTTTTGCAAATGAATCTCACGCCTAATCTGGCTAGATGGGTTCCTCTAACCCTCTCGGATTCTGGGAGTCTGTAATGCAGGTATAAAATTATATTATTCCCCTGCAGAGGATAGTTGAGTGTATCAGAATTATAATTAATCTTACTCCCTCATGCCCACAATTAGTCTTTTGCCATTTCTTTGGAGGTACTTGTGCTAATTTGGCTTTGCTGGCCTGAGTAGCAGCAGTGATGACCGAGGTGAGGACAGACACCTCTCAGCACAACTCCACCTGCCTGGTAGGATCAGAATGCGGTTCTGTCCACCAGAGAGGAGGAATAAGAAAACAGCGTCCACACAACACACCAGCTCTCGACATTTACAGCCACACTGCTGTCTTCCTGTTATGTGGACAGTGGGGTCTACGGTGACTTGACTTCCCTTTCACTTTTGTATAAGATTTTGTATAGCATGGATGACAATTACTTTTTGCAGCAGAAATATGGCTGAAAAAATGGTACTCTATTAGAAAAAAATAGAGATACTGTAGCTTGCTAATAATTTCAATGTGCTACTCCCAAGCTCATAAGTGGTAAGACTCTGTCTCTTAGATGGTATTTTATATCTCACTGGGTTTCTCTAGTGTTATTGTTAAGCATTACCATAGTCAGTTTTCAGATTAAAGCTGTCATCTCACCCATTGCCCTTGGGAAGAATGACCACACTGATTTGCCCATTACAGAATGGATGAGAACAGGTACAACCACCATAATGTGTATGGTTATTACGCGCCTACACCAGGCCAGGCTGAACCTGAATATTAAATACATTATCTCTGACCCTCAACAAAATCTGGAAGATAGTTGCCATTACCTTATTTTTCAGATAAGAAAACAGTCCTGAAAGAGGTCACAGATTGCTAAATCATAGCAAATGGTAGAACCATGTTTTGAATCCTGTCTGTCATTCCACTCTGCCATGTTGCCTCTCAGCACATCTGCAATGATTTAGAGCAACGGTTCTCAACTCTAGGGATCCTGTTCCCCTCTTTCAAACACATTCTGTAGCAACTCATTATGTGAATAGAAATAACACATAACATATCTACCTAAACAATGTTCATTAAAGTAATATTGTGGTCTAGCTGCAATCTATGATTGAAATAAATGGAAAGCAGCTTAAAATAAACTACTGTGTATTTCCATGGACAGTGCTTACATGTAGCTTTATTAGAAAGTAGTCAGACATTTTCATCTATTTATAGAACCACCATGAATTCTTCTGTTATAAATTCAGATGTTAACAAGTACCTTTTTTGCTGATTCAGTTGCCATTGAAGTGGTTTTTAAAAACTCCAGAAAGATTCTAAATAAACATTAAAAAGTATAATATTAATGTAGTCTATTCTAATATGAAGTCAGTAGATGATCTAATACATACCCTTGTAAGAGAAATACTCAAATCAATTTAAGGGGGGGCAGGGGAATGAGGGAGCAAGGAGAGGGGAGGAGGGAAGAGGGATGGGGGTTACACTGTATGGCACACCTCTTGGGGGGTGGGACACAATTATAAGAGGGACTTTACCTAACAGACACAATCATTGTAACCTAGTTCTTTGTACCCTCAATGAACCCCAAACAATAATTAAAAAAGTATAATCCTTTAATGAGTTATATACAGTGGTTCTATTTCTGGAAAGTTTATCATACATTAAAACCATAAAAATTGAGTGTAGAATGGAAGTTCTAAGTTCAAACAATTTTGTAGTTTTTGTGTTTAGCTTTGTGATTATCCAGTAGGTACTCTAAAACGGTAAGGGATATAGGTTGATTCTTCATTGTGTGGTACTGTTCTGTGTGCTACAGGCCTTGTAAAATCCCTGCCACCAGCCTACAAAATGTCTTTACAGTGACCCCAGTTCTTATAAAAACCTAGGCTATCTTGGAAGTTGCTGGCAAAATTAGGGGAAAGTATTGCTCACACTGAGAATCACTGGTGCAAGTGTATTCCTTTGGCTAAGATGTGAAAAAGAAAAGTGGTGAGCCCCAGCTTACTCTCCCTTTGCACCACAGCCTATCAGAAAACGAGGATGTCTTACCTCATCCTTTGTATGAGACCTCAGTTCCCCACTATAGAGGTGAGGGTCCTCATGACATAGCACCCCATTTTCCCCAAGAGAGAGAATAAGGAGAAGTTGAAGTGTCTTCTGTAATCCAGCAGCTATAGTTGCATACTATGACTCCTGGTTTTATTCTAGTTGTTAGGAATAATTCACTAAGTCACTCAAGGGGTCGGGAATTAGGCCCTGCTTTTTGAAGGGAAGAGTATCAAACGTTTGTGGACATATTTGAATACCATCACAGTCATCAATGCCAAGCACAAGTTGTCTCTGTTTGGAAAAAGAAAGATCTAAATGATCAATAGGATTATCACACAGCTTCACGCCTAAGGTAACATAGGCGTGAAGCCATGGGAAATAACGTGAGAAGAATGGCTGTCAGTGAGTCTAGATTTTTTAACTTGAATTAGGAAGAATGGGATGGGACCGAGAGGAAAAGAGGATCCTGAGGGTCACAGGCACGTGAGTAGACTGGTAAGGCAACTATAAATTTCATTGTATAAGGTTATGGGCTAAATGACTTGTTGTCTCCGCCCCCCCAACATCTAATTGATATGTTGAAATCCCAGTCTCCAATGTGATGGTATTAGTAGGTGGTGCCTTGGGGAAATGATTAGGTCATGAGTGAGGTTAGTGCCTCTAGAAGAGAGACCCCAGAGAGGTTTTTCACTCCTTTCTCCCCCAGGAGACTCACAGTGAGGAGAGGGATGATGGCATCTATGAACCAGGAAGCAGGGGCTTCACCAGGCACCACATCTGCCACGAACATTGATCTTGGATGCCTTAGCTTGTAGAATTGTGAGAAATAAATGTTTGTTGTTTAAGCTACCCAGTGGGACTTTTGTTATAGCAGTGTGTTTGGACTGAGACTATCTCTATCCATCTATACATATGTGTGTATATATGTACGTACATATGTATACATATATAATATCAGATGTACATATACACATCCAGTATGGTATCTATAGCACAGAGCCTCATACTGTCGTCACTTTATGTGAAGAAAAACAGACGACATTCACTGTGATTTTTAAATGTTTACACTTTCTGATGATAGACTTAGCTGGAAATAATTAGACATGTGGAAAGTTCCAAAATGCCTTCTGTACCTATCAGTGGAGAACTCTGAGCTCAGATCATAATGAGTAGAGCAGTATTAGAAAACATTCCCCATTCTGCTGCACATCCTCCGGGCTGAGGGAACCCATCGTTTCTTACCAAGTATGTTCCATTTAGCATTTTAGCTAGTTTTCCAATTTAGCTAACTTTTAGGTTCTCTTGTTAACTTATTCACTTGTGCGCCCAAGGAGAATTTGAACACCTCATTCGCATAATCACAATCTGTTGACCCCTTATCTTTTGAAGATCTGCATGTATAAACTCAGAGCAATGTCTGAGCAATGTGGGCCTCCCTAGAAGAATTCTTCTTCTCATGGGGGTATGTCTGTGAAGTGTTAGCTACCGAGTAAGATCCAATCATTTTAGCCATTCACAGTCATGTTTTCAGGTGTGCTAATTATCTGGAAATATCATATACATTTATAAAGTGAAAAGATCCACAGGTTCCCACTGTTGATCAGAGTTATAAGACACTTAAACAATTTCCCTGCCTATCCAAATTCTGTTCATTTCTCCAGACTCAGCTCAAGAACCAACTTCTCCAGCCAGCTGAGCTTTTCTGAATACCATGGACTTCACTAAAATTTCTGAGCTTCCTTCTGAACCTAAAGCTTGTACTGTATAATTTGCCCCTTGGTGGTTTTTTTGTTTACTGCTGTTTTCTCAGCTAAGATTAAAGAGGATTTGGCTGTGTGTTTTATGCCTCCTTAGCACCCTAGAATGCCTAACCCCACTACACCTCTACCATATAAATACTCATTGATTAATATAAAGAATCTGATTATTTCTTAAAAGGTACTGAAAACATTGCCTTGAAATTATTTAATTTCCTCCCAAGTATTTCTTAACCTCATATTCATGAGGAATGTAGCTAGCACTAATTTGTTGATCTGTGTAACTACTTAGAGGGTTAAAAGAAGACACTAGAAATCAATTTCTGTAAGCTAGAACATATATTGCTCAGATTTCAAATTCTTTGTTTTATAATAGGAAGACAAGAAAACATTTTGAAAAAAAGTTTAAATGCAATATTAATCATTATTGCTGGGACCTCTGATTTGCCATTTTAGCAATTATTAGAAATAGAATTTGATATAAGAAAATTCAGACAATCAAAGAATACTTAATAATACTTATAATAGCATTGATTTTTGTTGCTCTTATTTATTTTGTTACTTGTCTACATGGAGAATTCCAGACGAGCAAGAGCTGAGCAGAACTGAAATTGTCAAGCCCTGTAGAAAATCTTCATTCAAACATGAGGAAAATATCTATCTGGTAGGCTATTTCACACAGTCTTCTATGAAATGACATTTGAGGAAAATAAGGATTTTCCCTTTAAAATATATTAATCACACACGGACTTTTTATTCCATGAAAAGTAATAAATTTAAACAATTTCCTTCAATGAAAATGAAACAAAACACAAAACAAAACAAAGAACTTCTGCACACTGAGCTGACTTTCTCATACTTTGTTAATAGAGCCCATAGAAGCACTCTGAAGGGTGAATATCATGACCCTATTTTACAGAGAAAGAGACTCAGAATCCCTGAGGTTGCCCCAGGTCTCCCAGCTAGCAAGCCTGAAGTTGGAATTAGAACCCATTTCAAAGCCCCACAGATTTACAGTGTTTGCACTGTTGCAATGCATGGGCTGACTGTGCAACCTGCACGGCTGTGGATGGCAGCTCTCTTCATTTGTTTTGTAAAAGTGCGATTTAATTTTTGTGCTACATTGAAGGATAATTTTTGAGTTGCATTTAGAGACCTGTCCTGAACCTGATCCTCTTAAGTGTTGTAAGTACCCAGATGGAAGGAAAAGGAGAGCTGTTAGAAGCATGAGGTCAGGGTACCCTCAAAGCCTGGGACGATAACTTCTCTTGGTCAGGGAAAGATCTCCCTGCAAAGAGAAGGTCTGCGCTCCCAGGGACGTGACTTGTATCAGTATTGAGAGGTCCCAGGCAGACACGGAGTACCTGAGGAGCTGGAGTGTCTGGAACTCTGTGACATCAGGATTTCTCCCCCAAAGAGGTTTCCAAATAAGACTTTATGAATTCTAATATATGTGGAGTTACAGAATGGAAATCTGTACAAAAATAGGATTTGCTTTACAGAAATTTACCGTGCAGGCAAGTGCTATAACATATAATCCATAAGGTGAGGGAGAGCTGACATCACAGCACAGGCTCCCTGTCTGTGTGTCTGTGCAAATCCACTTGCTTAAATCTTACATTTATAACCAATCTGACTCTTGGTTCTGTGTTGGTGCATGACCAGTGGACCAAGAATATTTCACACAAAAGGTCTCTGAGGCCAAGGCTATGTCCACTCTACTTGCTGTATGGAATAGCAGTTGGGCCCAATAGGCACTGTAGGTATTTAGGGTTAGTAATTATGATTAGGCTATAGCTTAAATCTAAAGCAATTCAGCAGTAAAGTTGATACTAAAATGTAGGGTCATTGCCTCCTAGCAGTTACAATCTAATTACTGGGGCATCAGTATGATACTGAGATTTTAAGGAAGGAGATTGCCCTTTAAAATGGTCCATTCAAAATGGAAAGCCTTCTAGACAAACTTGTGAGAAGGAGCTGACTCACTAATGTGCCTGCAAACACTTTAAAACTGTACTTTAAATGATGCTCTGCTTTGAACAGATAATTGGCCCAATTCTTCCTTCTCTCTATCTGTAACTCCCATTGAAATCAATGAGAATTGCATATTCAAAAGGGACCAGAGAACAAAGTTGCAGGTTGAATTAATGGGCTAAAGGACTGCAGATCTCTTAAAGCTTGTGCAATTAAATTGTGGCCTCGTACAATTCTCTGGGGTCACCAGCAATTTGCTGGCCTAGGAAAGCCAGCTGACTTCCCTTTCAGAGGTGTCACAATTTATAGCACGCATTTTCTTAGACATTCACATGTGATCCGTCTCAGCTAAAAATCTACCTCCTAACTCTAATCTCTTTAGAACCTAATACCTTGGAGTCTGGGATTTCATTCACATGCTGTTAACACCCACGAAGATCATCAATCAGTCAGGAGGCAAAATCTCCGTTTAAAAGTCATACACAAGTGAGCACAGATGAAAATCTTATTTTTGTATAAAAGTATTTTATGCATTATATATATACATATATAATATATGATAATTTTACTTGCTGTCTTTCCCAAATAGAATGAAAACACCAACTGGAAAGAAGTTTGCCTTATTTACCATCACAACCACACTTGACCTTGGTCTGGTTGTAGTTATCAAATATTTTTAATTGCCAAAACATTTCCAAGCATATTTGACGCGATGTTTCTAAAACCACAAGACCAGTATCTTGCTATTTCCCTTTAAACTTTCTGATTTTCTCTACTGAAGCCTGAGGTGTTATTTGCTGACCACCCACTATAAGCTGGCTTCTCTCTGCATACTTCTTGTTCAGTGAATTTTCACAACAGTGAAGTGGGGTATGTTTTGCATTTTTATATTTTTGTTACATATAGTTTAGAAATGGAGGCCTAGAGAAAGTAAATCACTTTGCCCAGGACACAGAACTAGGAATTAGGAGACTTGAGGTTCGAATCCTCTAATGACGCCAAAGCCTACTCCTTGATCTCATTGCTTAACATTTGAAAAACAGGGAAAGGGAGCATTTTTATAAAATGGAAATGTCTCAACCAGTTAACAGTAAGGAAAATGATGACTATGACATGGCCCCCTGCTTGGGGAAGTGTGTGTATGGCCTAGGCGTCAAGATGAAAGGGAATAAAGTTACAAGAAGGAAAAGTTCCAGGCCCAGCTCTCCAGCAGAAACCCAGGAGTCACCTTGAAGGCGGTTCTGGTCGCTTGCTCACTGCTAACAGCAGGACTCAAGCTGGGTAGAGGTGTGGCATAAACGTATATCCATCCGCTTTGACGCATTTGGTGGCCTATTCCAACCCCCAAATCCCTGCTCTTTTTGGCCAACATGACCTCAGAATTTCAGCATTTCCACATGCTTAATGGACTGTATCAGATCAGAGTTCCTCCTCTCTGCCCATGTCCTTCCTCAGCATTTCTGCTCTCCCTGACACACCATCCTTCCCCATCTCCCCGTCAAGTGTTTTAAAACGATCCCAATTCCCACTTTATCCTGGAAAACTTTATCAGGGTGGAATCACAGCTTGGGGCCTCCAGGAGTGGTCTGGACTTCCCTGAAGGGTGAGCTGTGGACTGCGCCTCCTGCTGCTGTCTGCACCGGCCTCGCACGGTCCTACCCTCTGGGGGCTGCTTCCACCCTCCTTCACTGGGCCATGTGGGGCGCGCTGGGAGGCGCGGGACTGTATCCCTGGAAGGGGAAAGCCATCTAGGAGTTGGAGGCAGCGGTAATAAGAAACCCTGCCATTTATTGTTTGCCCCGAGCCAGGCAGCATGCTAGTGGAGCCCTTTATTTGGCTTATTTCATCAGTCCTCCCCCAGCCTGTAGGAGGTAGAAGTTACTATCCCTGTTTTATATTCAAAGAAACTGGCTTTACAGCAGTTAAGCAGCTTGGCTAGGGATTTGCAACTGGTAGTGACAAAACTGGGATGTGGATCAAATCCTGACCCCAGCGCCAGCGCTTTCCCAGAGGGCTGCAGATGTGTGTGTCAGCTGGCGGGGGTGGAGATCATCAAAGGACTCAGGACTGCGTTGGTAGAAGGCGTCGTAACTAGAGTTAGGGTAGGGAGGGCAGTGGGGGGGGGGGGGTAAGAACGTTCTGTATGTGTAAAGGAATGAGAATTACAAATCCGTTAAAATATCGTCTGTGTACACCGCAGTTCAGCTTAGAAAGTGCTTTCCCAGGTTGCTGTCGGTCCCATAACCGTTTTCTCTCCCTCCAGCGCCTGCACCGTGTGCTGCCAGCGGTGGCGCCGTCGCAGCGTCTTCACCCCACGCGGTTGGAACGCTCCGTATCTCATAGCTCTGCCGGGGAGGCCAGCCCGTGGGGAGCGCGGGGCGCTGGACCCTCTAGTGACCTGGGAACAGCCAGGTCTGGTCCTCAGCGCTGTGCTACCCCCTGCCTCCTGCGCCCCTCAGTGTGGGAGGTGCCTTGTCACCTGCCCTTTGCTACCATGCGAAGAGAGATTTCTTTCTTGCAAGAATTTAGGTGAGAGAATCATGATTTTACATTTGCCATGTTCTTAAATATTCTTTGCATTATTATGACATACCACACAGCTATGTGATAATTCATATAAATTCTTCCTAATGTTCTTTATCTCAATTTCCGATTTTCCACTATTATAAATGGTGCTGTGCCGACCATCTCTACCTTTTTTTTTTTTTTTTTGAGTATTTGACTAAATTTATGATGGCTTCCTTAAGGTAGATTCCTAAAAATGAAACTGAACCCAAGAATATGAACTATTTTGAAGTTTTTGATACATAGTTCCAGTTTATTGTATGGAAAGATGTATCACACTATCCCTCTACAAGCAGTGTTTAAACACGCTTATTCCATCATATGACTCTCCCACATATAATATATTTAATTTTTCACTAATTTGACAGATGAAGATTGTTTTAATATATATTTTATTGTCTACTAGTTAGACTATAGTCTTTTATATTTTTTTCTTAGCCATTGGTTTAGAATACACTGCTTTTTTGTGTTTTTTTTTTCTTTTTGTACCTATATGTTCAGCTTTCCTTATAGATTTCTGTGACTTTTCCTGTAATAAAATAATCCATGTTTCATTATATGCGTTTATAATATTTCCTGATCTCCCTTCTCTAGCTTCCTCTTGATATCTGCATTGTCAATAAGGACTTCCAGACGTAGGCTGCACTGCCTCCTGCAGTTCTTCCAGCCAAATGCCCCAACAGGTGGGAAACTCTTTAAGTCAGAAGCCCAAGATTAAATTATTTAATAGTCTAACGTTAGCACATGGTGTGGTGGTGAGAAAAATAGTACATAAAGGAAGCTTACCATACGGGGCTCTATGAAGGCAGGCAGACATAGGAAATGAATCACAAGTGTTTACTTCCCAGGCTTTAAACTTTCCAAATGATTATGGAACGAGTTACTGAAATCATAGGCAGCTCAAATAAGGAGAAAGAAAGAGAATCATGGGATAGTGCCTGGGAAAAGCAAGGCCGCAGCTCCTTAAGGGTAGAAACAACCTGCCTTTTTCTTGTGTACCCAGATGGTTGCTAAGGGTGCAACGGAGGGTGAGTAGAGGGATGGCCACATCCTTCTCTCCTGACTGCCATACCTGCTGGCTCTGTAACTTTGGACAAGTCAATGGCATCAGTTGGTGAAATTAAAACTCAACTTCATCATCTATAAAATGGATAGTACAGTGGGTTCCAATGAGATAATGACTAGGAAAACAACTTGTAAACTATAAAGCAGAGAGGAAATGCTAGTCTTGCGTTGCAGTGAAAGTGTTGCTGTAGTAATTAAGTGTCTTAAAAGAAAAATTCATTGGCAGGCAGGATAAGAAGTAGGACTTTTCTCAGATGTTTACTCTGGTTTCTTTTTGTTGCTACCCCACTGTATGATACACATTCAAAGGTTCCTAACTTTAGAGCCCTTATCCTGCATATAGCCTGTATAATATGTTAAAAGTTATTAACTTTCATTAATGACCTTTCCTTGAAGTGTGCCTTGGGGTGCGGTGGTTATTAGGAGGAGCTTCACAGACAAGAGGCTGAATACAGAGAATGGCTGGGAACTTCCTGTGTGCAAGTGGGGAGGGCTGGAGAGCATTTCAGCTCCTGAAACAGCTTCTTCCAGGGTCTGAAGTGAGAAAGGGTGTGGCCTGGGTCCTGGGGGCTTCTCTGAGAGGGGGAGATAGATGTTGGCAAAAAACACTTATCAAAACTCATCCACCCGGGACGAGTCAAATTGAGCACCCTTGACATAACTTTTAAGAAGTAAAAGAGGTTCATGTGAAGGGAATAAAGAGAAAGAGTGAAGCTGAGAATCCAGTAACAGTAATGTCTTTCCTCTGTGCTTACAACCCTAATTGCTTGGGCAGAATGGTCCTGGGGTTCAGGCATTTTCCTTCCATATAGAAGGGACCAGGTGAGGATGTAATGTCAATGGTTGCTTTTGGTTGCCTTTGGTTGCTTTTTCACTGGATGTTGGTGTCATGGCAACTGGCACCTATGAAGAGGTGCAAGCCCTACTCCGTGAGAATGCCCATGGCCTTCTCCCCCATCCCTCCCCAAATTGGACTGCAGTATCCTAAGTAGAGGCCAACTTCCCATTTGCTCACTCACTTTTTTTTTTTTTGGCATGGATCAAAGTTTATTGAGGACATGAAAGGCAGGTTTACAGAGTGAGAGCAAGATATAGGCTTACAGAGCAAGATACATTCACTATAGACAGAAACCTCCTCTACTGCCAGGCCACGTAGGCAAAGAGGCCTATTCACTCACTTTTAATGCCCACTGAGTGAAGTGGGGAATTGGTGATTCTCAACTCTCCCATCCATTTCACTTAGGAAAGATAAGGCTTATTAAGGCTTAAAACATTCTTCAGGCCAGTATCATTGACCATACCAAGTTATCTCTAATAAACTATGTTCTAAGCAAAAAAATACATTTTCTCTGAATTTAAACATCTTTTCCTTTCCCAAGAAAAGATAATTCTCCTTTGGAAATACAAAAAAAAAAAAAAAAAAAAATCTCTCTAATGCTGGTTGACACTTGTGTCCTCACTTTTTTATTTATCAGAGTTACACTCACAGAATCTGAAGTCATCTCCTGTCTTTGGCACATCTGGCGTCTACAAGCAGGTCTGTTTTGTTGGAGGGTTGGATGCCAAGGAAGTAATGGAAGACGGAGCTGGAAAGCCAGGGGGGATCACATTTGAAAAGCCGGGTACCTGTGCTGAGCAGTTTGGCCTTTGTCTTAGGCAGCCTTGACGGCTGTTTTAGAAATCAAACGAAATACTGATTCCTGAGTATGAAGCCAGAAAGCTATTGCTATTTGCATTTACTATAAAGAAACTGAGGCACACACAGATGAAGGAATTTGCTGAGGCTAACACAGCTATGAACTGGCAGGTCTGACCCTGCCAGGTCGGTTTACCTGCTGCAGCTGTTGACACTGTCCACTGATAGGGAATAGGAGGAAGGGGCTGGGATTGAGCACAAGAAGAGAGGGGATTAGCCATGCACATTATTAATTCACACTAAATCCTGAAAGGATTCTTTGCATGTGGCAATTTTCTAAAAAAAAAATATATATATTTTTTCTGAATAAAAAGTAGTGAAAACACAGAGGAAAAGAAGAGAAAGAACGGTATGCGGGTCTGCAGGCATGCGCGTGTACCCCACACACTGCTCCGCCTACCTGACAGGGTATCATTACCAAGGCAATGAAAGGGAGGTAGTGAGTCACACAACTTTCCTATTGTTAGGCTTAATAAAGCAGGACTGAGAAGAAAGTGAAGCAGTGGTAATTTAGGAGGCAGAATAAGGGGGATTAGGGAAGCTGTGATAGGAGAGGCGTGAGATGAACCAGATGTGCCTCTGAGAATCATTCCCACCATGTACTGGGTGGTTGCTCAGGGGCCTGGGAGCATCTGCACCCAGAGTTTGTCAGGTGGCTCTGTGGTAGGCAGAATAATGCCCCTCCCCCAAGAACGCCTTTGCACTAATCCCTGGAATTTATCTTATATGGCAAGAGTCTTTACTAATGTGATTAAGGGCCTGAGATGGGAGATTATCCTGGATTAACTGGTGGCCAATGCAATCACAAGGGTCATTAATAATAGAAGAAGGAGGCAAAAAAGTAGGTAAGAGTGATGCAGTGTGAGAAAGACCGGGCCACACACTGCTGGCTCTAAGGGTGAAGGGAGGAGGCCAGGGACCGAGGAACGCAGCGGGTCTCTAGAACTGGGAAGAGGCAAAGGAACAGATTCTTCCCGGGAGCCTCCAGGAAGGAATGACGCTCTGTAGATCCAGTTTAGACTTCCGGCCTCCAGAACCGTCACATGATATATTCGTGTTGTGTTTGAAGCTGCCTAGGTTGTGAGAATTTGTGACAGCAGCACTGGGAATCGAACACAGCCTCCTACGTGCTCAGAACCGTACTAGATGTAGAGAAGGAGTCTTGGGATATTCAAAATAGAGCAAACTGGCGAAGGGCTCTGGTCTCGTGTTAACAAAATCCATGTTTTCTTTCTTCTGTTGCTTCTTATAGGAAATACTACTTAAAATTACCAAGTCAGAAAATGGAGAAGGAGAAACAGTTCAGGCATTTGCATGGTAATGCATTGGAAGATAGCTATTCATTTTTTTTTAAAATTGGTTACTTTTAAAACTCGTAAATAACACAGTGTATGCTTCCTCCGTTCCCTCATTTGGTGTGGCTCCTGTCCACAGGGAATGAAGCCGGCAGCTTGCTCGATAGTTTGTCAGGGCTTAAAATGCAGTGAGTCCCCAAAGGCCACTTTAAGACTATGGTCCTAGGCCCCTTTCCATGTCATACATAGCAAACATAGTAAAATGGACTCACATTAGATACGATATTGGATGATAAAATATTGGAAAAATTTTAAATCATTTCATTTACAAATATTTACTATAAGCATTTTATGTATGATTAGTTTTGACTCTTCAGTAATGCTTCTGCTTACTTGGGGAGTCTTAATGAAATGAGCAAATTAAACCTCCAGATTGTTTGCAAGAATATTGAAATGTTTATGAACACCACATTGAACAGTAAAGTTGGCATTATGTCACATTTTATAGATATTCTTAATTTCAATTTCTGCAGTTTTCTTATTTTGAAGTAAAATTTTTGTTTCCGTTCTCAAGGCCCTACGCCCTTTGCTCATACTGCATGATGAATAAAATGGTCCTAATGAATAAAAACAGCAAAAGAGCACCAACAACTACCTGAGCTCCACTCTATGAATGATTCTTTTATAATGTACACATATCAAGAGGGAAAGGTTAAGGTTACTATGGAAACCATAACATATTAATAAAAATTCAAGCGCTGAATTATTATTCATTCAGCTTGTTACTGCAACTTCCTTTTTGGTGACGATGATTGTGATCATTAACGGAGGCAGCATTGTGCAAGAATCAAGAGAATGGACATTGTATCCAGGCAGCGATGAGCTCCTAGCCTGGATTTCCCACTGAGAGGTGTGTGACTTTGTCCTGCTTCTTGAACTCTTTCTGCCTCAAATTCCTCATCTATAAAACAGGGATAATCCTAGGACAAGTGGAGCATCCCTAGTCAGAAAATTCAAACTCCAGAATGTTTCAAAATCTGAAACTTTTTGAGCAAGACTTGGACTCTGAGAGGTCATACTTGAACAAAATGCTACTGGGACTATTTTGGATTTCAGATATCTGGACAAGGAATATTCAAGCTGTAGCAGCTACCTCAGAGGACTATGGGGATTAAGTGAGCTAATATTTTCAAAGCATTTCAACAGAGACTGGCACATAATAATTTTTTATGCATTATTTCTTGAATTTTGTATAAAAGTCTTTGTTCAGAATTACTGAATCCAATTATATGGCCCTTGTCATGAAGAGGAAGACTAGGGCATAATCCCTACCCAGTGCCTGGAATGCCAGAGCGAGGCATGTGTTAGAACTGAGCTCTCAACAAAGTAATGCAAAAACTTGAGCAAAGTAGTTAATGCTAAAAATACAAACCATGTTATCCAGTTATAAATTGTTTAAATAATTAAAATATATCAAAATGCTAAAAAATAAAATTAACATATGTCGTAGGTTCCTATTTGGTTGGCAGGCCTGTGTGTTCCACTGTGATGGGGAAGAGAGGCTGCTCTGTGCCAGAGGCTTTTAAGCTTCTCTTTCAACAAACTTTAAGGTATGTATAATAATTCCTATTTCACAAAAGAGTTACCTGAGTCTCCAATATGTTAAGGCAGAAAGGGATCTGAATCCAGATACAACTGTCAGGCTCAAAATCAATTTTACTTTTGACAAGTTAGTGGTTTTCCAACTTTATCAGCAGAAAACTAACTTGGCACATGATTGCATGCATGCATGATTTTATTGGTATAAATATAAGTTATGTTTATAACTTTTTAAAACACAGTTATAACAGTAAACATTTTTTTATCATAAAGTCAATCAATGCAAATAATATGGCTATAGTGATTAACATAAAAATTGGAAATCAGAAGTTATGGATGATAGTCACAGAGCCTGATTTATTTCTGTTTTTGTTATTATTGCATAGCATTAATAAAACACATCATAGAGTTGTAAATTATAACAGATTTTTAATAGGTTACCCTGTAAGCTGGGCTATTCTTCAGCTAAAGCTGTTATAGAAGCTTGAATTACATGAGTAGGAATTAAATTATATTAAATCATATTCTATTACAACAATTATTTATCAAGCCCCTTCTATATATTAGACATGGGCTGAATATCAGGGATTCCATGGCGCTCATGAAAGACAGGTCTGGCCTCAAGATCAGTGCTTTGGAAGGGGAAGTACTGGTATAGTGCAGAACCTTTACTGAACTTGAACGTTTGTACGATGGCTTTTCCCCCATAGGTATAAACATATAGGGTTCAATTAACCTCTTCTGGAGAGAGTTTTCTCAGTTGAATATATACTCAACCGTAGATTCTGGGCATCAAGCATAGATTGACTGGCATCCCTGGAAGACTAAAACCAAGATGATCTCCATCTACCCTCCTTCACTTACCACTGAATCTCTGCTATGGTTTTGGTAACCCTGGGTATCAGGATAATTACTTTAGGAGCTGGGAATTAGCTTATTTTCTAGTTTGGGTTAGTTTGAGTCCGGGGTTAAGTATGGAAGGAACTATACCCATCCTACTGATGGATTCTTCAGGTTGAAGCTGCTGAGGAAATTCTAATCCCCACAGGTGTCTAGGACCCCACTAGCCAGCACTGCGCAATATAAGGAATTGGAAAGAATAAATTTGGGGGGCATTTATATGCACACACACACACATATACACACATACCATATAAATACATACATATATATTTAATTTTAGCTTACTAGGATAAGAGAATCTGGTTGCAAACTTTATTTTGTCTTTAATTTTTTAAAGTAATTGAATATCGGGACATAGATTTCTCTCTAGGAATTTGAAAATGATAGGGGTTTGTATTCAGAGTTAGGGCACCTTCATTTTGGCAGACTGTTATTAAAGAATCTTAATGGCGTTTGATCTCTCCAACCTGTCATGCACTCTATTAGAAATATGACTGTGCATAATTTGGAATGGGAAATACGAAACAGATTTTCAGCCTTGGCTACAGCATGACCTTGGCGCTAACTTAATTGATGTACAGTTGCCACTAATTTTAGAGCTTTTGGGTGGAAATCTATACCGCTCACAGTGTTCCCCCACTGGTTCCCAAAGGACCAGTAGTTGGCACTGGGAGAGCAAGACTGTTCTGATAGATTACTGATTTCTTCCCTAGAGGTCAAGGGCCACAGTGCAGTTAGAAGAATAAATATTGAGGATGGTGTGCTAAAAAGATGCTAGTCAAATCTGGAGAGGGGAGCACAGATGACCCACAACCCCAGCTGGCCCCCTATGGATGCCCCACCATGTTCCTTGCTGCCAAGTTCTCCTAGGCTGGTCCCAGCCAATGCTGAGCTTGGTGGGATACCAGTACATTTCTGCCTGATGTGGAGCTTTTCTGGCAGGTGATTGGCTTGAAGACTTCCTCCTGGCCTGGCCAAAACTACCCCATCACTCTTCCTTTCATCTCGCCCTTCACAGAGACCAGAGCTACATCATTCTCCTTCACAGGCATCTCCCCCAATAAAACTCTTGCACATGGAACCTGATTTTGGTGTCAGCTTCTCAGGGGACCTGCACTATAACACACTGAAGAATGTTGGGGGGATAAAAGGATTTTAAAAACGCAAGTCAAAATGAAATGCTTATGGAACCTCTTTCTCACCAAGTGTCCTTCCCCAGTACCTTTGGATACATGGGAAAACAACTTCAAATGGAAAAAAATGTGGTTGTCATTGTGAGAATTATGAAATTCTGACAGGAGCAGATGAAAGTTGAACCGATTCCCAAAACAAAAGAGTGGGCATTAAAGGAGATAAATAAAAGACAGGCATACAGTCCCACTTTAAGCTAAAAGGGAACTCTGGCTAAAAGATCTGAATCTCTTTTGGCTCCCAAGAAGGTTGCAAGGAGGGCTGTGACACACAGGGTTTGTCATAGTTAAGAAAGGAAACAAAGTAAGAAAATATCTCACAAGCATTTTCCAGGTCAGTATGAATAGTAACATTCCAGAGATAGTGTTAACCAGCAGGCATGGGAATGGAGAGGCTGGAGGCAGAAAATAATGCTCCTGAGCCTGGTTTGTGCAGCTAAGTGAAAGTCTGAGCCAAGTAAATAGAGAACAGAGGAGGGGCACCAACGAGAGGGGAGAAGACTGCATGTATATGGGAGGGGGGAGGACACAGGTATGGGGAGCTAGTCACATTTTAATTAATTCCCTAGTAATGAACCCAAGAATGAAATGATAAAAGAGAAAAAATGTCCCCAGTTTGGGTCAGATTATGTTAGTCTACAATTTACAACTTTCTTAAGAGGGCCAAGAGGATCACAGATGCAGAGGCTACCCTGAAAGTCAGAAGCAGTGTCCGGATTTTGAAAGATTTCTGGGGAGATGTGTCAGAAGATCAGCTTGACACTGACAGCTGGTCTCCCTTGAAAATTCAGCCTCTGTGTTCTTCAGGTAGCCAGTTTCTAATCCCACCTCTGCCTCCAGAAGAGGTCTCACAGGATTCCACTTCAGCAAAGACCTGTCAAATCCCCTGGTTGCCTTTCACTACAGAATTTTTCCTGTAAGTTGTGTCATTTGCGTTAAAATAACAAATCCACACCCAATCGATTTTTGAAGGAAGGAACTGCTTCCGTTTTATTCACTGGTGATTTTCTATAATAGACAAACAAGCAGAAAGCAGAGGGGAAAAGACATCTGTGAACTGAGCTCTTTGCTTTTTGGGACTCCTCTCCTGAAATTCAGCCCAGATCTCCTGCTTTCACTTTCTGATATGAGGGCTCCACTCATCTCCATGCAAGTGTTTCCCTTCCATTAATGTTAATGGAAGCCACTCTGGTGTATCAAGGGGAGAATAGACCCCTTTGTCTTTTTAATTGGTCCTATAAAACAATAAATGAATGCACTTGTGAGTTCTATGGAGAAATAAATTTTGGCCCTCCACACTATGCTGCTTTTAAAAAAACATTTTCTTTAAAAGAAGATAATATGTAGCTTCCTGGTTGGACACTAGCTAGGAACCAAACACATAAAAAAGTACATCAAGATTAAAGGGATAATAGGTAATTTTGTTCTTTAGGAAGATGATGTTACTAAGTGTGTCTGCAGAGCAGGAGGCAGCATACCAAGCACAAAGCTCCTGTTAAAATGAAGCAATTGCAACCGCAATTTAATGGAGGACAAGAAAGCAATTAACAGTGTAAAGTCATTGATGCGAGGGATAGACCTCAGGATTAGAATCTTATTAAAACAAAGGCTGGTACAACTTGATTATAATGAGTTAAGTTAAAAGATCTCCAAAACAATCTCAGCATGCAGATGTAGAAGAGAAAACATAATTTACCCTATTATTACACTTTGGGCTACACAAGGTGCTGGTAGCTATGAGACCTTTCGCAGATCAATCTCTCACACAAACTGAACAGGAGCCGTCTCCAGGACTTAGTTCTGTGGGACTGGACTGAGGGGTTAGGGGGATTTCTCTATCACTACCAGCTAGTCAAAAATAATAGTGCAAAGTGTGATGGTTTTTAGCACTGACGTTAGGACAGAACAGGAAGGCTCACTCCCCCCACCCCCTGCCCAGTTCTTTGGTCTTTTAAAAATAACATCACCTAAGGTCGTACTGCAGGTCAGTGCAAAGATATGCAATAGTTTGCAATGAACTGAGCCATAATCTTCTGACACTTCCCTTGCTGATTCAATATTTTCAGATAAATATCATACAAGGAACAGTGAGAAATGGAGCAAAGGGCACCAGATTAAATGATGGGAAAAAACAGCCTAAAATCTTAATGTAAATTAACAGTCAATATACTGAGTATACTGGTTGGTTAACCCCTCCAAGCTGGTATAAAAATCCTCTGACATAGGACATGAAGAATCAGCTACGTATTATTTTTTTAATCAAAGTAGATTTGAATGAGGTTCAATTTTCCCTTCAATATTTAAAGACTAATTTTACATGTTACAAGCCATTTAATAAACCCCATATCCATATTTTATGAATTAAGACAAATTTGTTTCTATTTTTAATGGAACTATTTCATGGGTCCATGTGATACAAAATGTTGTGTTAAATAAAGAAAAAATGTGACCTGAAGAGTTAGAATTTTGCCATAAAAATTTATGATAGCAGGACCAAAATATCAATTAATAAACTCTTATGACAATGATGACATCAATGTGTTTGTCAATCTACATCCCCACTAGCCATTGGGAGGAGTCCATATACTTGCTGTTATTTTGCACTGGCAGACCTCCTGATGGCTGTCCATCAGATGGACGTGTGACTGTGGCTGTACGCAGCCCTAACTGACATTTCACTGATTACCATTGACACTATTATTCATAGATTTATTGACCATGGATATTTCTTCTTCTATAAAAATGAATGTTAAATATTTTGCCATTTTTTCATTGGATTGCTGGTCTTTTTATTATTGATTTATAGGTGTTCTTTATACATTTTAAGTTAACATCAAATATTATAATAAAGTTTAATATAGCCAATTCAGTGTTATGTAATGTTGAAGTGATTTAAAAAAGGACAGACTTCAGAGTCAGTGTGCCTGAGTGCAAATCCCAGCTCTACTATTTACTAGGTGTTGAACTTGAGCAAGTTTCCTAACCTTTGGCTTGGTGTTATCTATAAGATGAGATGACAATACTAGTTGTCTCACAGGGTTGTTGTGAAATTAAATGCATTAACACATGTAAAATGCTCAGTGTGATACCGGGGACATAGTAAGCACTCAACAAATTTCTAAATACCCATTATTTGCCTGCTACAAGTTTAAACATAATTTTTCTCTTTTTGTTATCTTTTCATTTTTAAAATGAAGTCTTTTAAAAAATGTTCTCTATACATGTACATGTTTATCTGGTTTCCACTTTTTGCCTTAAAGAGGCTTGAAATTTAATAACAATAACAATGTTTACGGACTAGAAACAAAAACCTTGTAAAGAACATACGAAGATAAATACAACCGGAAAAGAAACCAGATGATGCTGCAATGAAATATTGAGGAATAATGATAATAATGATAATAAGGCAAAAAAAGTAACATTCACATTGTCAGATAAAAGTATGTCTATCATAGAATGCTTTGACTCTGAGGTTCAGGATGGAGTCATCAGTTAACTTCATTTCTTTTTTTTTTTTCCAAAATCTCAAAAAATAAAGAATATTTATTTTTATAAAAAAAATAGAAGATAATTTCAGAAAACAGATCCTGCCAAATCTTATAGACAGTAGAAAAAGCAGAAATACTTCGGAATCATTCTACTTCATCTGGATATACCTGATATTAAAATTGGAAAAAAATATATTATTATAAAGGGAAATTACAAACATATTTTACTTATAAATGAGGATGCAATATCCTAAACAACATAATTTTGACCAAAGTACATTATATGAGCAACAATTTGTAATTCAACTTGTTAATACGTTGTTTAGGATATATGTTGTAAAATAAAGTCTTTCCATGAACAGACATTCTCAACTTTAGTGTAGTTTAATTAATCACTTTTTTTCATGCTTTGAAGTTTATGTTAAAGAAATCCTTCCCTCTGTCCAAAGCCATTAAGAGCTTTTGTACTAAATGTTCTGTGATATTACCTTTCATGTTAAAATTTTTAAACCATGTGTCATTAATCTTTGAGTTATGATGTGAGGTATGGGCCCAATTACATTTTATTTTTTCTTGCAGACAACCCATTTTTCCAACTCCATTTATTATAAAGCCCAACCTTCCCACTTGCCCATCATGCCAACTTTGCTATGAATCAAGTTTCTGGGTATGTGTAGACTCTCCACTTCTTTTTATTGGTTCATACACCTGTACTGTGCCAATACCACATTATTTTAATTAGTGCCGTGTTATAATAATTCTTGAAATCCTGATGAGCACATTTCTGCATGTTGATCTTCATGGTGGGGAGTGCGTTGGCTCATCTTGGTTCTACAGTCATGGTTTTGTAACAGAGGTTTACTTCCTTGAGGGTAAAAATATCTCTTAAAAGGATTATTTTATAATGTTCTTCTCGAGCTTTTTTTTCAAGCCATAATGTAAAAATATTACAAGGATAATTTGGTACAGGAAATCAAGAATTAGCAAAGTAGAAAAGCAAGAGTAACAATTATTCCCAGTCCAGCATCTCAAGACAATCACGACTGAGAATTTGTGCATATTTTTCAGACTATATTAAATATATATAGGGAGGTGTATTAACATATGCATTTTACATGAAGTGTTTCACATTATGTATTCTGTTTTGCTGTTTTTTCCCCTACTCAGCAACACACTGTAGATATCTTTCCGTATCAGTGAATTTTCCATATTTTTTAACAGTTATTTTTATTAGTCAGCTTTTCTGCAACAATAAAGCCAACAGTTCCGTGGCTGGTAACTACAAATATTGATTTCTTGTTTACACGACATGTCAGGGGCTGGCCGTCCACTGTGGCTGTCCTGCACGTGTTGACGCACTCTGGTACTCAGGTGCTCCTCATTTGCACAGAGGCGGAAAGAAACGTGGCGTGGGGACAGGCAGTGGTTCTTAAAGGTTCTTGGACAAGGTCTGTGTCACCTCCAGTCATAATCGTTTGGCTGAAGGAGACACAAGCTGAGCCTGGCATGACTGAGGGGGGGGTGTAACCTGCTTCCACAGAAGCATTGCCAGGCTTATACACACACAATCCTCTCTCAGAGACAGGAAAGCAAATGCCGCCAGTAGGATAGTCCGCCACAACGATGGCTCTGAAGTCTTTCACTGTATAAATAAAATGGTGTGAACCGATTGTTCTGTAGGTCAGATTTTGTGTTTGATTAACTAATTTTAAAAAACGTACCAGTAGGAAGCTAGGCAAAGGACGTCAACAGGCAATTCACATACACACATACATACCAAAGAAAAGAATGATCGATATGAATGGGAAAACGCGTTCAAGGTGGCTAATTATTAAAGAAATGCAAGTCATGACTATAATGAATGGTTATTTATGACCTATTAGATAAGCAAAGGTAATCAAATTTATGACATCCAGTTTTGGCAAAGCGTTGTTTTTTTCATATATATACATAAACACATATACACAGACACACACATACATACATATATGACCCACATAGTGTTTTCTTTTACAGTTAAGTCAAAAATTTGGGGGCTGCATCCCCAAATTTCAGTTTCCAACTTCTCTTCCAGAAACATGGGAAGCTTAGCAGCCTGGCATGCCATTCCCTCAGGGTGACAAATAGCTGGAACTGAGAGTACCTGTCCTCTAGTGGAGGGCCACTCCGTATGGTCCCCAGTACTCCCACTGCCTCACACCTGAGCCACTTTCCTGACCTAAGTAGCTCCAGGACCCACTGGGACATTTGAACTTTGCATACTTTTCATACATGCAGAGATGGACTGTATCTCCTTCTGATTAACGTTGAGGTTAGTTCCAACTTTTCATTGTTGTATAAAAAGCTGACATCAACAGACTTGAATACTTGTTGGAATATCTTTAATTCCTAACAGGGACTGAAAAAATACATTCCAAATTTTGATAAAAGTGTCCAACTATCCCTCCAACAATGTGTAAGAACTCCCATCTCTTTTTTCTTTTTGAGACAGTGTCCTACTGTGTTGCTCTCCATAGAGTGCGGTGGTGTCACAGCTCACAGCAACCTCAAACTCTTGGGCCTCAGTGATTCTCTTGCTTCAGCCTGCCAGGTATCTGGGACTACAGGCACCAGCCATAATGCCCCGCTGTTTTTCTGTTGCAATTGTCATCGTTGTTTAGCTGGCCTGGGCTGGGTTTGAACCTGCCAGCCCGGGTGTATGTGGCTGGCACCCTACCCACTGAGCTATGGGCACCACCAGAACTCCCATTTCCTTAAACACTGACATCACTGGATATTATAAATTTGATTCTTCTTTGTTTATCAAAGAGGCCACAAGCGATCACTCATTACAGTCATATCTCGCATTCCGTTCGCTGCTGGCAATGCTTCATGTCCTTTCGTGTCCGTCGAGACCAGTCTTCTTTCCTTGTCATATGTGAATATGTGACCGTGTAGATCCTTGATTCAGTTTCTTCCTCTAGTTTCCCATTGGCACATTTATTTTTTAAAATAAATTAACCAGGACTCCTTTATGTTGGGGATACTGATTTAACTATTTAACTATTTAACTATAGGTCTCCTTTATACTGGGGATACTGACTCTGTTTTAACTACTGTTAACAGTTCACTGTTTGGTTTAGTTTAGCCGCCTGCCGTAGTTTTGCCTGTATTATTTACATTTCAGTGCTGCAGTTACATGCCATGAGCCTTTTTCTTTGTGGGTCTCTCTTATTAAAAGTTTGCAAAAATGATCACTCCTACTTTTCCCTCATAAATGTATGCATGTCTTTTTATAACATACTTTTATCCATCTGGAACTTAGTGTATGGAGTGGTGTCTGAATTTACATAATTTTGAACAGCATCCAACCAGTTGTCCCTGTACTACTATTGAGAAGTCATCCTTCATTGACTTACTTTAAGCTGTTAATTTATTATTGCACTAAATTACCATAGATATTTGTGCTTATTTCTGTACTCTTTATTTTACTAATTTGTTCACTTAGTCCAAGCCCCACGTTGTTTTGATCTCTGTAGTTTTATGTTTAAATATCTACTATTATTTGTGCTCCATTATTCTTTACATTATTATTTTTCCAAACTTTTACTAGATATTTTTATACCTTTATTCTTTTAAATAAACTGTGTAATCATTTTTTCAAGTTATCCTTTCATTGTGCCAGAAGCATAACCATTCACACTTGCTCCAGAAAAAGTTCACTTCTTTCTCTATGCTCTGAAACAGGTTAGCTTGGAATTACTTATTTCTTAAATGTTTAAAATAACTTACCTATAAAACCATATTAACCTAGCACTTTTTACATGGTATTCTTCCAGTGGCTTTGTAAAGTTATTTTGCAATTACGGGTCAATTTAAGCTTTACCCCTAGAGAGTCATTCATTACTTTATAATTTAAGAATATAGCATAGGCAGGACCGTAATCAAAGAACACAAGTTATGTGTTAGGAAGACAATGCACCACTGCATCTGTATAAAGGGGGCTATATGGTTTATGGTACTTTTAAAAATGTCAGTCTGCTAAAGGTAAAAGAATTTTGTAAACACAGCTTCTTGATCATGGTGATGACGATGACAAGGATGGTGACAATAATACAGAAAAAATTACCTGGCCTCCTTAAATGCATTCCCTTTTCTCAGATTATGGCAGCCTCATCTTCTGTGAAGTGTTCTTCCCTCTCTCTATTAATATCTCCACTCCCCATTTGATCCACCTCACAAATTTCATGCATACGTTCAGACCGAGGTTAAGCCTCAGCTCCTCCATGCAGGCCCCTCTAATCCTTCTGCTACACATCACTCTTGGATACCATGAGATATTCTTTAAGTAGAGTTCTTATACATTGTTGTAATTACTTGTCTGTCTTGTCTTTTTCACAGAAGAATAATATCTTTTCTTTTTCTTTTTTGAGACCTGGGTAGAGTGCCGTGGCATCATAGCTCACAGTAACCTCAAACTCACGGGCTGAAGCAATCCTCTTGCCTCAGACTCCCAAGTAGTTGGGATTACAGTCATCCACCACAGCTGGCTAGTTTTTTATCTTTATTTTAGTAGACATGGGATCTTGTGCTTGCTCAGGCTGGTCTCCAACTCCTGAGCTCAGGCAATCTACCTGCCTCCCAGGTAATCAACCTCCCAGAGTGCTAGGATTACAGACGTGAGCCACTGTGCCTGGCCTGACATTAATATCCCTGAACGCAGGGTGTCTTATTCACCCTTATCCCTCTGAGATTTAGCAATTTCTGGTATGTACATAGCAGATTTCCCAATAAGTACTTACTGAATGCACCAAGCAGGAGTTGGGGCTTTCTTGGCGGGGAGGGGGATAGAGACAGGCAGAAGATATTTCACTAGGGATTTCTTAGATGGAGGGATCACAAGCAAGAGAAAGGAGGAAGTGATTATAAACTCTTGCTGGAGCTTCCACAGAGCTGGAAATAATGCATTCCCATTAGAACAGCAGGATGAGCACCGTCCGCGTGCACCACGCTGCTGGATGACTAACCTTTTGGCAGTTGAGCATGCATTGCCCCAGAGAATACTGAATTACAGCAGATGCCTCCAGGTTACTCAGCTGCATCCCCTGTGGACCTGTGTAGTGTTGCTCCCTCACTGCACACAACCACCAAGGACTGTGTGCCTCTTGTTTAATTTCCGATCATGCAAATCTCTGATCATTTGTGCTGAAGTTATAAAGGTAAAAATGCTCTTTTAATCTTATTTTTATTTTTAGAAATGGTCCTTGGAGGAACCGAGAGAACATTAACAATATAACAGCAATTTAAAATAAGAAGCTTTTGATGAAATTGTTTTAATTACATAGCCCACTTTGGCATACTTCAATTTTGATCATTATTCTGGATCTCATGCACATGGCAATTTGAGTCTTACTTAAGAAAACAAGTAAACTAGAATTACCACACACAGTTAGTGAGTGAAACCACAGTTACAACCGAGCAATTAGGAGCCATCTAATTGACCTAGAGGTATAGTAATTAACTACCAGGGGATGAACTAAAAGCTCATTTTGTAGACTCCAAGTGTTTCTACACAGACCCCACATGTTGTTTCAGTCTGCCAGAAGCAAAAGCCATTATGGCTGCTTTTGTATAAACAGAAGGAGGTAGATATTTGCAGTGGATTTTAAAAGAAATAATATTGTCACTCTCACTGTCCAGGAGTGTTATTGTGGCAGCATAACAGATACCATGCGATTTTGCTGCCAACTTAAACAAATAGGATAAAAACTTTCATAGGAACATATCCTTGACCATTATAACAATGCAACAACGGTCAATACCTTGGTAGCAACTTAAACAATTATTTTCCTTGGCATATTTTGGAAATTACCAGCACATTTATATGACAACTCTGGCATTTTTTCAGAGGTCTAGTAAATGTCTTTGTATTTTTAGAGGAGAAATAAAAATTCTCTCGAGGGTGCTACCCACCTAACATGCTTTGCACCTGTCTGTAGCCAATATCAAAAGCTCTTAGACTTTTCTGGATGTGAGACTAAAGCATAAGTGGGGACGAGACCAGCAAGTTTCTGAAAAAAGCTCAAGGAGACTTCCCAAAGAACAGCAGAATTAGGGGAAAAACAACACAATGTGAAAGTTCTGCTCAGTCACTAACTGCATGGCCTATAAAGTAAAGAAATCTAACTGACGTCTCAGTCCCATTCTTCCAGCCACTTTGTGGATGATGGACCATCTGTGATCTCCTCTGGTGCATCTTCAATCAAATATTATGCTAATTAGAATTGTTGAGTCAATGTCAACGTCAATTACGTTCAAGGCATTAGGCTTTATACATGACCCAGGGGTCAGCTCAGGACTTTTTACTGCCACCCTC
Source organism: Otolemur garnettii (assembly GCF_000181295.1). Lineage (NCBI taxonomy): Eukaryota > Metazoa > Chordata > Mammalia > Primates > Galagidae > Otolemur > Otolemur garnettii. The sequence continues at coordinate 6,154,040 of NW_003852416.1, forward strand.
CTATCCCCCTTTCCAGAACTTCTTGAAATTCTTCTCTATTCCCTTCGCCTCTTCTGTCATTCTGTGGAAATATAAACTCCTTCCAAAGATTGTGTCTGTTCTTGAATATCAGTTGATGGCTGTCCTTTTCTTGAGTTCTGGCTTCCTTGAGAACATTTTCTTGGCCTCATTAGCACTGGCGTGAAGCCAAGGTCCTTATTTTGTTCACACTAGATCAAGTGTCTTTGAGTAAAATACACATCACAACAATTATTTGTGGAGGGGGGTTTTCTAGGGAAGGAGTCACATTTCGTGCCACACCAGCCATCTGGCTCAGTTGTTGGCCCTGCCCTACCCATTGCCATCTCTGCTGTCCACCTCCAGCCTCACAAATCACCTGTGGGAGTGGATGGGTCTCTGTACTCCAAACACAGAGCAAGTCAGCTTTCCCCAGGCCTGCTGTCAAAATGCTTATGCTAATTCATCACTGTGCTCGGCAGAACACGAAGTCTTCCAACTGGACAGGACTCAACATCCTGTGAAGAAAGGTAAGCTCCAAAGAAGAAAGAAAAAAAAAACCCCTGCTATATAAGCTCTATTTAATTTTATTCACCCAATAATCTTTTAAGGCATGTATCATTTTCACAGTTTTATAGAAGAATGGATGATGCTCAAGGGGTTAAATACACTGCTAAAAGGCACATAGTCTGCAAACCCCAGGCCTTGTTCTTTCCTCTGCAGCACACCCGTTAAATATCTGTTACTCTCCTAAAGCCTTTTCTGTCTCATATTCTTTTCTAGTTTTCTGCAGCTGTAGACTACCAACTTCTCTGGACTTCTTCCTCTCCATGTCCCGTGGCTGCTGAATAACCCACACAAACATGCTCTCCGCGCCTTACACATCTCCCCCTGTCTCATGCTTAATATCTTGAAATCCAGCTTTGCTCTCATCCATATAATGAGACTTCAATCTGCACCATCAGCGGTGGGTCCCAGTCGCCAGGTCTGTGGTCTTTTCCTGTTCTATATCCTGCTCCTGCTCTTGAGGTTCTGACACACAGCTGAGCATGCTCTCTTTGGTGAAATCCTCCCTTTCCTGAGTTTCTGCAACATACATGTTCATAAAGAATTCAACAGAAATCTCTGAAAGAAACTTGTCTTGATTAAGTGTTTCTAAAGGATGAATATAATTTTAATACAAACAACTTTTCAGCCAACATCTTATCAGTTTGTGGACTATTTAATTAAATCACTTCACAATAATACAGTACAAATACAATTAGAGTTATAGTTACAAACCCAGGGGCATAAACAGGCTTGAGGAAACACTCAATCCCCTTTTCCGGTTGTCTGAATTTTCTCTACATAGAGTAAATATTCTCTGATTATGAATGGTCTCAATCGTAACTAACACCCATTGTGTGGCATACAGTGCTGTGACTTATTAATAGGGCTGATTTGAGGGAGCTTAGATGCTCTATGCATTGTAAAGCTCCCCTTACTGGGTAAAGAATTTCTTACACAAAAATATATCCTACTCCTTCAACAGGAAATCGTAGCTGACTATGTCTTCAATGTCCTACAAGTCCCTCAAACAAAATCCATCAAATTGTGCTTTGATGAAAAATATCATTGCGATGTCATGAAATATCAGAAATATCCTTCTGTGAGGAAAAGAAAAGGTCTCTTGATTTTAGAATAAATAGGGTAATACAGCAGAAAAAAAACCAAAACCATTTGACAGGGTTTCGGCAGACTCAGTAGACTCTTTATTTCTATTCACGTTAATATGAATCTTGATTTATAGATACTACTACGTACGAAGTTGTTCTTGCTTTTGCTTTCCTTACCGTGACTATTGTTCAGTAAGTAAATGTGTGAGCATCTGTGCCACACATTTCTAATGAATTAATAATGTCCTACTTAAAGTGCACAATATTCAGAATATGTAAGATTATTTGATCCATGCAGCAAACAATATTGAAGTTACTGAAGCAAATCTTTGACTAGCATACCTGACTAAGTTAAATGAACCTTAGCCAGCTAATCTAACTGAAAACAAAAGTCAACTAAACTACTCTTCTTGTGATATTGTGTTGACATGTGTTGATATTGACAGTTCCTGTGTATTTGGGGGAGACAAATTTTCTGTGAAATGGAACTAAGAAATGTCCCCGGATTTGGAGGAGAGCCACTTTCAAAACAGATGCAGTTGAAAACTAAGGGTCTAATGAATGGATCTAAAACAGGGGAGTGACTGGTAGGAGATCCATGATCATCCTACTTGCCACTAATTTGTCTTCCTCAAACATGGCATGATGCTCTACACAATTTAATGTGCTATATTGTTCACATATTTTTTTTGCATGGAAATAATTAAGTATTCCCTTATTTATTTGCCAAACTGCATTTCCAAAGAGAAAGACAAAGCTAGTATGCCTGGTTCTTGGGCATTCTGTTCTTGGATGAAGTTGACAAGCTTAGGCAGTTTGGAGATAATCACTGGTCATCTGCCCCCCTTCAGAGCACTACCCTTTGCATTTTCTGCTTTGTGATTTGATGTCCTTCTTCTTTAAGTGTCCTCGGTCTCAGTTTTCTGCCTTGGACGCCCAGGCTTTGACTATGATGGATGCTGCTCCACAGATTGCAAGCTTTCATTTGCCATACAAAAAATATTTAACATTAGATGAGCATATGATTTTTTTTTTTAATTTTTTACCTGGGGAAGACAGATCACACTTTATTAACGGGCATGCCTGTTAATGCTGTAGGCCGGAGGTGCTCTCTTCTGCCCACACACCTTGATCTGCACTCGTAAATCCAAACAAGAGTTTCTTAGGCATTTCATGAGTCCCCAGTTGGCATCAGCAGTAAAAGGTACCATTTGAGATAAACCAGACTGACTGCCTCCAACTTGACGACCATAACTCTAATATCCAAGCTGAATATTTTCTCATCAGAAACCTCCCTCAACACTAATTTGGCACAGAGACCAACAGACCATTGAGCAAACCTGTAAACCAAAGGTGTCAGACACTAAAAGGTACCATTAAGCTGATAAAATATCTCTGCATATGAGTAGGCATCATTACGGTGCTATATTTCTTAGTACCTAAAGTTTATTGGCTCATTCTGTAAACCTGACAGTGTCCTTCATGAACTATCAAACATATCATAACACAAGCTATTAAAGGAAATAGAAAGTATATGTTTCTCCAAATAATCTTTTCCTGTAGCAGGTAAACTTAATGTACTTGAAAAAAAATGTGAATTAACAAGCAGAAGCAATTTCCAAAAGATGATCCAAGGGGGAAAAAAATCTTATTTTATAGGCATTATGAGTCACATAAAGGCTCTTTACACAGCACCATTACTGCGAATTTTAACAAAGATCCGATGAAAATAGGTGATGAATGAGAATAGTAGAGAAAGATGTGTCCTATCAAGTGCTCAATCAGATGTCTTTGTGTTTAATAAATAGTGTTAAAAATTAACCATATTAGAGCTGGCAAAAAATAGGATCCTTCAATTGCTCATGCTGCATTTAATTGCATCCACATTCTTAGGTAACACAGAACGCCACCCTCCCCAAGTGCTTTGATGGTCCACTGCCCGCAGTGATCTGGGTGCACAGATGATACAAGGGCTTATGAGGACTTCTCTGGCTTTCCTGTGATGAACACCTTCATGATTTAATATTTTGTCTGTACACAAAGCTAAGCATAAAGCCAAAAGCCAGTCTTACTTGCACAAACATAGATAAGTGTATATATCAAAGGAAGAGATGACAAAGTACTTTGTGGCCACCGTTTCAGCTAGAAACCACCCCTCCCACCACACACACACAGACCAGAAACATAATATCCCAAGTACACTGACCAATCGTGAGAATATGACCCTTAGCTTTACAATATGTAACTTAAATACACATACATTCTTTAGAATTTGACTACAGTCTTGACAAATTTCTGCAAATGTTCCCTTATTTTTGCAGGCTAGGTCACAGGGAGTATAATGGGTAGATTAGTTACACTACCTGTATTTAGTCATGCTCAGGGTTGATCAATATGCAGGTACTTGGTAAACGTCAATGTGGTGTTATAGTTAAATACACAGGCTTTAGAGGAAGACAGATCTGTGCATATATCCCAAGGCAGAAAGTCACAAGCTGTATGGTCCAAAATAAATCATTCGAGCTCTGAGTTAAGAATGCCTATATTGTGGAATTGTGGAAAGAATTATTGTCTAAGACAGTGGTTCTCAACCTTCCTAATGCTGCAGTATCTTTTCATTGTTAGAAAGGGGTCATGACCCACAGGTTGAGAACTGCTGGTCTAAGAGAACATGTTAAATACCTTGCACACTGTCCAGCACCTAAACGCCATTCCAATGCTTTTCAATAATACCACAGCACAGGAAGCCACAGTATAAAAGGATTTGGAGAGGATGTCAGCTGGGAAGACCACATAGAAAAATTGTCATTTTAGTTCAATCTTGACAGACAGATATTATTTAGCTATGTGACAACAGGGAATAAAGGCTTTCCACCTGGAAGAACCACTCATGAACAGAGCTGGAGAGGTAAGAATCTACAGGATATCACTCCTGTCCTGCAGGCGCTGAGCTGCACAGGATAGCTGTAATAGTGAGAAAAAACAGACGTGTCCTCCTCACCCCCAGTGGAACTTGAAGCCTCATGGGGAAGTCAGGGATTAATCAAAGAATCACTAAAAGAAAATGAATGTAGAGTTACAACTGTGGCAGATCTGTAGGAGAACGAGTGGTGTAACACGCAAGAGCTAAAAGTGAGAGGACGGCTACAGGACAAGTCTGGAGAGGCAGGCAGCGGCTCCATCACCATGGACACATGGCAGAGTTCCATCTTTATTATGAGACCAGGGGAAACTCCAAGGAATGTTTTAAGCAAGATGGCAAGAAGATCCGATATGTAAGCCAAAAGCTTACTCTGTTCCACAACTTACTGTGAAGAATAAATTTAAGTGGGGTAAGGATAGAAGTCAGGGAGTCAGTTTGGAAGACCCTGAAAAATGTCCAGATAAGAGATAATGGTAGCTTAGATTGGGATGGTAGAGGTGGAAAGGGAGCGGGAGAAAAGAGGGGGGATGTGAGAGGTAGTGAGCTGGTGATAACTTAGACAGAAGAGATAAAGAAGTTTCTAAATTCATACCTAGCTAGTGCAGTGGACACTTTCTGGGTGAAGGGCAGAAACTGTGACTTAAAATGTACAAATATAAATTATGTAACCAAAACGAATGTACCTCTAGGATATCCTGAAATTAATAAAATAGAGCTTCTGGGGCTGCACCCGTGGCTCAAAGGAGTAGGGCACCAGTCCCATATGCTGGAGGTGGTAGGTTCATACCCAGCCCTGGCCAAAAACTGCAAAAAATAAATAAATAAAATAGAGCTTCTGTAAGAGAGATATGCTATTCATTGAGATATGAAAAACCAGGAAAAGAATTAGGTATGGTGAAAAAATTAAGATCTATTTGGAACATCATTATGGCCTGAATGCTTATGTTCCTATCCACTCCCTCCCCAAATTCCTATGTTGAAAACCTAATCACCAATGTGATGATACTAGGGGACGGAGCCTTTAGGAGATGATTAGGTCACAAAGGCTGGGTCCTCATGAATGGAATTATTGCCCTTAAAAAAGAGATCCCAGAAGCTGCTTTGTCCTTTCCTACCTGTGGGGTGAGAAGACAGGTGTCTGAAGGAAGCTGGCCCTCAGCAGATATAAAATCTGCTGGTGCCTTGATCTTAGACTTCCTAGTACTCAGAACTGTGAGAAATAAAAGTTTGTAGTTTATAGGTGGCCCAGTTAATAGTATTTTGTTATAGCAGCCCAAACAGATTGAGACAAATACATCACTTGGGGTGCCTTTGAGATAGCCAAGAGGAAGTGGCAGGCAGGTAGTCCAGCTCTAAACTTGTGACTTTTAGCATAGTGCATCTTGAACTTAAATGTGAACTTGAGTAACCTGGTAATCTTCTTAAAATGCAGATTCTGAGTTAGTAGGTCTGGGTTTGGGGCTATGATTTCATATCGTTAACATGTTAACACGCATAGTATCTGTACATGGTAAACGCTCAGTTAATATTGGGGAAACTAGAATGAATGAACTACTACAGAAAACATTAAAAATGAAGGCTAAACTGAGGAGAAAAAAAGTGACTTGAAGAGTCTGTACTTTAAATTTGACAGATATATCAAAAGCCTTAGAATGTTTATAAAATTTGACAGTAATTTTATGTCTGAAAAATTTCCCTGAGGAAATAATTTATTCTAAGGATATGCATAATGATGTAGCTATGAGGACATTGTAACCCAAATTGCGAAATTGTATGGATCTGTTTCAAAAGGAAAACTTCTTACAGAACCTTTAATCTTGTTATTTTTACTGTTACTTAGATGTGTGAAAACATGAGATTACATGGTTAACTCTTTATGATTATGGTTCTTATACAATAAGCAATCCAAACGAATGTGAAACAAATCTACAAATTAAATGTAATATTTACAAAACAAAACCATTCAGACCCACAACATTAATTCGGGATGACTGATGATATTTGCGTGAACCTTGAGTGCTGTCTGCTGTGTCAATGTCATGTTGCGTCAACGTCTTGAGGTTTTCCCTCCCCCCCACTCTATCACTACTTTTCTCTATTTGAACTTCTGTTCGTCTTTGGGTTTCACTGGGTGGAACCAAGTAGATGATCATTTACTCATTAAGTAGATCTCTGTCCATTCCCATTAATCTACACCAATGACAGTGACGCACCACGGCTCAGGCATACCGTGAACACAGGTGCAAACTCAGGCACTGAAATTGTAATGTGATTATTGAACATGGATGATCTTTAATACGCTTTCAAGAAAACACATTTAAAAATTATGTTAGAGAACCTTATGGTAAAAGAATAGTGATTAATGGTGAAAAACTAGAAATAGCCTAAATGTCTGTTTAAAAATGGTTAAATAATTTAGGGACTATTGATACTACGGAGCATAATGGAATCACAGGAAATATAAAAATACTTCATTAGAATGTTAATAATATACTGCTTTTAAAAAGAGCAAGTTGCAAGATATATATATATATATATATATATATATAGTGAGATTCAGCTACAAAAAAGATGAACAAAATAAAAGCATAGACAATAGAAAGTTAATATTGATAAGGGATTCTAAGTGATTTCTATTTTCCTCTATATTTCCCTGCATGTGTTTATCAACATTTTATGAACTTTCAACACTGAATATGTATCAGCACTTGATCAGATGAAAGCATGATTTTCTCTTACATAAAATACCTGACATAAAACTACCAGACTTACTAGCTCAGAGACAGGTCAGATTTAGGAAGACAATGTCTAAGTACATGGCATTTGCTGCACACGCAGAAGAAACCGTGAGACTTGCTTGGAGCCACTCGTCCCCGGTGCTGAGATGAACCACGGTGGCATCTTCCTGACAGAGGCCCAGTATCCTCACATCCCCACTTCTCAGGAGCTAAGACAATTATTATCAATTCCTGACATGCCCTACAATCTCCCTGGGAACAATGGAATTTCGAATGAGACATGATTCTTTGCGTCTGTTTATTTATTTATTTTTGGGGATAAGACACAAATTTTACATAAGTACTCTGCACTTATACAGTCACCGTTCATCATTTAATTATATAGCTAATGCTGTGGATTATAATAGCGAGTGCACAAAGATGTAATTATGGGATAAGTACCTGGTAATTTCTATTCTCTAAAGTGAAGACTGAATGTTAATTAGCTTTAAGCATATTACGATGGGTACAATTGCCAGGTAATCTTGGGGAATGTGTACTTTCTAGACCAGCATTTATTAAGGAAATCCCATGCAATTATTGAGGAATGTGATAAAAGGCTGCAGACCTTTGCGCAGGAACAAAAAGAGAGGATAATTGGAGAAGTCAATCCCACTGTCACCTTTCTGGTGTTCCTCTCTTCCCATTGTTCCCTTGTATTTCTGTCCCTCTAAATGTGCAATTATTCAATATTCCCAGGTTCCTAGGATATTTGGAAAACCTGTACATGTGATGCATATCTAAGTGTGAAATGCCTGAAGAAGCCAAGGCCATCAAATAGAATCTCTCTTCAGCAGTTTTGCATTTAAATATGAAATCATAATGAAGTGTCCAGGTGGCAAAATTTTTTGCTCCAGCAGCTGCAGCACCGACTCAGGAATTCAAAAGCAGAGGCCCAACAGATTAACGATTCCCCATAATATTATCTCTGTAACATGCAATTTGTTCTCAATGATAATTAGATATTTAGAGAGAGGCATAATTAGGAAGAAGCGGCTTAATGCTTTTTGTTGTTGTTGTTGTTTGCTGAGAATCTCCTGACAGGCAGATGATCCACGATGGGCATCAGGCGATTCTGGTACTGGAATTTGCAGTAGCTGGCTATGCTGAGATATGGCTTAAGCATTCTGCGTGCTGAAATAAAACCATCCTAAATTCAAACCTTTCTAGAGTTAATTGGTGCGTCACATCTCCCATCCTTGAAAACAGGCCAGGATTCTGTTTATAAGTACTTCATAAGCATGGATTACCAAAAGAAATATTGGGCCAGATATAAAGAGAAATGAGGTAAAATACAATTTCAACTCCATTTTGGGATGATAATAGCCAAAACAGCCATGTAAAGGTAAGGTCCAGATGGAAACTGCTATTTCCTTTGCTGTTTATGACAGCTGGCTCCCTTTATCCTCAGCTCCAGCACGGCTGCCACCAGAGCCCATATCTAACTCACACTGGTTTTTTTTTTTTTTTTTTTTTTCCTGGAGTTTTATTTACTGACTCAACCACTAGGTTCCTTCCTATGAGCAGAGTGGATACCAAGCTATTCAAAATGTCCACCTCAAATACCTCACCATAGGCTTTGAGTCGATGAGTCACAAAGATTCCATCTGGGTCTGATGGACGCAGGCCATTTCTGAACAGGTCAGAGAGCCTGAGCCAAGCAGAAGGCACAAGCCTTAGTCAGAATGTTTGCGCTGATTCTACACCAAGACCCTAGAAGATCACCTCTGCTCTATCGACTCCTAGGACTATTGATTAGCTGTTATTTTTTAAAACTTGACATAAACATAACCATTCAGTACATACTCTTTTGGGGCTGGCTTCTTGTGCAGTGCCTCATGCGTGTGAAAGCCATCTCCTCTGTTGCATGTAGCGATGGTTTATTTATTCTATTGCTGTGCACTATTCCTGTGTATGATATATGATACTTTCCTTATCCATGCTATTACTGATGGCTGTTTGGATTGTTCTTAGTTTTAAACTATTACAAATTGTGCTGCCATGAACGTTCATGTACAAGTCACCACATATATCCCCATTCCTGTGGGGCATGTACCTAAAAATAGAATTGTCCCGCTGAGTCGTAACAGCTGTAAATCCCTCAAGCATATGATGAGAACTTTGTTTTTCTCTCACACGCAAAGGCAGGAGAGCTTTTTAATTTTTCCAACAGAAGAGAAGACAGCATCATAAGGATGGGTCTGGGCGGGCCCACTATGAGAAGCACAGTGGGGAAGGAAGCGGCATCATCTCCCTTCGAGGCTTGCAACTGGATGAGTCCCCTGTGTAGCAGGAAGGAAGAGGTTCTCGCATGGGTGTTGTTGTTCAGTGAGTATGAAGAGAACTGCCCAGGATCCACAGGCTCCACTCCTACCACCTGCTCAAAGCCCAGCCCAGGTCGGCCTTACAGAATAGGAGTTTGGGATTGTCCAGAGGCTGCAGCCTGAGATAGCTCCTGGCACCTGTCCCCCTGAGAAACCATGGAGGTGGTGAGGCCTCCACAGTGGCTCCCTGGGCAGGGAACACAACAAGGGACAGTGCAAGGCGAGACTCAAGCAGCTGGAGTTAGTGGTAACTGTGGTTCCTTCTGCTGAGACGTTCCGAAATACCCAGCAACTCCCGGGGGACAGAGAGTACTAAAGGGTGTAACTCAGCAAGGGTTGAGGTTCCTGTAGGTATCTGTCTATAAACCTAGTCACCACGTGAAATGGCTAATGCTATCGCAGCAGAATGAGCCCAGAGCCCCCGGGAAACAGATGCTACTCTATTCCCCACCCTACTGCTCACTCCCCAACCCAGACACCTCCTTTGCCAAAACATTCTCTCCCCCTTTTACAAAACCACAGAGGTGAGTTTTAACACTACTTAGGAGTCTGGAAGGCTTCACAGAGGGGGTGACAATGATGTGTGACCCTGGAGAGTGGCAGAATTTTCCCTGGTAGACAACAAGCTTCACAGGCTGCAGAGACAGCCTGGGTGGAGGAAGGAAGAGCAGAAGCACAGGGCACCTGCAGGAAGGCAGGCCTGGTCCACGGGACCGGGAAGTGCCCTGTGGCTGCAGGGCCCCAGTGAGCTCTAAGGCCACTTACTTGGCAGTGCAGTGAAAATCCCAGCAGCCCTGGGTGAGGCGACCTGAGCACTGGCCTTTCTCCCAATGCCCACTGCACCCCCTACTCACCGGGGCACCCTGCAGGCATGACAGTGTGTGTGACCTGGGCATCCTGCAGGCATGACAGTGTGTGTGACCTGGGCATCCTGCAGGCATGACAGTGTGTGACCTGGGCATTCTACAGGCATGACAGTGTGTGTGACCTGGGCACCCTGCAGGCATGACAGTGTGTGTGACCTGGGCACCCTGCAGGCATGACAGTGTGTGTGACCTGGG
>NW_003852416.1:6164806-6292749 GCF_000181295.1 Otolemur garnettii
CACCCTGCAGGCATGACAGTGTGTGTGACCTGGGCACCCTGCAGGCATGACAGTGTGTGTGACCTGGGCACCCTGCAGGCATGACAGTGTGTGTGCTTATTTGCTCAGCACTTGGTTATTTATTCAAAGTCTTCCGAGGCTCAGCTTCCCTACCCTGAAACCTCTTCCGCAGAAACAATACCTGCTTGTGTATGGTCAGTGCCAGGTCTGCCAATCTCCTAGTTTCCACTTGTGCCTGGGATTTTGGTGTGTTGGTCTCAGGCTGGTGGTCCTGAAGATGGAGGCCCAGTATTAGGAAATGGGGCTGCATATGCCAGAAATGGCGAGCCTCAAAGATCTGTAAGTGACAGAATAGGCTGTAACACGTGTACGGAAGTCACCTGCAGTGCCAGGGTAGAAGATGAGCTGGATTGGGGAAAGAGTGAGGCTGGGAAGCCATTCGGCGCAGAGGTGAGTCCCAGGGCAGAGTGATGAGCATGGTGCAGAGCAGGTGAGAGTCTGAGACTTAGAATCACAGAACTTGGTAGGCAGCACTTACGAGCTTTGGGACCAAGATACCCAAACCTGCCAAGCCTCAATTTCCACATTTATGAAGTAGACATAATGGATGAGAGAGATAACCTGTAATGAATGAGAGAGATCTGGCATAGGGCAGGTCGCTGTCAACGTTACTTCTCTTGCTTTTTGAAGTATGAAACTACTCTGAGGTATCAGAGGAGGGATTGACACAGTATCAGACTGAATTAAAGGCTGAGGAGTCACAGATGGCTCTGATGTCTTGCTTAGGTAAGACAGAGAGAATATGGAAAATTAAGGGGTGTGGAGAATGCTGTGGAGCTGTGGAGCTGGTGTGTCAGCGCCTGTCTGTCACCATGTCGGCAGACACTGAAGCTCCATGCAGGGGTGCTGTGAACGGCTGTGGGGCTCCTCATCCTCAGGGCGTCTGGCTCAGGGCTGAGTGCCGCTGACACGCGGCTCGGGGCCCAGCCATCCACTCTGCACTTGCTCAAAGGCAATGACATTAGTGGTGGCCGTGGTACTCCCAGACTCCCATCTACAGCTGGGGCCTGAGCGAGGTAGGCAGCCTGACCCTAGGGGTGCTCAGAGATGAGAAAGCGGGAGCTTCACCTCAGCCAGGCATTTATTTCCCTGAGCACAACACTGAGAGTGACCTTACTAGCTGGAACCCGAAGTCCTTGAAAAGACAGGGCAAGCGTGGAGGGCACAGGCCCCAGTGCAGCTCCACAAATACACAGGTAGATGGTGCCTGCTCTCTGAGTAATTTTCAACCTGCAGAGATTAGTAGACTGAGACACAGAGAGAATGTCAAAGTGGGAAGGGACCTCACAAGCGGGCGTCCGATACTTGTCATTTTTGGTTTCCCAAGGAAAAACAAAAGCACCTTAATGGTTCCCTGCATCCCTCTTTCTCTTCTAAGGCAGCCCGTCCACCCTCACCTGCTACCACACGCTGCAGCAAGGTAAAAATCGAAGCACATAAAGGGTCAACTACACTCACATGCACACAAGACGGAGGATGCAAATCCAATACCAATTAGACAAATGACAGGGCAACAGTTGGCCCGGACGTTCTCCAACATCCATCACATTCTTCCAGGCCTGTCCAGATACATTCCTTTCCTATTTATTTGCCACAGTTCTTCCAGCCAGAGTCTGGGATTCCCTCCCTTTTCTCCTCTCTCACGGCCAGCCTCAGCCTGACCCTGCTGCCTCCGATCCCTGGCTCCTTAGGGCCACAGGCTTCTCTGTTGGGGCTACAGATCTGCCTCCTTGGCTGACAGCACCAGCCAGTCTGGGTGAAGGACTCTACTCGAGGGCTTCAGCAAGACGACTTCATCCTGGGAAATACGGTGGTTTCTAGACCAGCACATTAACTGCTGCCTCTCTCAGGCAGTCTCGGCCTTGTTTCCAGAGGCTTTTGGCATCATCTTTGCTGTGTTGGCTTTTACCGTCTGGTGAATTTTGATTTCTAGCTTCTGAAAACTTTCCTGGCTCCCAAGCTCAGCTTTTACTGCCCCACCGTGACCCCGGGGTTCCTCCTACTGTTCTTTCAGCTTGTCCCCATCCGTCATCCGCAGCCTCCGCTAGGCTCCCTGGTTTCCTGGTGCCCACGAGTGAGCGCAGCGCTGCTGGGCTGAAAACACTTTCCTTGCAGCCACTCGAATCACAATTTGGCCAGAATCTCCAGTATTCCTTTCCAAAACACTCATAGTGATTATTATTTATTTATACTTTATCTACCACATATTTTTAAAAAATACTCCAAGGCAGCTAAGAGACTACTACTTTTATTTTTCAGTTTTAATTGTTGTAGTCAGAATCTTTCTCAGTTAACTTTGCCTTCTATTCCTTTCAAATTTCCTAATTTCCTTCTCCACAATTCCCTCTGCTCTACGCTACAACCTCACTGAGTCCACACCTATCTCTTGGTTTATAAAATTTGCCCTCTCCCCACACACAGCCTCTCTGTGGCTGCATAGCATCCTATTTTGAACTTTGACTGGACAGCAGCACAGTCTGGGTTCAAATTCTGACTGTTGCTTATCAGCTGTGTGATTTGGGGTAAGGTGCTTTATCTTGGTTTGCCCCGCCTAAAAAAAAGAAATTCCAGTACTAAATATCCCTTGGGGGTGACATAATACTTAAATGAATATCTGAATACATATGCCTTTTCAAGAGTACCTGGCATAGGTATACATGTGTAATGCTGTCATAATTTTTCTTTTCTTTGTACTATTTTTATACATAACCCCCCATATTTTCATCTTTTATCCTTTCTACCACTAGAATCTTTCAATTCTCCAATCAAACAGCTAATATTTGAGGGGGTAGGAGGTAAATTTTTCGACAAGTACAGGCCATGTTGTTGCTGCTGGGCCAAGAAGCTACCTGTAAGCCTCATGTATACCCAGTACCAGGGGCATTAGTATTAAATGGTATTAACAAAACACATTCATTATGCAGAAGAGAATCTTGAAACTATAAGGCTCAATACAATGTCAAATAGGACTTTCTTACTCTCATTATAAATAAAGCAGATCCCTAGGTCCCTGTTCTGCACAGATGTCTTAGATAAAGGAAAAGCAAAAGAAAATTGCTTATGGCAACAAAAAACAGAGGAAATATGTCCTTGCCCCACATTTATTTACCCAGGCGAGAGATACAGTGATCTGTCTAAATCTCTGATATCCTGCAAATCTAGAATCTTTTGCCATGTTCCAAATATTTGTATGACTTGAGTGTCTGTGTGTGTGTACATATGGGTGGGTAGGTATATTGAAGTTTTGAAGATATATCTGTTTATCTTTTTCTTTCTTACTGTTATAGTTCTTCTTCTTTTTTCTTTTTTTTTTGAGATAGGTTTTGCTATGTCATCCCAGCTAGAGTTCAGTGGCATCACATAGCTCACTGCAACCTCAAACTCCTAGGCTCAAGTGAACCTCCTGCCTCAGCTTCCTGGTGGCTAGGACTATAGGCGCCAGCCACCATGCCTGCCTAATTTTTCTACTTCTTGTAGAGATAGAGTCTTGCTCTTGCTCAAGCTGGTTTTAAATCCTGGCCTCAAGCAATCCTCCCACCTTGGCCTCCCAAAGTTCTAGGATTATAGGTGTGAGCCCCCTGTGCTTAGCCCAGTTTTAGTTCCTATAGGTACTTATGTCCCGGGAGAAGAGTCTTACAGGCATTCTCTCCTGCTTGTCAATAAATAAATCATGTCGTTCATTGTAATGAGCAAATTCTATCGCTTAAGTAGGAATAAAGGTCTGTGTTTTTGTTGTGTGAGCAGAATGATGAGGCTGAAATGGATTTAGCCAGAATGGTCTTCAGCAGAGCAAAGGTTGTTCCATTTTTCTGCACATCAGAACCACATCCAAAGTAATTTTCTCATTTGATCTGCTGAGAGGGTGGAGGAAGGGGACGGGCAGGTATCCTCGCCCTGGGCCACCTCCACCAGAGCTACTCTCCTTCCATCTGCTGGGACTCCTCCCAGGAGGGAAGGACACTTTGGAGAGGATACTGTGGCATTATTTGATTCCTTTCTGTCTTCTGCTCAAGACTGTAGGCACCTGTCCAGTGCGGCACACTTAGTGCCCAGCCTGTGCTTAGGAATTTTCTTATACTCAGTGAATATTTTTGAATAAATGAATAAAATGCATGTGAGTTCTACCTGTTCAAGGGAAAACATTGCCAAGTCCCCGGAGAGGTTACACTGCTATAGCATTTATATACTTAGGTGGTTTGCTGAAATATTTGAAGTTAATTGTGTAAGTATTGCTTATTGTTTATGTTCACTATGCTTTAAATGTTTCTAGCAATGCCTTTGCTCCCAAAGTCAAAGTAAAATAATCTCATTCAGATATTATCATAGAGGAAATATTAACATACTTAACATACTTAACAAACTTCTTGTCACTACCATTCCTGATCTCCCTGTTTATGCAAATGAATACAGATTTTATATAGGTCTACGTAAGGGCTTTCTAGATGGGGCCTCACTGCATGCCCATTTTCTGGAGGAAGTGCCAAGGGAACTTCACTAACTCACATAGACATTCTGGGTTTGAGCAAATCTATTGTCTTCCCACTGTGATTTCCAGAACAGTGTCCTAGGGTGTGATCCGACTCAGGCAGATTCATTTCTAGACATGTGTATTGACTACAGATCTTTCTTGCAAGCTACATTCTAAAAAGAAGTAAGTGATATCTCCATTCACATTAATAGCAAATAAAATGACTGCCATTCTACCTAAAGTGAAGTACAATGCAAGTAGCATCCTAGCTTCAATCAGATAAATGCCTTCTTCTCAATTTTGTGCTCATGCTTCTAAGAAAGCCGGAAAAATACTCTATGGTAATAGCAGCTCAGAGCTGAGTCTATTACAATATACCAGCTACTCATTTTAGTTTACAATTGCTTATACAGCGCAAAAGTTGTATGGTTCTTGGCTTAGATCCATAAGGCTGAAAATTTACTGTACTATGCTTCTAATTGTCTACTATTCCTTTTAAAGGGAAAATTATTCTAGATAAATTGTTTAGTTGAAATGTTAGAAATGTTTTAAACAGAAAAAAATGTTTCCTTTCCCGGAACTGTCAGAACATTTTTTTTTTTCTGATTAAAACATGGTAGATTTACAGCTAAAAGAATATTCAGAGAGCAAAAGGTTACATTTCAGTTTACTAACCACTTGGAAACACAAATTACCAAAACAAATGCTTTAAAAGTATTTTTAATGTACAGTATCTTAGCAATTAATTAACTATGCTTATCACTGTCAAATCTCTGTAATTATACAGTAATCATTCATTTATCCGATCTTAATTGAGCACACACAGAATTTGATGTTTAAGTGAGCAAATTTACATACTAATCCTTCCACTCTTTCCCAGTCTGGAGATTTCACTTCAGAAAGCCTCCAACACAAGAGACACAATTGTAGATCAAGGAAGAGGTGGGAAAGAGTCAGATAAGCAAAGAAAATGCCTGAATCTTTTTTATTTTTTTTGTAGAGACAGAGTCTCACTTTATCGCCCTTGGTAGAGAGTCGTGGCATTACAGCTCACAGCAACCTCCAACTCCTGGGCCTACGTGATTCTCCTTCCTCAGCCTCCTGAGTAGCTGGGACCACACGACACAACACCCAGCTATTTTTTTTTTTTTGTTGCAGTTTGGCCGGGGCCAAGTTTGAACCCACTATTCTCAATATATGGGGCTGGTGCCCTACTCACTGAGTCACAGGTGCCGCCCAATGCCTGAATCTTTAGCCTCATTCTATGCTCCATTTTTTCTCTGGAACCGATGTTTTGGTTGGGGGGGAATTTCTTTCATCAGGATTGTTCTTCGAAAAGCTGACCCTGAATTTGTTCTTTCATTTGTCCCTTAACATGACCCAGCCCTGACATGTGGCCTGATATGGCCAGTCTCTCTGTCTCTACAAACTAGATAATAACAGCAAATTTCAATTGTGTAAATATTTTTTTACTTATATATTAAATAGATTGTCTAATTCTTAATGATGTCACATAAATGTGGCCTTGCTTACTAAGATCATTAGAGTAATTCAAACAGCTTGCTAACTTTATTCATCCAGAAAAGAGCTCTCAAATCAACTTACGTTAAGAACTTTGGTATTAACATAAAAATCTCTTTAATGAGTTCACTTGTAGAGATGTAGAATGCTGAGATGCACAAAAGAATCAATGATTTATTAGTCAATTTAATTCAATTTTGTCACCAAGTTCTATCAATTTCTACTTTGAAATAATTTTTGAATTCATCAGCTCCTTTCCTTGTTCAAACAGTATCTAAACCTATACCTGGTTACATAATTGTAATTTTCCCTAACTGATTCTTTAACTTCTGATCCTACCCTTTTACAAGTGAGCTTGTATACAGCAGCTAAGCTAGTTTTATTGATATTCAGTATTTTAAGCTTGGATCCATGCTCAAAAATCCATGACGGTTTCCTAAACAGGTAGACAATTCCCACCAGATCAAATTCAAACTCATCTTGGAGGTGAGGGCCTTCCTCCCACTTCCTGTCTTCCTGAGCAACCTCCCACGTCCACCGAGCTTTGCTTGCTGAGTCGTCTTTGCTCATGTGACCCTCTCCTTAGCTGGTCCTTCCCCTTCTAAGCTGCCTGTCCACGTTCTGCCCATCACTTGAAAATATCAAGTTCTGCTGACTCTGATGGTCATTATTCTTGCTCTTGCATCTACATTTTTATCTTTTGTAGAAATGGAAGTTTCAAATATTATTTATTATCTGTCTGAGGAGATTGTCGTTTTCTTCAGAGAAGTTACTATCTATATGTTCTTTTGTTTTCCTAAAGTTTATATACAATTACTATTCATCTCTTTCTTTGATAGAGCCTACTACTTTGGAAGGGAACTCTTCAAGCAACATCTGTAAAGAGAAACGTCTTCACCATTTCCCATGCCAGCACTGGACGGCAACCTAAGATAAGGCAGGGACCTGATCACCAGCAGGTGATATCATTTCCTTAAGCTAATACAGGTCAGTGTGAGACCGGAAACTACAGAGGAGAGGTAGGACATCAGGGAAGTAAGCTTGGAGGCAGAAGGACTCAGACCAGCAAGCACATGGAGTCAAGTCAAGTACGGAAAATATCACTGACAGCCAGGAAAGCCATCAGATAGATTTCTGGCAGGCTGTCAGAGGAGGATCAGTCATTACTGCCCTTAAGTTGGGTGCAGTGGAGACCTGCAGAAAAGATCCAGGGAAGGGAAAGATGAAAGAGAGGCGAGTGGTGGTGCCACATCTGAGCACCGTTTTGATTCTATCAGATCTATTATCTCTGCTAATTCCCAGCACATATTTATTTATTTCTTTTTATTAAGTTTTTTTTTTGAGACAGAGTCTCTCTCTGTTGCTCAGGGTATAGTTCCATGGCATCATCATAGCTCACAACAACCTCAGACTCCTGGGCTCAAGTGATCCTATTGTCTCAGCCTCCCAAGTGCTGGGACTATAGGTACCCACCAGCACACCCAGTTCATTTTTCTATTTTTAGTAGAGATGGGGTCTCAGTTTTGCTCAGGCTCAAACTCTTGAGCTCAAGCAATCCTTTCCCCTTGGACCTCCAGAGTGCTGAACCACTGTGCCCGGATGGCCCCCCAGTACATCTTTAGAACCTTGCCATTAGCCATCCCAGCAGTTATCCGAATCTGGATTAACACCATTAACTCATCAACGGAATTACTGAATACCTTCTTAGAAAATTCTCAGTATTGTTTCTCCTGCTTGAATAATAAAATTAATAAAGTCATCAAATAAACTATTGGGAAATAGTCCATAGATGTTCTATAATTGGTCTTTGAATAAATGACTGAAAGTTGGCAATGTGTTTTCCTCTGCCCCTTTGAAAATCAACATGCTTATCAGTAGAACAGATTACAGACAAAAGCTTTGGAACAGCAGATGCCTTCTCCTTCTGGCTCCACAGGCCCTCACTCCCCCTTTCCCCATTTAGAAACTACCTTAAGAAAAGCATCTAATAAACCGTGTATACCTATATGATAAAGGTTAACAAACCTTTAGCCAAATACATTAATTGCTAATCATAAAATGTCATCCCTGAGGAAATTAGGAGAAATTTTATTAGTTGACTAGGGTGATGGAGAGAGAAAGGAATAGCTCTTAAAATCACAAAGTGTGTGACTTCTTACCCCGAACGAGAGCTTGGGTGTTTTTCAGTCTTACTCAAATTTACATTTGGATGTATTTCGTAGGATATGAAATACTCCCAGAAGATTCTCCCTTCCCCATTTCTGCTATTTTGGGGTCTAGGTCATGGTTCCTCGTCATCCTTTCCTTGGCAATAGCTTTCTCTCACTGTGGCATCACCAGTGACTTAGAAAACCAGCATCTCTGCTGACAGTGCAGGTAGAAGTCACATGAAGGTCGTAGACAAGGAAACAGGTAGACAGAGCAAAGAATACCTTTCTGAAACCAGCCCTATCTGGCATGTAGGGCTCAACTGACTATGTTCAGCCATTGCATAGCTATTCTCTCCCATTTCAGGATACTTATCTTACAAAGAGAAAAACAATGAAAGGGCACTGTGAAATGTGATCAGAAAGATCATCTGAAATGGCCAATAGTGTGTTAAGGAAGGAGCATCTATGCCATAATTCTTGAAGATTCCCAGAAAATCCAGGCTTCCCAGAATTCTGGGCTGATTTACATAAACAAATCAAGGAAATGGTTTACTCATGGGTTCTTCATTATTTCTCTGACAAATGCTAGAAAAATTGGCAAACTGAAGCATCTGCCTGATTTACAGTTGCTCTTTCTCTAGGGTTCCTGCAATCAGGATATAATAGTATCTCCAGGAAACCGCAAATATTCACTTTATTTCAATTAGTTTTCTCCGCACAGTCCACTGCCTCTTCAGCCAGCTCTGAAAATGTGACTTTTAGCCTTGCTTAAGCTGCTTGACTTGTGAGATAAGCCCCGGACCCCTCCCTCGTCATTCCCCAGCAAGATTGGCTCCTTTGTGCCTTATCAGTTTACCTGCCGGTATTTATTTAACACTACTGGGGATGAGCACTCCCTTTTTTTATCCATTTGAATTCTGACTTGATATTAATTTATCTTTATCTTCTGATTAACACAATTCTACCTTTGTGACCTAGAGTCAAATTTCCCTTTGAATAGGCTTTTCTATATACAAACCTAGGAATTGGACAGTACCCGCTTTCGGAACAAGACTTTTAAGCCGGTACAGTCCCTATTAGGCTTTTGAACTTTTAACAAGAGAAAGCCCTGACAGCTTTCTGTCAACATTTTCCTGAACCACAAATTGCTTCTGCATTAGAAATTCTCTAGAAATGACACAGAAAGGCTATGAAGCAAATGTATTCTGGTAGTGCAGGTCTGCAAGTCAGGGTAATTGCAGAATATACCACATAAGCTGAAAAGATGGCAGATGCAAGAATTGGATTTAACCATAGATGATAACCCAATTTTCTCCATAGCACTGTAACTCAATAAGTCTTTAATGGCTTCTTAGATAAACAGATGGATGTCATCAAAAGGCACAGGGTGATAAATCTGATTGGTGTCTGAATAATTTTCACTGCTTTATCCTCAAAACAAGGAGCAGCAGAAAAGCGGGAGGACCCACACTTGAGCCCCAGCATGGGAGTTTAAATCATTTGAACTAAGCTATTTTCCCAGTAGCATAATATTGAAAACGGGTAGAATGGCAACGTCCAGGAAGTGCAACGTATCTTTTTAATTGGGGTTCTTCTTTTGAAGATTTATACTGTTTATAATTTAGCCATGCTTATTCTTACTTAGCTGACTCAGTTTATTTTCATACATATTTTCAAATATTCAATTAAAACCTGTATGACTTTTAATTATCCATGCTGGGACAGAATGTATAGACCCTCAAGTCCGCAGTGCAATTTCTGCTAGACAAGCAGTTCTTGATTTCTTGAGCAGCATCCTTTACTGGGATGCTATTCATTTAGTTTACTTGTTCATCAGGACTCTTCAGTGGAATTAAATTTCAAATGGCTTTTTTTTGTCAAAAGCATAATAGATGAAGAATCTGACCACGCCTTTCCAGAGCTGGTACTGTCAAATTCTAGGCATATTCTGATAACCTCAACATACAATAAGATTTGTCCAGATGAACTGAGGGGAAAGACTGTGGATAAACAAACAAACAAAAAGTTCTAATAAGAAATAGGCCTATTGTTGTAATTGTCACTGTTATGTCTAGGTTGTGAGATTATGAGAAACTTCCATGGTTTTTAAGTGTTAATTCAGGAAGTTCCTTACTTTTTACACAACATAGGGCTAGATGTTTTTTAATGCCTAATGATAAAGTGTATCAGAATATATGTCTGGAATTTTTTAACACCTGATTATAAGGTATATCACTTTTTGTAACCTGGAGAAGAAAGTATCAGATGGACAGTAATACTAAGGGTCCTTGTACATAGGGACTGTTTGCCAATATTTATGAGAGATTCAAAACTGACTAAGTATAGTTACTAAAGATGGTTGTCATTAAAAAAAAAACAACAACAAACTTTTTATGGACAGAAGCAAAATACTCTTGGGAACCTAGTTGAAAAAAAGTTTCCTTCTATTCCCAAAGCTCAAACAATTGCTTTAAATATTTTTATTATCTAATGTTAGTTCTTGTTTTGAGATTGATTCTTAGCAACTTGAAACAATAATAATATACTTACACATAGCATCTCTTATGAGCCAATATTGTTCCTAGTACTTCGTACATTTTACTTCTTTTACTCTTCATGACAACTCTAGAGAACTATTATCATCCTCAACTTATTAGAGAAAATTAAAGCACAGATTTGTTAAGTAACCTGCTTAAGATCACTCAGCTGTTAGATGGGAAAGCTAGGAATTAACCCGAGAAAAATCTGGCCCCAGAGTCTATGTTCTTATCCATTTTAATATTTTACTGCCTTTCCTAAAAGCTTGACTGATGTATAAGTTATTTACTATATTAACAGAAATCAAGTTGAAATGGATTAGTTAGGTCACACTGAACATGGAGGACTAATCTCTGCTTTGGAATTTGGTTACTTTGTTATATAGGCTTGTAAGCTTAGGAAACAGTCCTTCAGGAATAGTTTGATCTTGGATAAACAATTCTCACTTCGAATGTTTTTAGGATGTAGATGTGTGTTAAATAATTAATAAGCTGCATATTCCCAAAGCACTGGGTATATACTTGTTAGTGAACTTTGCTCCCAGGTCCTTCATATATGCTAAAGAGTGGCCTTGTCTCAATTTCAGATGACTTCAACTCTACTAGGCTTCTGGTTTGCTGAATACAGGAGGCAGCAGCTAGTCAACTGTGATCAACCCTTCATTGTAGAATCTAACTGGCTCCCTACATACCACTGGCATTTTCATTAAATAGGGATGTAGTCATAATTTACTATAAGCATTTTCATGACAGTCCAATGCTTCAGTTGGCTGAATACAATGGTAAAATTTTCCTGAAAAGCAATTTACCAATAGGTATTGAAAAAAGTTAAAAAATGGTTCAGACCTACCAGTTTCAGAACTAGCAAATATATCCTAAGGAAATAATCAGAG
The DNA here is from genome assembly GCF_000181295.1 of Otolemur garnettii. Lineage (NCBI taxonomy): Eukaryota > Metazoa > Chordata > Mammalia > Primates > Galagidae > Otolemur > Otolemur garnettii. Next base: position 6,176,436 of record NW_003852416.1, read on the forward strand.
ATGCGGACAAAAGTTTTACCTGTATATCTTTATCACAACATTATTTATAATATCAAAAGTGCCTGGGAACAACATAAATAGCCACGAAGAGAAGAATAATCACTAAGTTTATGATACATCCATAAAATGCAATCTTAGGCAGTCATTAAAATTATGTTTCTGAAGAATTTTTAATAACATGGAGAAATACTCATTATATTACATCCCGTGAAAAAGCAGAGTACAGAACTTCATTAAAAAATGATGCCACTTATGTAAAAAAAAAAATGTCCAAAATCATGAAATAAAATATGCTTTTTTGTTGGTTATCTCTGGGTTATAAGACTTTTGTTTTTCTTTTCTAAAAAAAAGGTGTCAATGTTATAATCAGAAAACCAACAAAACACAAATAAATCCTAGTGATCTAAGGGAGAAGAACTGGCAAATGTTTGTGTGTGGTGGTGGGAGATGGGAAGAAGTGAATAGCAGAGAAAAGTGAGGTCTCCTGCCCCAGAAAAATATTGCAATTTCCTTGTCTCCGTTTCCACCTCCCCAGCCCTCAGCACCTGTACATGTGGGTCTGTAATTATGCCACCCCCCACATATGCAAGTATCAGACTGTCAATGTCACCTAGACCTTTCCCATCAAGTTGGGAATTTCCAGCTACTACAAATGGGAACAAACAAAGTCAAGTCATCTCATTGTATATTTTTTTTATGCAAATTGCTCTGGTTAATAGTGCTCCCAACCTGAGTCTTAAATACTTTTAGACTAAAACTTGACTGGACTGTGCTTCTATATACACTTTCACAGATTATGTAATACGTTATAGGTTGGGAAAAAATTATCTCTTATTTTTTTACCGAACACCAAGTCTCTGAGTATCTTCTAATTTCCATCTAGTGAAATAAAATTATATAAGATATGTGAAACTACTACTAGCTCAAGCAATGATCATTTCTTTCCTTCCTCTGTCATCATAACAACAAAGGTCAAATATTTGTTTTGTAAAGAATAGGAACTGAGGCCAGGAGGGCTGGGCACTTGAGAGGTAACAGAGGAAGGGCATGCAGGCAGAGGGAATATCATATGCAAAGCCTAGAGCTGGGAACACTAGCCTTCATGAGAGACTGAGTATTCTATTTCTGTGGAGTGAAGGCTACAAATTCATTGAGTTGTGCATCAAAATTGTTGGATGACTGTGAGAGGCAAAGTAGACCAAGTAAACATTGATAGAGAAACCAGTAGGAAAATCTTAACTAAAATCATAGCCAACAACTCATGGCTCTTGCATCACAACAATGCACTGTCTGTGGCAGTGTCTGTGAGGGAATTTTTAGCCACTAAAAAAGTAATCGTGCTGGGACACCCTTCCTGCTCACCTTATCTGGTCCCCAAAGATTTTTTTCTTTATCAAAAGATAAAAGAATACATTTTGATGACAGTCAGGATATCCAGGGTAATCCAACAACAGCTTTGATGGTTATTCCAGAAAAAAGAGTTCCAAAATTGCTTTGAAGAGTGAACTAGGTTCTGGCATTGAGGCATAGCTTCCCAAGGGGAGTACTTCAAAGGGGGCAGTCATAGAGATATTCAGGAATAGGGTAGGTGGCACCTTTTCTTGGATGAGTTCTGGAACTTTAGTGTTAGACTTCGTATACAGGTGGAAATAGTGGATAAAGGTAGTTTGGGGCCAGATTGCAGAGGCTCCTGGTAGCTCTGAGATGTTTCCCAAATAGCAAAGCCACCAATCAAAAGAGTACAGATTTGCCACCACATGGATTCTTATTGTAGGCTTTGGAAACAATTAAAAAAAAAAAAAAGCCAAAACATCTTTTAAGGCACAGCAGTATGGTATGAAACCAATTGGTTTGGGAGTTAGGAGACCTGGGTCATGTGCTGATTCTGCCAATATGACCTTGGGCAAACGGCATGTCTTCTTAAGGCCTTCTTTTTCAGTATGGGTGAAATAAGAGTTACAGACTATAGGAATTCATTCATTCATTCATTCATTCAGCTAAGTGTGGAGGGTCTGTAGTGTCAGGCATGTGTTGTGCAGAGAGGATGCTGTGATAAAGAAAGATGGCCCTTGTTTCCATGTTGCTCCCGATTTATTCATTCAGGGAGGCAAACAATATGTGTATTGAGTGGGCATTGGAAAATGAGAGTGCACCAATTTGTCCCTGTTAAAAGCTAGGGAGGTTATAGGTGACATCAGCAGCAAGAGTTTTTAATACAGAAGTAAGTGCTGAAGTCAGAGTACAGCGGGCTGGGGGAGCAAATGGAGAAGGTGATCACGTGCACTAATGTGAGATGATGAACGAGAAGGGACAGGAGCCAGAAGGAGTAGTAAGTTCCAGAGTCTTCTCCACACCTAATTACTAAGATTCATGTCACTCGAATAAGTTATATTTAACTTTCCAAAGTAACAGTCTTGAAGGGGACAGCAACCTATCCATTGTATAAGCTTTAGTGTGTTTGTATAAAAAAATCAATCACACAGCGGTCACATTCCAAATACTAAAAAGAAATTAGGATCTGGAAATTCTTACTGGGAGAACCTGTGTAGTCTCAATCTGTGGATATGTTAAAAATATGAGACTGAAGCTGCACAAGACAGGGGGCTGAACAAGATGAAGTCTAGTTATCCAATCCTGTTATGTTAATGATACAGAGATTGGAAGAGTAGAAAGACCCAGTAGAGGGAGGGAAAAAAGCAAGTAAGGAACCTTTAGCTTAACCTACCAGACTGCGCCTTCCAGTAAGGAGGCTTTGCTCTATCTTGCCTGGTACCATTCTTTAGTTACTGAAGATGGTGTAAATAAATGGAATCTTCTACTGATTATATGACATGAAAGCAACATTAATGCTGAAGTATTTAGTTGCTTGATATTCTTAGATGTGTTGTCAAGATAACATTTTCAGCAAAGTAACAGCATGGAATTCTATTGTTCTAAAAAGAATGTAACAATTGAGTTTAATTGCATATAACAACTAACATTTTCAAATAAAACTTCTGGGTAATTCTTACTCGTATTAGCAGTTTAACACTAACAACTTTTTAAAGGGCAAATATGTTTCTTTTTAAAAGGAAAATATGTTTTTTTGAACTCTGTGAAAATACAGGAATTTCAGAAAGGCCCTTACATTAATCTCTGTGGTCAGAATTCAGCTACTATGGCCAAGGTTTGGATTTATTTTCCCATTAGCATTTTATCGATTGGATCAATTTAGTCCTAGCAAGCCTAAAATTCCCAAGGATTTCCTAAAACTGACATCTGTGCCTTTCTTAAGCTGCTGGTGACACACATGATATAAACTTACCAATTACGAGACTCAGAGGCGGATGCACATCAGCGGCAGTGAAGCCCCGGGTTTGAATCGAAGGGCTCCAGGACAAAAGAGAAAATAATATTTGATCTCCACATTACTCTTTAAAATCCCTGGTAGCTCCCTTTTTGCTCTTTTTTTAAAAATCATAAAATAGAGCAGATTAAATGTAAGCTTAACACATTTCGTGTTAGGGCCTTTTTTTTTTCTTGGTTTTCCACGCTGTGCTGAATACTTCCCTGTCAGAAAAACATTAGAGTATTGTTTGGGATTAAAGGCATAAACTTTATAGTAAAAAAAACAAAACAAAAACAACTGGGTTAAAATCCTGGTTCTGTCAGGGCCACGCTGTGTAACTATAGAAAAGTTTTTGAACCTCAGTTTTCCTTATTTATAAAATAGAGATGGCAGTATCTACCACATTAAATGAGAAAATATCAGAAAATACTTAACTACAGTGACCGACTCATAGGAAACATTGTAACACAGTAAACATAAGAACACCATTGGTGAACGGTGGTTTTGTTTGGTTTGGTTTTATTTTGATTGTGTCTTTGCTTACAGACTTCTTGAATATATTGCTTAAATTCAGAAAAAGTCATGATAGAAATGACATTCACAACACTAGGTTCAGTATACTATGTCTAGGTCAACATCATTTATGGATTTCATTTTTCAATTTTTGGCTGGGAAGGGGTTTGAACCCACCACCTCCGGTACGTGGGGCCGGAACCCTACTCCTTGAGCCACAGGTGCCACCCCAGTTCATGGATGTTTTTCATAGGAAAGAGCTTCTTAGCTTCATGGCATGGTCTTGAGGTGCTTAATTATTTAAAACATCTTCAAAATTCTTTACAACATAGATGGTAACGCATTATAAGCACAATGTAGTTCAGTAATTATACATCATCTTGTCTTAGCTTTTATTACTAATGTTGCTTTAGGAATTCTATACTTTTTGGTTTATCTGTCAAATATGCTTTAAAGATGCAAGGCAGAATTAAAGAAAAATCCACATGTTGTTTAAAAGTCAGTATTTTAAGAATAAGGCATTCTCATGAATAGAATAAAGATGTCCATGTAGTTCAAAGAACCGAGGGCACAGAAGAGTCCCCTAAGATTTGCTCATTTCCAGTGTCTAACAATTGGCTGAGTGGCCTAGCAGATGAAGCCTCAGCTATCTCAGCAGCAGGGCAGCTCAGCTATCCCATGGTGTCACACAGACCTGGCTCTCATGTCACCTATGCAACTTGCTTGCTTTAACGTCTTGAAATAAAAAATTGGGGCAAGTAAAGTGTCATTCTTTAGCTGAAAAATAGCGGGTAATTTCCCCCCACGGGAACACAATCATAGCATGTTGTTTATGTTTAAGAATACAATGAGACTAGTTAATAGAGATATACAGACATAGACAAATGCTAAATAAAGTAAGCTTTTGAGGTCTAGCTAAGGAATTAAATAATCAAATAAATATGATTTCTCTGAGAAAAACATTCCTTAATGTCTATTGTGATCTATAGATTTGGAATTCGGGCTAAGAAAATACTTCCATTAACTTTTTATTGAGATAATTTTAGACATGCAGAAATGTTAGAAAAGAGTGCAGAGATCTCACATGGCTCGTCTTAGTGATGACGCTTACGCAGAGTACTACGACCAAAGCCAAAAAAAGTGAACATCGATGTAATATCATTAAGTAGTCTATAGACTTTATTTGAATTTCACAAGTTTTCTCACTCATGTTTTATTTCTGGTCCAGGACTCAATTCAAGATCTTATAGTGTATGGATGTCATTAGACTCTAATCTGCTGGTTCCTGGGTCTGTCTTTGTCTTTTACGGCCCTCTCAGTATTGAAGAGTTCTGGTTATTTCACCTCGTAATGGATTTGTCTTATCTTTTCTCATGATCACACGGTGTTATGCATTTAACCACACCACAGAGGTGAAGTTCTGCTCTTCTCTTTGCACAAGTCGGTGGCTGTACGATTTCTGTATGTTTTACTAGTAGTTATTTCAACCTTGCTCATTCGGATAAGGTCATGCCCACTGGGTTTATCACATTGATTGTTTTTCCCTTTGTAATAAACAGACATCTCGTAGAAAGGCCCTCTGTGAAAATGTGTTGCTCTACATCATGTTTTCTCCCATTAGCTTTAGATTTCGCCAGTGGTTCTTGGCTTTACCAACGACTACTAGAATATTTCTCAAACGTGATTTTTCTATTTCTCTTACTCTTTCTACATTCATTGATTAGAATTCTACCCTAAGGAAGTGCTGCCCCTTCTCTCTCACTTCTTCATTTATTCAATTTTATAGCCATTAGCATAGACTCATGGATTATTATTTTTTTTTAGTTATGGTCCAATACTAGACTTACTCATTTTGTTCAAGTCATTCTAGCTTTGGCCATTAATGGCTCCTTCAGTTTGGATTCTGTGCCTTTTCAATATACCTTCATAATTTTTTGAACACTTACTTACTTCTTGGAACCATAAGATGTTCCAAGTTCAACTTGTATTTTTCTCTTCTTTATCCTGGAATCAATTACTTACCCAAAAGCCCTGGTTGGTTTTATCAGAGTAAGAAGCTAAAGTCTGAGTGCCAAGTACATGTATTGCTACTGAGGTGTCACTGCTTCCAAGCCACCTCTGTGGGCAGAGTTAAGAAACCCATGTATGTACACTAACGGTGTATTAACATGCAGACACACCTCAGTATCCATCTGCATGGGAATGCGTTCACGCTGGTCTCATGCAACACCCGGGGGCTCATTCTAGTCTTCTGACTTTCCTCATGTGTATTTTTCCCTCTGACAATGAGAACCCTAGCTCTTATTATCCACAATATGTTTACTTTGTTCAGTCCTAGCATTGATATAAAGTAGTGTCAGGATTGCTAGCTCATGCCCCTAATTGTAGAGCACACTAACATACTAACTAAAGGACATTAGCATATAGTTTTTTTGGTTGCCTTTAGCCTTACGGCATACATTCAAAATAATCATTTTCTGCAGTTACTGAGGTTGCTCTTTTATTCCTTACCCCCTCAGCGTAATTATTTATTCATTTGGAATACATTTAGGTACATTTCTTACAGTTCGTATTTCCTTTTGGGTGCCCGCACATCCTGACTGGGTATGTGAAACATCGCAGTGTATCTAGGAGTCAGAGTTATACGCGGAGGTACACTGGAAAATTGTCCCTCCCTCCCTGTCCCCATTCCTCCTTTCCCTGTTTTTACTGTCCCATTTTTATAGCCCATTTCCGCTCTACTTCACGTAGGTAACTGGTCTTATTGGCTTCTGGTTTATCTTTCTTAAAGATCTTTTTCAAAAATGACTAGCTATTTTTAGATTTTCTCATATTCTCTGTTTCTTACATGAGAAACAGCATAGTCTAGAGACACTTGTGTGCCTTACATTTCAGATTTAACAATATATTCTGGAAGTAATTTCATATTAGTTCATAGAAATTTTCCTCATTTTTCTTACAGATGCATTGCATTCTGTTTGAGGACGTGCCATATTTTATTTGTCATGTTCCTAAGTGCAATCATTTATGTTCTTTCTACTTTTCTGTGATTACAGAAGAATGCTGAAATAATATCTCATGTATATATGTATTTTCATATTTCTTTTTTTCTTTTCCTTTTTCTTTTTTTTATTAAATCATATTTGTACACATTAATTCTATCATGGGATACAGTGTGTTGTTTCCATATACAAATTGAAATACTTTCATGCAAATTAAAAACATTCAGTAGGGAAAAAATTCCCTATTTAACAAATGGTGCTGGACGAACTGGCTGGCGACCTGCAGAAAACTGAAACTGGACCCACACCTGTCACCACTAACTAAGATAGACTCTCACTGGATTAAAGACTTAAATTTAAGACATGAAACTATAAAAACACTAGAAGAAAGTATAGGGAAAACTCTTGATGAAATTGGCCTGGGTGAATATTTTATGAGGAAGACCCCCGGGCAATTGAAGCAACATCAAAAATATACTACTGGGACCTCCTCAAATTAAAAAGCTTCTGCACAGCCAAGAACACAGTAAGAAAAGCAAGCAGACATCCCTCAGAATGGGAAAAGATATTTGCTGGTTATGCTTCCGACAAAGGTCTAATAACCAGAATCCACAGAGAACTCTAACGTATTAGCAAGAAGAGAACAAGTGATCCCATCTCAGGGTGGACAAGAGACTTAAAGAGAAACTTCTCTAAAGAAGACAGACGCATGGCCTACGGGTATTTTCATATTTCTGCAGGTGTATTTCAGAGTAGATTCCTAGAAGTGGGATTGTTGGGTCATGTGCAGTTTTTGAGATATTGCCAAATTCCCCTCCACAGGGCTGAATCAGTTTGCATTCTTACCAGCAAGATGTTGCCAAAGTTTTTAATTTTTGCCGATGTGAGAGGTGAGAAATGTTATCTCAGTCATGCTTTAACTTGCAAATATGAGAAATATTTTAAATATGGATAGACAGAGGAGGTTGAGGGGAAGCTTGGATCCATACGCAAGAGCTAAACAAAGTGCTACCACTGAACTTGAGAGTGCCCTAGAAGGACTGTGAGTCACCTAAGAAGCCTAGAGAAAGATGATGGTTCTGAAGTGTCCATCATCTTCAGAAAGTGAAAAGCATAGGGCAAGGACTAAAGCCATCCACTGGAGATAGAAAGGGAAACAGAAAATCATCCGGCATGTCCTAGGCATGAAGTAAGTTGAGAAAATGACTTGCTTTTACATGTATAAAAGAAAAGGTTAAAACAAATAATGCTTAAAATGGAGAGGCTCTCAAAGTGTTTGAAAAGTCTCAGTCTTAAAGACTGACTGTGCTCTGAAAACCTGCAACAAAGGAAATAGGAGCCCAGGAGCTGAGCAAGAATCAACAGACAATGCAAGTGGGCGGCCTGGGAAGGGTCTGCCGACTCACACCGAGGCCACCAACAAAAGTGGCAGAGGCTCTGATTGCACTTAAAGCGCTAAGAATGAAGAAGAGCCTGGGAAACGTTCATTCAAATAAAAGAGAAAAGGATGGTGTTAGAGACGATCAAATAAGAAGCTTATAAATGACCAGACCGTCAAAGTTATATTTTTAAATATGGAAAAAAAAAATAACAAAAGACCCAAAGAAATATGCTGAATATAGAAAAAAAAAATCCCATGTTGCAAAATGACTGGTAAGACTTGTGACCAGTAGGATGGAGCTGCAATAACAGCCCTAGTTAGTAGTGAGGAATCAGTTTAATCAGGTTTCCAAGTCTATTTCACAAGCCAAATTGCATGCCAGAAATTAATGAGTTTTATTTTTTCATTTCCTAAAATATGAGGAGCATATAGAATTAATTTATAGCAAGGCACATAAATCAAGAACATGACAAAGGGTAGAAGGTATGAATTCACAGCTAGCTTAAGAGTTGGCCTCTGGGTAGTTGGCATCAACAGGCACAGGTGCTGAGTAAGAAGAAGGTTTCAATTATGCTGCAAGCACCATCGAACACCCAGGAATATACTAAGGGGAAAATCCCTGCCCTTAGTCTGCCTGTGGGATAGTGACAGTGTGATAAAAAATTTATAGTAGTAAATTCAAAAGAAAGTGGTGGACTGAGGGGAAGGTAAGCAGATAAGTTTCACAGAAGAGGTGACCCTTGAATTAGAAATTCTCCTGGTACAAAAACAGATGTCTGTGTAGGGGGCCTGGTGAGTAGGACAGCTCAGGCAGAGGGACTGGTACATTCAAAGGGACAGAGGTCTGGTGCATTTAAATTGAGTGGTATTTTAAAAGTCCCTTCGGAATCCAGCGATGTGAGGCATCTAACATCTCCCTAAAAGTATCATATTTGCAAATAACATCAGAGGGGTCACAGGGCATGAGAAAGGCATGTGTTTACAAGGATATGATTAAACTTTAAAAATGACCTTGAAATATCAGAGAAACTAATTGAAACAGTTTCCTTTTCTTAATGCAACAAAATAGTGAGCTTAAATACAAAATGCACAATAGCAGCAAAAGTCAGGAAGGGGCAGAGGAGCCCCACTGAACTGCAAGTGGGGAAGTAACCAACAGGGCAGGGCGGTGGTTTACAGCAGAGGTCAGGCACGGAGAGACAGAAAGAGCAAAGCCAAGAGGGCCCCGGCTGGCTCTGCCACACAACAGGTGGCGGACTCTGAGGATGTGTCTTTGGGTGAGACTCAGTCTCCTCATCGGTCAGAAGGATAAGAGACCCTTTACATTCCATGTCTCTTGAGTCAATAATATTTAGGAAGGCTGAAGAGCATTCTAGAAGTACCAAGATAACCTCAATTGGAAGCCAGGCTCTTGAAGGACAGCTGGAAGAGTTGAAAGTACCATATGAAACCTGAACTAAAAACTGGGAAGTGATGTCAGCACTGCCTTCTACCATGTGATGGATTATTACAGGGAGCACAATCAGCTGTTCTCTATTTCTGGAGAGACGAGAACAAGAAGAACTAGAACAAAAGAAAATGGGATCAAATTGCAATGAAGACTGTGAAGTAACAGAATGAGCTTCTCCCGGAAGTTATAAGCATGCCTTTTGGGAAAGTCTTTAGAAAACAGTCTGTCCGTCCAAGATGATTCCGGACAGGGTCACCAGCTGTGGCTCCGGCAGTTGGAGGGGCCAGAAATCATTTCAGTGTCCCTTCCTGGCTCTGTGTTCCTGCAGCTGTATAATATTATGCACAAATATAGTGAAACCAAATTATCCCATTTATACATTTTATGTATCTATTAATACGGACAACAGCTTCCTTTCCATTTTACCAGTAAAGTTTTGACTACAAATGTAACTTGGCCTCTCCCCATTACAGCTCTGCCTTCAGAGCTAATTGCCTCGCAGAACACTTTAGGAGTCATTTTTCATTAGGATGGCGAGCAAGGGGAAGGCAGATGGCACAGTCATGTTATTGATTTGATGATCCTTGCCTGGCTTGTTGGATAAATGGAGCTGAGGGTATGGTCACTGCATCCAGACTTTTAGGGGCTTCAAGGTTCAATTCAAACTATATCACAGCAGGTTCAGGGAACGAGAATCCATTTAGTCCCCCCAAGGCTTCTAAATGATGATCCCAGGGACCAAGTAGGACTCCTTAAACTATCTCCCTGGAGTCCTGTGGACCTCTGTACGTCCTAGGTCTTAAAAAAGAGAGTGGGCTCTCTGCAGCTCTGCTGCTGCCTTTACCTGTGTGACAGCGCTGGACAAGCTGCCCATCAGTTACGGAGCGGTCTGCTCCATTTACATGAGCTATGCTCATTTGCAAATTATAAAGTGGATAAAAGGAGATAAATTACTCACTTTTCAGAGGGCCATTAATTTTCCCCTACAAGCCCTTATAGAAAGATCATTACGGCCTTACGGAGTTAATATAATTATAATCAACGTTTACCTTTTATAGAATTACATTTCCACTACTGGTGCTTGCTCCTCTAGGGGGACTTTTATTAAGAATGAGGGGATAGGAGATATTTGCATTTAAAAATACCTTTGGTAGGTACTGTGGCACCATTTTACAGTGCATGGCAGAACCTGAGATTAAACCATTTATCAGTATAGCGTGGAGCTTTCATTGACACTGGCCTCATGAGATTGATTTCCTAGAAAAATGTTTACGTAGAAAGAAGAAATTCCCAGGGGCTCTTACCCACACTGTTGTAGCCTTTTACCAGCTTCCTGGCAAGGAGGCATTTTCTCAAGTCACTTACTTTTCTTTTTGGATCTAGAAAGTCCCCTTCCTTCTGCCTTTTCTGGGCTCTACATATAGTTGAAGTTGTGCAGTACTGCTTGTTGTTAAGAGGTGAATTATTATTTCCTTTTTCTGGTTAAATTTTGCAACATGGTACAATAACCATGATGGAAGGTAAAGTCCCTCCTTGTAGGAGAGATCCAGAGACCTCGATTCTAATCCCCGCTCAGCTACAAACTCACTGACCCTAAACAAGTCTCTCCCTATCTCCAACTCTACAGGCTTTTTTTTTTTTTTGCAAACTGTGGGGTTGAACTAGATGGTTTCCAAGACATTTCCAAAGCTCTAAAAATTCTAAAATTCTCCGACACTCAGGATTACACCTCCACTCTTGCTAAATGCAAGAGGCGGTTGCTATGGACTGAATGTCTGTGTCCAATCCCCACCAACTCATATGCTGAAGTGCCCATCCCTTATTAATGATATTTGGAGGTGGGATCTTTGGGGAGGATTAAGTAGGTTTAAATAAGGTCAGAGGAGCTTCACAGTGGCATTAGTGCCCTTTTAGGAAGAAGAGGTCAGAGCCCTTTCTCTCTCTGCCATGTGAAGATACAGAGCAAGAAGGTGATCATCTGCCAACCAGGAAGAGGCCCTCACGGACACTGAGCCTGCCAGGCACCTTGGTCTTGTCCTTCTCAGCATCCAGAACTGTGGGATACAAAGGTCTATTGCTTAAGCTATTCGGACTATGTACTTTATTACAAAGGTCCAAATTACTAAAACTGTAAGCACCCTTCTGTTAAATTCTCGCAAACCTACATAAAGTAGGACTATTTAATACATGACCAATTAAAAGTAAAAACGGTTACTAAATGGCAGTTTTAAATAGACCTTAAGAAATATTGGGGGCTGATTTACCCTTCGCATTTTATTTGTATTGAAGAGGGTAATGTAACTCCATCTTGGAGCTAACTCCTCGCTCCTCCTCCTGGGCAAGGTCGCCCAGGTGGAATCAGTCTATCAGAAGAAGACTGGCTCCCTCCACACTTCTGGGCAGCCAGTCTGAAGGGGACCGGCTTCCCCCTTCCACACTTCTGGGCAAGGTCAATCAGCTCAGAGGGAGCCAGTCTATCAGAAACAGACAAGCAACCCCCCTCTAGAAAGTCCCTAATCATCGTAACAGCTCAGCCAATAGCAGCCCCTCCCCACAAAACACCCAATGGAATTCCTTTATACACTTGAAAAACTTCCGCTTGCTTCACTTTGGGGTCGCCCCTCCCTGGCTATACTATAGGGTGGAGCGACCCAGGCATATGCTTGCATTTAAATTAAAGCACTTCTTTGTTTTTACATGTGTGTATGGTAGTCTCTCAGCAGCCATTTAGGTCCCAACAGTATAGCCGAGATTTAGGTCTCAACAATATACCCCAAGTTTCTGTTTTGTGGCTTCAAAGGCAAGTTGCTTATTGCAACAAATCTTAATTTTCCCCTTCAACCTAGTAAGTTGATGTGTTGAGTTCTACTAATTTTTTACCAATCACATCTAGAAATACCAGAAAGGAGGAGAAAAGAAAAGAAAAGAAAAATGGGTCATGTTTCAGTAGTGGGAGTTCCATTTCTCATGTCCATAAATTCTAACCTCTCATGCAAGTATATTTTTAATTGCGCAATCTTGAAAGTATTTGAGTTAACATTAGGGTTAATGCAATTCTCTAGCAGGTTTAATTAGCCATGTTCACTATTCTTCATCTTTATATTCTTCTTTGTTTTCTTTACATAATCAATTTCTCTCAATTAACATGGTACAAAGATAAATTAAGAATTCTGCAAATGGAAAGACCATGGCCATGTCACTTCATAGTCACAGTGAGCCAGTGAATGAAAAGTTCGCGCTGTTCCCTGATACGAATGGCTCATGATCTCTGCCTATAGCTAAAAAACAAAAACAAGAAAGCTTAGAGTACTTTGATGAAAGACTTTTCCAGTTTTAAATTCTGGCTCCATAATTATTTACCATGTGGCCATAGAGAAGTTAATTAATGCCCATGAGTTCACTTTTCTCTTAAGTGAAAGAAAAGTGATACTATAGCTAACCTCTGAACAACATGGGAGTTAGAAGAACTGACTTCCTATGCAGTCAAAAATTTATATATAACTTGAGACTTCCCCCAAACTTACCAATAGCAGACTGTTGACCAGAAACCTTACTGATAATATATACAGTTGATTAGCACATATTCTATATGTTACATAATTATTATACACCGTATTCTTAAAGTAAGCTAGAGAATAAAAATAATAAAAATATATTTACTAATCATGATATGGAGATAGAGTATCATAAAGATCTTTATCCTTGTCAACATGTTAAGTAGGCTGCGGATGAGGTGGAGGGGTTGGGTTTTCCTAACTCAGGGGTGGTAGAGGCAGGAGGAAATCCATGTGTAAGGGAACTGGCATTGTTCAAACTCAGGTTGTCCAAGTGCCAACTGTACAGACCTTACAGGGTAGTAATAATTCATCAAGTATTAATAGTATGGAACATAGAACAGATTCATAACAAATGGTATGTTTCAACAGTAATGACTACAACAATACTTGATACTTTTTATTCATCAGACACAGTATTTTGTGAGGTGATCTGTCCTGAGTATAACTAATATACGGACATTTATTCCATAAAATTCAGAGAATTGTATTTGTTTGGTCATAGAGGGTGGAACTGATTTGTGCTCTTTAAAATTTAAATAAAATGCTTTTTAAAAATTATGATCTAAGGAAGAAACCAAAGTTCAAAACATGAAAATAGGGCGGTGCCTGTGGCTCAAAGGAGTAGGGTGCCAGCCCCATATGCCGGAGGTGGGGGGTTCAAACCCAGCCTCAGCCAAAAACTGCCAAAAAAAAAAACAAAACAAAACATGAAAATGGGAATAACTTTATGCTAAATTTAATACATGCTACACTGACAATAAAAATCACTTTATTGTTTCGTGTCATCTTTCCCTAATATTCTCTTGTTCATTCAACCTTAAATCCATATCACTGAGTTTTAACAGGGAGATTCCATCAAAGGTACGGCTCTGGGTTTGACTTCAGTCCCCAAAATATGTAGTTTGACTCCTACATGCATCATAAAAATATAAAATCTGGTCTATCAACATTTTGGGCTTGAAGTGAGATTTTACTTAGTAAAAGTTCACATATGTACATTATATATCTTTTCTATATGATTTTTGGTGACTAAGTACTATAACTTAAAGATAATTAATTTTGTCCATCAAGGAAATATTTATTAAGCAACTGCAAAGTAACAGAAACATGTTAGCAGCTGGAGATTCAAAGATGAAACAAGAAACAGCCACTGGAAGAGGAAAATCCGTCGGATCCTGTAATTCCTCTATCAGGAGTATATCCAAAAGACAAAAAATCACTTTGCAAAAAAGATACTTGCACCAGATTATTCATTGCAGTTTAATTTGTAATAGCCAAGTCATGGAAGAAGCCCAAGTGCCCGTCGACCCATGAATGGATTAATGAATTGTGGTATATGTATACCATGGAATACTATGCAGCCTTAAAAAAGATGGAGACTTTACCTCTTTTATGTTTACATGGAGGGACCTGGAACATATTTTCCTGAGTAAAGTATCTCAAGAATGGGGGAAAAGTATCCAATGTACTCAGTACTTCTATGAAACCAACTTATATTTACTCACACTTTCTTACGAAAGACAAAACACAACTATAGCTCAGGATGAAGGAGAGAAATGGAGTGGGAAGGGAGGGGCAGGGGGTTTGATAGAGGGAGGGTAAACAGCAGGACCACACCCATGGAGCATATCGCAAGGATACAAGTCAAATCTGTCAAGTGTAGAACATAAATATCTTAACACAATGATCAAGTAAATGAGGTGAAAGCTATGTTGATTGGTTTGATGTAACCACGTCAGATTGTGTAAGAAATTGTATCCCACATATGCATAAATGTATTCATGATCTATGTGTATATGACTTAATAATTAAAAAAAAAAAAGGAAAAGAAACAGCCACTGTCCTCAGGGAACTTACCACCTGGGGAGAAAGTTAAGGAAAGCACTCAGTGACCCTGTGCTGTCAGAAGGTGCTGACGTTCGAGCCAACATATCAGACAGGATTTCAAGGACAGTGAAGTCATGTTTGTGGGGGAGCATAGAAAAGGCCTCACGGAAGAGGAAATGGCATTGAACTGGGCTTTGAAAACAGGCAGCTGAGAGGGAGAGGACACTTCATGTACAGGAAACAACAGTGGGTGTGGCAGACCACACACACACTCTCACCGAATCACAGGAAGGAAAACACATGGAATTACAGGGCTGTAGCAATCACAAAGATGTTCTATCTAGCCACCTTCCTTAGTTTATAGATGAGGAAACAGAGGGTCTGAGAGGTTAGAATAATTGCCCACTAGGCTGTACAGTTAGGCATAGGTGGGGACTGTTCCCCAGGCACTGTTAAGCCTGGAAGGGTGGTTGAGAGGTCAAGGAGGGCCTTACATCCCCGAGTAAGTGGCTGGACTTACTTCAGAGGTGATGAAAAGTCTGCCAAGGTTTATGAGGAAAGAAGGGATATGATTAGAATCGTGCTTTCCTTTGGCTGCAGCCCAGGTGAGAAGCAAGATGACCCATTGTACATGTGCTTTATTTAACCTCTCTATTCCTTCCTAATGCCGCGACCCTTTAATACAGTTCCTCATGCTGTGGTGACCCCCAACAGCCTGCACAGAGCCCGGAGGGAATGAGCATGATGGAAAGATTATGTCTGCTCTCCCTGTTCCAGGGCTAACGATGTAAGTACCTTCATGGCTACTCAGAGAAGAAAATTAACTTGAAGGGTTCAGGCTTGAGCCCCTTTGAAGCAGGCTTTACAAAAACAGGGGAGGAGAAAAGCTGGCCTAGGGAATGGTGGGAGGGGCAGAGAGAGAAAAGGAAGGGTGACTTAACATCTGACCAGCAGGAGATTCAGGTTGTCTGAAGACCCACAAGACTGGGAGTCAGTTGCAGAGAAGCTTCCCTCGGGGAGTGGTGAGGAGACGAGAGGCTGGTTAAGGATCAAGTGCGGGGGCTGAATGCTTTCATCTGAGGGGCCATGAACCCGACCAAGCACAGTAGGGGGGTGCAAAGCTGTGACTGAGATGGACCAAGACAGGGAACACAGGGGAGAAGAAAGTCTCCAGAAGGTGGGGAAGGGCGGGGGGGAGTATTCAACAATCAAACGCTACACAGACATGATGGAAAGTGAGAACTGAGGAAAGGACATTTTAATCCAGTGGTTCTCAACCTTCCTAATGCCACGACCCTTTAATACAGTTCCTCATGCTGTGGTGACCCCCAACCATAAAATTATTTTCGTTGCTACTTCATAACTTTAATTTTGCTATTGTTATGAATCGTAATATAAATATCTGATATGCAGGGTGGTCTTAAAGCGACCCCTGTGAAAGGGTCATTCGACCCTGTGACACCCATAGGTTGAGAACAGCTGTTTTAATGACTATGGTGTCACTCTATTACCACTGTAGAAGAATGCTAGGCTGACCCATTGTACATGTGCTTTATTTAACCTCTCTATTCCTTGATTCCTTGTTCATAGCACTTATACACAGTTTAATTATAGGTGTGTTGAATGATCATTTGTTTCACGTTTATCTCATCTCCACATAGGCCGTAGCCACTATGAGGACAGGATCTCTGTTTTTGCCTCTCCATATATGCAGTGCTGGCACATAGCAGACATTTAAATATTTCTTAAATGAATAAAGGTAGCCAAAATGAGGATCTATAATAACTATATTTTGGATGGAACACAAAATTATTTCCTACTGTTGACTTTAGGATCTTTTTAATATCAGGTATTTTTTTGACACCGTCATATTTATTAACAATAATCTCAGATATTTGTTCTCACATCTGTTGTTTCCTGGGCTCTCTGCCTGACTTTGCAGTTCATTTTACTATGAAGTATCTGCTTTTTCTTTCTTCTTTACGAAGATACATATACTGGTGGTAAACCAGTATTTCACCTAGAGATTAAAAGGTAACTAATGTGCTAAATTTTTATGGGGGAGTTTTGATACAATTTGATGGTTGTCTTTCTTATTCCAGCCCCCTCTTACAAGGACAGTGCTAAGACTATATCACCAGATGTGTTTCTACAAGTGTGAAGATATGGTGGCAGAGTTACGAAAGGAAAACCAAGAGTCTGAAGGGATGGAAACTCCAGAGGCTTCTAGAGAATGGAAATTGTCTTTAAAGAAGAACAAAGAAAACTGGCTCCTGAGGAGAAGATACCACACTATGAGTTGGCAGATGTGGAATCTGTTCCCCATCCCTCTCTGAGGACTTGAGAAATGCCTACCTCTCATCGCTGGTAAGAGATTCCTTTTACTAACTTCTAAAATAGGGGCACTCGGAATCATCTATACATGTTTCAAACGTTCTAAGAGGACAGGAAACTAGATTTCAATAACACAATTACTGAGAATTATTTTTAATTTAAGGAGTTATGCTAATTAATTTCTAGTCACTAATAAGCAATACATATGAAAATACAGTTTCCCAGATGCTTCTGAGCAGCTGGAGGGATAAGTTAATGTACCAGTTAGTAGCACGTTATCTGCTCTTCCCACCCCATAATTTGTAGTAGAACTGCACGGTGGGTTTCGAGTGAAATGAATCCCAGGAATCTAACAAAATCCAATCATTTTTACATGAGGAAATAGGATCCAGAGACTAAGACACTTGCCACGGTCACACAGCTATTTCGTGGCAGAGCTGAGACTCAGAGCTTGTAGGCCCCTGATCACATATATTAACAATAATCCTATTACATACACTAATCATAGTTTCATTACAGATGTGTCATGGCCCACACATATTTGCATTTTACCAAATTTCTGAAATTAAGTTACCAAGAAAGACAAAATTCCCCTTGCTCCTTTAAGCCAAAGAGTAAGCCAGGCTCTCTTTGACTCTAGATTTAAATCTTTTTTAGGAGTAGGGATATCTTGAATGCCCTCGTATCTCACGCACAGAAGCCCTGTGATGAGAGCGACACATGTGGGCTGAGGATCTGGTTGAGTCGCTGCATTCAGTGCTCTGGCCCTGGGCAAGTCATTTAATCTCTCTAGAGTTTCAGTTTTTTAGTCAGTAAAGTGGGATCATCATCGTCATACTCCCATTAGGCGTGTAAACCAACGAATACACATAAAGCACCTGATCCCGTGCCCAGGATTCCTGCTTCTCTTCCTTTTCCCCTCTTTTCATTTAATTAAAACAAAGTTCTCTTGTTGTCATTATCATAAACAGGAAAGGCCTCTATAACACTGTGGGGAAATTATTATTGTAAACATTATATAATGCTTATTCAAAATATTCTAGATTATTCAAAGAATTCTGTTCACAATTTCAAACCCTTAGACTTTCCGCAGCATTATTTTTGATTATGTGAGATCTATTACATATGAGGCAGAATCATGCAAAATTCTACTTTTAGTTGAAGCACACAGCTTCTTTTCAGCAGTAGATATTTGGGCCATCAGATTTTTAATCCAATGAGAAAAGTTAATCTGCTTCTCATTAGGAAGGATTCATAAACTATGAAATCCATAATCTTCCCTCACAAAGTGACAGCAATCATTACCGTTTTCAATTTATGCTTTCGAAGAACTCTGTTTACTTGGTCCACATTTCATCTTAATGTGGCTCTAAAACACTTGGGGACCAGGCTGCCCAGGGGGATGGGGACATGCTTGGTTGTTTAGTGTCACGCAGCAGTTACTTAACGTGTCCCGTTTTCATGGGATGTCAATCTGTCAACCACTTTGAGGCCACAGAAGAAAAGAGGCTGCTGGCGCACAAATACATAAACAACAGTGTATCCTCCACGTTCACCCGAGGAAGCCTGGCAGAGTTGGCTGCGGTTTCTCCCGGAGAATCCGCAGTGAAGCTGCAGGTCTACTGGGTGGGAGAGAAGAAGGCCAGAAAGCCTATTCATATCTTTTGTCTTACGATTCTAAGCCACCTGAAGGGAGAATTGCACAAGTGCCTAAGGTCATGACATTAAAAAACAAAAAAGATTAGTGCGTGGGTAGTCTCCGGGGTGAATCTGTGTGGTTTTTCTTTTGACCTCTGATGAGAGTCATAAGGCAGGGAGCTCACACATTCAGACAGACCCTAAAAGGGCCGTGCCCAAGCATTTCTTGCTGGATATTACGGACGCAGTTGCTGATAGAGAATAAAGACCAAAGACCACACCATTTCTTAAAGCGAAAAAAATTAATCACTATCCACAACCAAAAAGAGATAGTCAAAGCAGCACCTACACATTTCTGAATCATTTTTTTAGGGCTGACATTCAGTTTCTGGGGAAGAACCGCCATACTCATGGGAGGCTTCCGCTGCCCCCACATCCCCAGACTCATCCTTCCCTCCCAGGCTTTTGTTCATGCCAGTGAAGAGTGCAGATGACACTGGCATTCAGGAAGCTACATTTCAAAAAGAAGCCAAATAAAAAAATTGGATACTGTGCAAAGCATTGCAAGAAGACTTTTAATTTAATACTCAGTGCTAGTTGAATCACTGAATGGAGACATAAATAGCCCAAGAGCCAAGAGAAGCCTCCGGGCGCCCTGTCCTTCACAGATGGAGGTGGACTCTGGAGTTTCCCAGGAGGCTTCTTCCCCTCCAGCATCTCCTCAACCACCCCAGCCTCCCACCCTGCACCAAAGGCCACAATAGGCTCCACAGATCATAGGGCTCTTAGGAGAGGAAGCTGGGAACACATGAATGAATTTGAATCCATTGGTTCATTTTACTGTAGCTAATTGAGGTTTAAAGCTGGAAGCGGTTGCTCAAGGGTGTATTTCCCAGGTCTCCCGTCATCATTCTCAGTAGTGTCAAAAGCATTTATGAACTTTCTACCTGTAGAGCACTGTGCTAAGCACGAGCATCTATAAACTTTCAGTAAAGACAGAGGGTGAGCCAAGCTCTAGCAATGACATAACCAAAGTCAACGTTCCCCTTCCAAGGGAATGATTGGTTTGCAAATAATTAGTGGGATGCATTTCCTCTCATCGTATTGGATGATACTATGTGTGCACACCAAACGTTTTGATGAAGAGTGAAAAAGTAGTAATTTTATGTGCATATTGTTGTCAGTATCTGCCTTATTCTGGGAGAACCTCGATGATCACATTAGAAAATTTCTCTTTACAGATACTTCCTTTTATTTTTTGCAGTGCAGTCAAGAGCTTTCCATTTTATTGTTTCCCAACATTTTATTATTAAGAACTTAAATGTGGTAAACATGAAAGCATTTGGTAATTCTTTCTCACCTGTATTCTCGCCACCTAGATCCTACCATTAATATTGTCCATTACTTGCTTTATGACCCTATCTGTCCATCTTACTGTCCATCCTTCAACATATCCTATGTTCTTGATGCATTTTAAAGTACACACAGGTAGCAGATCATGCTGTATTTTGAAGGAGTAGAACCAAAAAGTCCTATAAGAATAGAGGGGAAAAACGAATAGATTCTTTTTGAAAACAAAAAGAAGCTCATCGTGAGTTATCCACACAGACACTCATTATAGTTTAATCTTCGGGCTCTGTAAAATGTACGGTAAGCTATTGCAACGTTCCGTCTACTGGTATCAACCCTGGAGACACTTTTAGTCCTCTCCAAATGCTTGGCTTTGGGGAGACACGTGCTGTTGGTAATAAAGAAACCAACTACCTGCTATAGACCATCAGGAAGACTTACCTGGAACTCTCGTGATACAGACTTCTTGTTTTTTCCCCTACACTCTTTCCTGTCCCCTCCCCAGTTACTCCTTTAGTGTAGAAATGCAGTGCTTTTGATGCCTCATTCTTCTCATTTATAAAGCAAGTTGTATAATACCTGCCTCACGGCCTTGTCGTGAAGATCAAATGTGAAGACTAGGAGGACACGTTATATATGAAGAGTGGAGCAATACGCCTGCCTAAGACAGCATTAGTGTCAGGAATCTTAATGTGGCTGAGAAAATGCAGCTGAGGTAATGCTCCCCGCTGCCACTGGGCTCTTTCAAATCAGTCAAAAATGTTCTCAAAGTTAAAGTGACAGAGTATTGGCACTTGCCTTCACTCTGCCCATCAGTAAGTCATCTTGTCAAGGGTTGAGAAGCACCTTGGTGGGTGTCACACAGACTTGTTTTCATTAGTGAAGTGTTTGTTTTGGATATCATCCCAGCTTTAAAACAATACTTCCATTAGCTGGGCACAGTATCTATAATTATCCATCTTACAGGACTAGGGCCAAGCTTTTCTGCTTACTGCATCCCATTTACCTTGGTGGTGCTGAAGGAAGAGTGAGACATTCACTTAACGTATAAGAAGGTACAGAGAATGCTTATTTAGTAGAATAAAAATTGCAATGAACTTTGAATAAAAATTCCTGGAAGAACGTATCATCAAGTACTGTGAATAATGAGCCTGAATGTGACAGAAACTCCCTTATATGGGGAAAATTCTGGTGCATGAACATCTAATGTTTACAGGGTATATGGTAGTGCTTTTTCCATTTGATTGTGTGTCTGGTTGGACACAAATCAAGAAAGTGAGGAGGAAATTCAAAACCAACTATGGAAGCAAGAAAAGATGAAATAAGCAGGGAGGCAAGTTCATCATCAATTATTGTTATTGAGAACGTGCCAGACCTCTGGCACTTTATTTTATACCTAAGAGGACTTGAAGAGAAAGACAGATGTGAAACTACCCTTGTCCCCCAAAAGCAGCCTTTCTACTAAAGGCTGGATAGAGAAAACAATGAAGATACACAAAAAAAATTAGAAATTGCAAATAGAATAGGGCATATAAAAAGAAAGAAAGAAAGGTGGTTTGGGGTGGTGCCTGCGGCTCAGTGAGTAGGGCGCCAGCCTTATATACGGAGGGTGGCAGATTTGAACCCAGCCCCGGCCAAACTGCAACAAAAAAATAGCCGGGCATTGTGGTGGGCGCCTGTAGTCCCAGCTACTTGGGAAGCTGAGGCAAGAGAATTGCCTAAGCCCAAGAGCTGGAGGTTGCTGTGAGCTGTGACACTATGGCACTCTAGCAAGGGCGACAAAGTAAGACTCTGTCTCAAAAAAAAAAAAAAAAAAAGAAATGTGGTTTGTCATTTAAATAAAAGTTATACTCAACATTGAAAATGTTTAGATGTGGACAACAGCACAGAAAAGAGTAGACCTCTAAGAGGAAACAGAATTATTCCCAAATCCAAAACACGCTTTTCATGTAGAAAAAGGAGAATCAGAAGAAAGGCTGATTGTGTCCATCTAAGAGGGAGAGTTTTCCAGCGCATGAATGTACCTGTCTGGTTGTGGAAGTAAGGACATAATTTAAACCTACTGAATTGCATTAGGCTACTATTCTCTGATGCCACTCGACATTCCGAATACACAGGTCAACCTCCTACTTCAGTTTCACATTCACGAAGCAAATTTGTGATCATATTTATAATTTGGCTTCCCATATGACACTCCTACTGACAGAAAGGCAGATGCCCAGAAGGATCAAGAACACGGTTGCCCCACTAGTGAGATTTTTCATTGCAATTGCAACAGTGAATTGGTGTAAGTGAATACACATACATGTATACATTATACGCAACCACACACAGATTCAACATGTGTTTATAAGAGAAAAACTAGCAGATCCAAATTTATAGCAATGCAGATTTCTATACATTTGGGTAAAAGTTTGTATTCTAATAATATTTTCCCGTGCTCTAAATTAAAATCTTGCGAAGGTCCTTCCTGTGCTATTTGATGGTGTTATTTACTTTTTCTTTTCAGTCTACAAGTTTTGCTTTACTATGGAAGCGCCTCATTCATCTTACCTGACTGCCCGGGGGGAGGGGCACCTGAGGATCCTCGTGGTAGGCAAAGAAACACAGTCAGAACAGCAGCTCTGTGCCCAGCACATGGCTCCATGGCTATTGGTTTGGGTGCACCCTGTAAAAGAAAACTCGTTTTAAGTTTTCCTAATTGAGATGACATTGCTATTTTACCTTTCACTCTATCTACCCCTTGGTCTGCAGGACTATATTCCTCGTTATTGGAAACACATACCATGTGTCATTCTAATGCTAACTCCCAGCACAGCATAGATGTGCAGTCAGCCTACACTGGAATAAAGGAATGAATTTCGCCATATTTGATGAGCAGCTTGGGAACCACAAAGTTACCCAACTTTTATTGATTTCTCCCTATTGTTTCCTCTCGCCAATGATGTGTTACACAACACAGTTCATCTAACAAAGTGATTGCAATTCAGAGTATTTTGTTGGCATATCTTTATTTTTTAATTTTTTTAAATTTACTTTTGACTATCTGTATTTAAAGGATATGACATGATGCTTTGATATATATACATATATATAAAATGAAATAATTAACACGGTCAAGCAAATTAATATAACCAACACCTGACATAGTTATTTTTTGGTGGTAAAGGCACTTAAAATCTATTATTTTAGTAAACTTTCAGTATAAAATACAAGAGAACTAACTATAGTCCTCATGCTGTTCATTAGATCTCTAGCCTTAATCATCCTGCGTAACTGCAAGTTTACCCCTTGACCTACATCTCCCCACTCCCTCCCCCTGCACCAGTCTACTGTCTCCATGGATTCATTTTTTTCTTTTAGAATCTGCAGGTATAAGTGAGATCATGTTGGCATATCTTTACCGCCACTGTAGTGAAATACATATTTAATATTCATCCACCAAGGCGCTTCATCATAACATAACTTTAGGACTGACTACAGGAAATAAATACATAATAATACTAGTAAAAGTAATTGCTAGTATTTTAGGTATTCCAAACACTTTACTTATATTAACTTACTTAAATCTTATAATAACCCTGTAAGATGAGAAGACTGAAGCAAGCTCAAATAAAGCCAGCTCAAATTCATAAAACTGGGAAAGAGTAGCGGGGCTGGCATTTCAGCTCAGGCAGGCTGCCTCCTGATTCCATATTCTCAACCACACAAAGTAGCTTATGGTATGCATGCCTGTACAAACAAATATGTACTCTACACATGCATACATAAGCATACGCGTGTGCACACTCACAACCCACACACACACATATGACCACACAAGCACATACATGGTATTTGCGCCTAAAGACAAGGTGACCTTTGAAAGAATGAGGCTATCATTTTGGCCTAGGAAAGGTTGTTTTGGCTAGGTCATTCAAAGAACGACAGATGAGATGTGGTTGATATATCAAATCAACATTTGTCAAAAGCAAAGTTAAACAGAAGTAAAAGTACTATAGCTTTAATTATTAGAACAAATGATTTGTTCTGGTTTTTTTTTTTTCACTGATGATACTTA
The DNA here is from genome assembly GCF_000181295.1 of Otolemur garnettii. Lineage (NCBI taxonomy): Eukaryota > Metazoa > Chordata > Mammalia > Primates > Galagidae > Otolemur > Otolemur garnettii. The sequence continues at coordinate 6,200,876 of NW_003852416.1, forward strand.
AACTTTTCAGAAGAAATATAGACATATGCAGTCATTCCCTTAGAATATTCCAGAATATTGCCATTTCCAGAAAGTTTAATGAGGCTTTAAAGATAAAATATGTCCCCTTTCATGTAAAACTTTGACTGAGATTTCTGGCGACAACGGTTTTATGCGGTTATAAAGGATTTCTCCTTTATAGCAACATAAATCTCATGTTTTAGAGTTATCCTTATATAGATACATTTTGGGAGCATTCAATATAAAGGTGAAAGTGGCTGTGGCAGTAGAAGTAAAGGGCATAAAAATATTCCAAGCAAATGCTGTAAGCCATGTTGCAATACTTGTATCAAGTTACATGATCTATGGCTTTACACTTTAGAGCTTACATTTAATTTAACAGAATTATTTTTGAAAATGTTAAGTCAAAATCAGCATAAGTACATAGATATTCTCCAGTGATGTAAATATTTGGAGAATAGGCTTGTCATCTTCCAAGGCTAAAAGAAAAATACTGTGAATGTTTCAAATCATATTTCTAAGCTACTCAAATTTATTTTAATAAATGCAAACTATTTGCAAAGGTCAATTGGTTAACATATACTAAGAGAACATAAAATAAATTTAAAGTGATATATTAGAAATACTAAAATCCCTTTCACTGGATTCATTTCACTAGAAATAATTGATCATTTCTATTAATAGGCAGGGGGTTTATTATTGTTGTTGTTTTATTTTTCAGCTCTCTATGTAATACCTGGAACTAGTCAGAATTTCAAAAACCACTTTTAAAAACTTGATTGCAAAAATTAGACCAGCAGAATTTTATCATTACAAAAAGATGGGAAATAGCGGTTCTTGGTTTAGGGGATTTAGAAAAACCAAAACAATTAGGCTGTGTATCAGTCGATCATTTTGCCAGGCCTTTCTACTATTTTTAACACTAGTAGAAAATATTGTAAGCATCAAATGCTGGTGTTTAAATATCAGAAGCACCAATAGAGATAAAAACTAGTAAAAAAAAAAAAAAAGAACAAAACTAAATTTCATGTGGAATAAAACCTAATTATTTTAACACTTTAAGTTTTGGGAACTCAGCAGCAGATAAGGACAATATAATAGAGTATCTTTATCATGGAAGATACATTATGTCTGCATAATAGCTACGTATGTAAAATCATCCTTAAAATTGTTCCCTCACTTTTAATTCTACTGCCATTGTATGGAAAATATTCTGAAATGGCTGTATATTTATACGCTATATAAAAGATTATAATCCTACTTTAAAATGAAATTGACTTATAACTTTGTCTATTTTTAGCTCTAAGAATTTTCATAAAAGGATATTAGCAAAATATGAATTATTCATTATGTTCAAAATATTAGTTTCTAGCATAGTTTTGATACTCTGAAAAGAATTCACATAATGTAAAAATTATTTCCAGAGTTTGTGGCAAATGTCTGTATCACTTTTGATACAGAATTTTAAATACGACACCCCCCAACTTTATAGCACTTGAGTTTTACAATAGAAAATAGCAAAACCTCATAAATGACAATATTTCTGATACCTTGAGGTTTGTCAATTGTTTAGTGATAAACACAAAGCCATGAATCAAAATAATTTCATAATGATATAACATGTTCACTGTGCTGTGTAATTTATCATGCATTTTCCATGGCTGCCTTTGAAAGAGATAAAGCCTGGGTTTGTTTGCCCACAGCTCTCAGCAACTGTGATTTACTTTTAGGCATTTTCATGTTTGTTGTACTGCAAGAAGCTGGTTTTAGACCGTGCCAGAAAACATCACTGACAGCTATTTAATTAGCAGTCCTTGTGCATTAAGCAAACAGCACTTTTACAACAGACTCATTTTGTTCATTCTAGTGTTTTCCAAGTGATTGTACTCTTATTTTCAAGTTGTTGTTTTAGGAGCAGAAATTCTATATTAGACTCTTTCCATTTTACAGCTATTAAGATAAACAAGTTACTAGAAAAGCTTCTAGAATAAAAAATATTCTTAAAATTATAGTTCTTAAAACTCATAAAAATATATTCTAAAAATGAGACCATCTTTGGGGTCTAGGATGTATCCTGGGAGAAACTGCTGCTGCATGAATCACTGACCGCCTGTTTGGAAAACATCAATGGGTAAAGCTGGCCACTTGCTTCCTTCTCCACTGGCTTTTTCCAAGGGAGAGTGAGAGGTAGGTGAGTGATTTACTTCTGGGAAGCACACTGAGGCCCTATGCTGGAATCTTTGTCCTTGGAAGCTGATGATTTAACAGAATCCTTGGATGTTCTTGGATTAGTCATTCCCATATAAGTGGGATTGAGTTTAACATTCAAGAACACAAAAAGTTAAAACAAAGAAAAAAGTTACAACTTTTTTCAAAAACATTTTTTAGCATTTCCAAAGTAAGGCTTGCAAACCCAAATTCTGTCAAGGAATAGCCTAATAACTAACATTTATTAAGTGCTTACATATGCCTGGTACTATGGTCAATGCTTACGTGGTTTAATCCTATCCCACCAGGTAGAGACTATTTCAATTTTCCAGATGACAGAACTCAAGCTTAAAGAGTTTAAGTAACATAACTAAAGTTGCAGACCTAATAAGTGTCAGAAATAGGATTTGGACTAATGTAGTTAGTTAGTAGTCTGTCTTCTGAGCTTATACACTTAACACTATGCTATACTGCCCGTGATGGCTAAGAAGACTGTCTTGCCTTCTAAAATAGGTGAGCACTAACAAGAAAGTAAATCTGCAAATGTCTGTTGATGAAAAGAACACGTTCGTGGGTCCAATGGGCTTGAGGGATGCTACACTGTGATCTCTCTGTAATAGAGAACAAAACGGCATTGTTCCAGGCTCACCAGCCAGGCTCTGTGTCTAGGTGGTCATCTAATCTCATCCTTTACTCTGTATAGATTCCATGTTGGATTAATGTAAGGGTTCACCACTCAGCAACTGTGCCCAAGGTTTCCAGACTCTGTGCCTTCTTCACTCACAATCTTCCTGTGGTCTAGGGCATCCTTGCCCCAGGTCTCTAATGTTCCTTATCTCATGTGTCTCTCAAAGCCACCTTAAATGTCACCTGTCCAGAAAGCTTTCCCCAGGCTGAGGTATTACTTTCTCCCTCTTTAGTTCTTCAATCTCACCTCTTGTGGACTTCTTTATTTCCTTATTCTTTTGGCTGGGGCTTGGTTTGAACCCCCCACCTCTGGCATATGGAAACAGTGCCCTAACCTTCTGAACCACAGGCACCGCCTGCCTTCTTTAGTTTTTACCTTGATTGACAGTGGGTAAATGTCCTGCCTCCCAGTTGGATCAAACCCCTTGAGAGCAGGTCCAGTTTCTTAGTCAGCCCTACAGCCTCTATACTTCCTTCCTCTTTGAAATGTACAACTATGATTCCTGTGCCACCTTACTGAGACTTAACAATGTCCAATCTTATGTTACAGATATTTACATATTTTATGTCCCTGCTCCTTTAAGGCAAGTATCATGTCAGATTTTTCTTTGTCTTACCTATAACTTCTTCTAGAGTTCACTACACATGGTAACGGTAAGTTTAAGGGTGAGTGAATGAATAAATGAAACTGTCACAAACTTCACAGGATGAAATAAGTTGTAAGGCATGATTCAGTTTCCATTCCAATTATGGATATTAAAGGGATAATGAAACACTAAAAATAACAGCTACCATTCATAGAGTGCGTATGATGTGCCAAGTGCTGTGCTAAGCAATTTACATGCACTATTGTGTATCATCTACAGAGCGACCCTGTTAGGAGGATACTGCTCTTTTCCATTTTAAACAGATGAAGAAAACTGAAATTCAGAGAACACAGATGATATTCTCAGGATAACACAGCTAATGAGGGGGAGATCTTACATTGGAATTCAGATTTGATTCTAGAATCTAGGTTCTTAAGCACAATATAACATTACTAAAAAATATAGCTTAAGAAATGAGGAGAGAATGAGAATAAGGAATTTCTCATTCAGCTCAGCTATTAACAGTAGATATCAACTTAGGATATTGGTTAGAACAATCACACACTTATCCCTGTCCCCTTCCTGATCAGTATTCATAGCGTCTGAGTCCTGGGACTAGTGCTACCACCATCTAGCTGTGTGATCTTGGGCATGTTAGTTACTAAGTCAGTTTTTCCAACTGAAAAATGAATGGGTAGCTTGGATGATTTTCAGGGTCTCTATCCTCTTTAACATTCCATGACTATGATTTATGGATAACTTCTTGAACTTGTGACATAACGATGTCTAATACTTTTGTCTAAGTATGGTGAAATTTAAAAATTCCAATCTTCAGTAATTTTTTTTCCTGCTCAGTTACTTTAAATGACACATCTAATTTTTAAAGAACATTATTATACCATATGATGAATACATCACATAAGACTAAATGGCCACCATCGCATGCCAAAAAAGCAATTAGAAAATTGAATCAAGGAATTAAGGATTAATGTGGGTATGTTATACCTGTCAGCAGTAATAAGTGTTTTGACAAGAACGGAATAAAGTCTGACAGTATGCACAAATACTAATCTGATATACGAGTGAAATATTAAAAATGCAAACAATTGCACATTAATCACTCAAACATTTCCCTGCTAAAATACTTTTAATGCTATTTTTTATCAAAATCCATCCATAAATACAAATCAGTCTTTTTCAACAGCTTGCACAACTTGGTATTTGCAGCTTAATGAATGTTTATATTGATAGGAAATTTAGTTTTTAGTCACATTAGTAAAACAGAATTAACTTAGCACTGAATTAAGTAAGCCTCTTGGCTTGGCTCAAGTTAGTCCAGTGGGTTGATTCCATAGGATCACACAAAATTCCAGATCTCAAAAGCAGATTCTCTTATTTTATTGTTTAGACTTAGGGGAAAAATGAAAGAGAAAATCACATTCTTTCCTTGTATACTTTTTGCTTTGCATGAAATGACAAAAAGGAGAAACATATTAGCTGGCTTTACTCAGCAGGAAGGAGAAGAATTCATATTAATAAAAGAAATTAAGCTTATGGGCACGCTCAAAATCAGGGTTAAACTGCATTAGAAGCCAATTCAAAGAGAATAAAGCATTACATGTGGGAATAGGTAAAAGAATAAAACATAATATTCACAGGATCAGTATGCTGCTCCTGAGGGTCCACAGGTATTCTAGTTGTAAACTTCATTTTTTTATCATACTAAATATTTTTCCTTAGTTGAAATGCTTCCCTATTCAACCACTTATCAAAATTTCTCACTGCAAACATGCATGCGTGCGCGCGCGCACACACACACACACACACTCTCTCTCTCTCGCATACACCCATAATTAAGGTTTACATCTATAGTATAATACCTGGTTTCACTGCACTTTGCTGTTATTTTAATTGTGTGGAAATGACTTGGGGAGTGAAGAGAGTGGACTGTGACAACAGCAATTTTGCTACCTATTTTTCCCCCAGGGGTCCAGGTCCCATAAGGTAAATGGGACAGTATCTCTTTTTAAGATATTGTGTAATCATGCTTTGTTTTGAGTTTGTTAACAGAATGAATGTTAACAAAATATGACCTTGAACATATTATCTTTAAAAACTGATTCCTGGTAGTATTTTTTAAAAAATGTATTTTTTTCCATAGGTCAGCAACCTAACCACTATACTTCATGCATGAATTTCCAAACTAAGACCATCCTTCCATCCTTAAAAAGTACAGGTTATTGTGAGAGACAGATGTTCCCCAAATCTTTCTCCTGCCTAGACTTGAGGTTTGTTCAGGCCCTTCCCTCCACCGATACTAGTTGCCAACATCTACCATTCATACCAGGTCCTGCAAACAGCCACGCCAGGTCCTGCTAGGCCACTAGAGAGTATCCTGGCTCTACTCTTATCTCAATAATTAGGAGTAAATCCTTTTTCTTTTTGTAGCCCTTGAGAGAAAATATAATGTATTGGCTAAGAGAATAAATTTAAGTGCCTCACTGCCTGGGTTCATCTAACTAGGAGCATGGTCAAATCACTCAACCTCTCTGTGCTTAGAGTTCCCATCCATAAAACGGAGCTAAAAATCACTAACTCATGCTGATGACACCAAGATGAAAGGAGTTGATGTGTATATGAAGTAGAGCACACAGTGAGCACTTGTGGGAAGGGTCAGCTATTACCATCCTGCCATTCTGCCCAGTTTTCACTCTGCTTTGGAATTGTTCTCTGTTCCATGTGAAGAATATGCTCAAATTACAAGTCATCTAGTTAAGGGCAGAGTCTATATTTTAAAATCTCTCTTAATGGCTTAAGATAAATTAATAAAGAAATTCAGACTCCAGGAAGGAATTTTATTGAAGGCTCACAGGATGAGGAAAATCTGATCCCAATGTCACATTCCCCACACTTGTCACATTAATGCTGCCAAGGAGTGTCGGCCTATTTTTTCCATTTTTGTTCCCTGATTTTATGGAGTCTTATCTGACAGTGAACATTACATGCTGCACAGAATAGACTTTTCCTAACACCTAAATATTCAATAAATATTTAATGAACAAATGACTACTTGTTTTTTCTTTTCCATATGGTACACAAGGTAAACCTTAGAAAGTTATAAACAGAACCTCAGTCTAGAACACATAGATGTAAACCAGCAAGAAAGTTTAAACAAATCAAAACCTTGGTGTTACTTCCCAGGCTGCTCCATTCCAAAAGGTATTATGTCATTAATGCAAAATGTCACCACAGGAACGTAGCTGATGAATGGATTCTATTTGAAAGGTGAAGTGTTAACTCCTGGTGGTGGAAGCACAGTGCCCTCGGGTGGAGCATCCTTCCAAGCTGACTGCAACTCCGACTCCTTTGCTCTGGCAGACTTGTGCACAGCCCTGGGAGTGTGGGTGGGAGGAGGCAGGAAAGGATATGAGACTTTGCAGCGGATGACTAGGAGTTCACCAGGTGAATGAGGAAAGATGATTTCTGGCAGAAGGAAGAGCATGAAGGCCGAGGTGCAAAGGCAAATGGCTAGCTTGGGAAACTGCTAGGAGTTCCTTGAGGATACAGCCTGGGAGCATTCAGTAGAGAGGAATGAGAAGAAGCCAGAGAAGATGACTGTGGCCCTCCAAAAACATCCCGGTCCCTTCTCAGAACTTCACACTTCCCAGGTGTGATTGGGATTATCGCCACCTGCTTAAAATGTCACGCTCAGATGCTCAGATGGAACCTGTGAGCGCAGCACACAGTGGGTCTCTGTTCAAGGTCACCACATCACAGCACCATCCCAAGTGAATCCTGGCCAACTTTTCTCTTTTAGGAACTCATCGTGCTTTTTTATTAAACCATTGGTCAAACTCATTATACTGAGTGAATATTAGATTAAAACACTTATTTCTAAAACTTCAATCATAAAAGAAAATCAAGAAGCACTGTGAGAACTGCCAGCAGAAAGAATAAAAATGCCGATTCGGCAATATTCTTAATGAGGAATCAAATGTTAATAGATCCAGCATAATAAATGGCTTTCTACTGTGATTCTTATACCAATCGTAACCTATTCTAAGTAAAAAAAATATGGACAAAACTCTGTATAGAAGAGGCATCTGACTTGTTACAAGAGCATGTATGTAATTAGCATACAGTAAAACCTGCCCGGATCTCTCGGAGAATGAATCATTCTGGATTACAGAGTTTTCCCAGAAAGCTGAACATTAACCCTGCAAGAACTAAGACTTTGCTATTTTGGGGTATTTACAAAAATTAGCATGAAATTGCTTAAATATGCTTTTTTTAGACTTTAATATAGTAAACATAATTTAATACTATCTTGATGTTCCTGGATCGACATGACGAATGTCAGTTTTCACAATGTGCTAAAGATACACGGATTTGCAAGTGTGCACGGGAGTAAGTCCACTGCAGCTATGGCCCTGGGGATCGCGTTCTTTCTTCTCTTCCCCACTGTCTCAGAAGCAACCCATGCTGACTTACTTGTTGTTTATTTGTGTCTTTACATAAATGCAGTCTAAAAATTGGGCAGCTGCCAGGGCGTAACATGACTGTTTTTTCTGAAAAACTCGTTGATGGCAGAACGATTGAAATGACCTTCTCACGAGTTTTTCTTTCTCTCCCCAATATCCTCTTCACTGTTGTTGGTGTGCTGTGATCTGTCAGAATCATTCAAAATACTGCCTAATTTCCACACTGCTGATTGCATGGACTGCAGACGACTTCTTGACAGTGTGTAAGGATTCTCATATGTCCCTTGAAGTTTGTGGGCAGAATAGCCTTGCAATTTCAAGAAGTTTGAGGGTAGAATTTGGAAATAATCTTACTAGAAAGTCTAGAAATATTTCATCAGACCCCAAAAGACTTCATTGCATATGGAGCAGACTTAGGTCTAAATATTATGGGGGCGTGGACAAATTATTGAACATTTCTGTGCGACAGTTTCTCCATGTGCAAAATTGAGATCACAGTACTCAGCTTGCAAGAATGCACTGAGGACTATAAATAATAACATGAATACAGCACTTAGCACAGGGGCTGGCAAAAAGCAGTTGGTTAAAATTTCATATTAAGTCCAATCTTTTGAAAGTGCATCTTTCTAAAAGTCAAAAGTGAATAAAATATCAGCAATTCTATATGGTTCAAACTTAATATTTACCTGTTCCTTTCTGCCAGCTTTGTTTTGGTTATTGACGATGGGCAATGAAGGGAGGGTTATATGTTAAGATCTTTTCTTACCTTTCTCTCTTGGGTGGTTTTATTAGCTCGGACATGGTCCCAAAGTGTGAGACCAGTACTCTAGAGTCTGTGCATTAAAGTTGTAATGAGTTCCAAGTTCAGACATGAGCCTAGTGTACAGAAGATGGTAATTAATCAATGAAAGTGTTAATAAAGTTCAGAGGCAAAAACCATTTTAAAAGACATATTCTCTTGCAACCTTTCTGCACATAAAGCAGAGAGAAAAATACCTTAAGCAGATACAGTTAGAAGTGCCTCCTAAAGTAGGTGCTTGTAATTATGGAAAGTGGAATAAGAGGGGAAAAATGCAAAGAAAAATAACAGTGGGCATCGAATGCTCTTAGCAGGACCATGGCATCCTCCTCCAGATATCCAGGTCATTCCCAGGATCTCTGGAACCCAGAAGATAGGACTGGCTCCCTCTGTTCATAACCTGAGGTATATGGAGTCCTCGGTATAGTCACATTAAGTATATTTGTGTAGTATTCTCTTTGGTTTTTTCCCCCCAAATGATTTGATTGTGAGACCATAACATTAGCGCTTCCTTTATAAAATGAAGTATGTGAGAGTGAATAAAAGATCTCCCCAAATCTGTTATTTCCTCCAAAGTTTTTATTTCAATATGATTAAAAATCAGTGGTCAGAGTCTGGGTTTTACTTGCGCTGCTTTACCAACTCTCCATCTTACTATCTGCCTAATTGAGTAAGCCTGGAATCCTTTGGTCCATGGGTGGTACCCACTACACATATGTGACTCCTTGTATTGTCTTTAGGAAGGATGGCAATTAATTGAAAGGTCTACAGCACAAATATGGGTAACAGCAGGGAAGCAAATCTTGGTTGTTTTCTGTCTTGGTCTCTGTAGGGGTTGAAGTGTCTCCCCAAAGTTTATGTCCACGCACGACCTCAGAATGTGATCTTATTTGGAAATAAGGCCTTTGCAGATAAAATCAGCTAATATTAAGAGATCATACTTGATTGAGGTAGGCCTGGTGTCTTTTTAAAAAGAAGAGGCTGTGGGGGTGATGCCCACAAGAGAACCCATGTGAAGAAAGAGGCAGATATTGGAGTGATGTATCTACAAGCCAAGAAGAAATGCCAGTGTTTGTTAGAAACCACCAGAAGTTAGGAGAGAGGCAAGGAACAGATTCTTGCTTAGGGCAAGATGATTTTTTTAAGACACCAAATTATGGTAATTTGTTGTGGCAGCCGTTGGGAACTAATGCAGTCTCCTTAGTCACAAACCAGCTTCTAATGGAATGGTTGAGGAATACTGATTGCTTGACATCTTTCTCTGCTGTTTTTGAAATGATCATGAAGTATAATACTGCGACTGGACACAATTTTGATACTTCAGAAGATTTCCCCTGTGTGAGGGTCATTCAAGCAGCTCTCATTTGAGAAATAAGCTGCCCATCACCCAACCTGGCAATGCAGCCCAAACAAAGGTTAGCAGTAAAAGTTATGGGAATTCTGCGATCATTATACAATTGATGATATTCATAAAATTGGAACTAGCTATAACTACTCTTTAAAATGTAGAGATAGTATATGTTGTATGTTGGGTTCCCTAGGATATAGGCTCTGAGACTCCAAGACATGTGTGCCAAGGCCCACTGGGAATTTGCCTCAGGAACAGAGTCTGTGTGGGATGATAGAAGCAGAGCCTGGCAGAGGGAGAAGCTGACCTGTGGTGCAGCAGCCCCGAGTGGGGTGGTCCTTGAGAATCAAGTCGAGACACGGCGCCAGGCTCTTGAGCCTGTACACAGATAGGCTGCCTCCAATAAGGGGGCATAGTGTAGGGAGAGGTATCTCCTTTCAGCAGAAAGTGATTCCTGGAGGAGAACTGAGCTCAGAGCTGTGAAAATGAGAGACTCATTCTTGGAAGTGGGGTGGGGTAGGGAGTCTGGGAAATGAATTCCAGCACTACTACAGTATTCGTAATTCTCAAAAAAAAAAATAATCCTTATTAGCTAAGACAGTGATTTTGGCCAGACTCAATACCACATGCTGTGATATAGATAAGGTTATTAGACAGCTATACTTTGCGTCTCACAGGGTTTCACGAGGCTGCTATAGTATTGCCTTTACTAATCCTCCCCTTAAGAGTGCTGGCTCTTTAGGACCGAAAACTTCCTCTTTAACCTTCCTACTTTGGCTAGCAACGCTGATGGTAATATTTCCTTTCAAAAAAGGGCAAAAATTATTATCTCAGTGCTAAATCCATGGCGAGGTCAATAGTCTAAAGACCTGAGTAAGCATTACTCAATATTTTATTCTTCACTCTCAGTATTCAAATGATTCCATGTATCTTAGTTTTGCTAAGTCATGAGGCTTCCAGAGAAAGAGGTTAACCTTATTTTGTATGCAGGTACAGGCTGAGATAGTTAATTAATTTCACTGAGGTTCTAGAAGGCATCCAAGGGATGACAGGAAAGACACCAGCTGCTTCTGTTTGCCTGCTAAGACATACTCCTTTTCAGGAAACTGCACGTTTTAATGTCTTTTCTCTAATAATAGTAATTGCAGCTATTATTTATTGAGCAATCCTGGCAGCAGCAGGAGTATGTGAACTAAAAAGCAGTTTGGGGACATTTGTGCTAAAGACTAATCCATGCCCCAAGTATTAGCAAGATTACAAGATTTTTTGAATCTAGAACGTGATTAAGTCACATTAGGTATAAAAATTACTTCCCCCAAGCAAACTGAACCCTTCACACTGGGAATAAAAACTATTGCCACAGAGCGAACTAACCCTTTGGGTGAAACATTTCCATCATACTGTTAAGATAAATATTGGTTCCTGTGACAGTAAGACAAGAAGAAACACACCAGAGTAGAATTAATGACCTCGAGGACAGATACATGGCAGGAGGGACCGGGGGGAGGGATGAGGTGACACACTGTAGTCCTACATGTAGACACGTCATTAGAGAAAGAAAGAAGGATGCCTTCCTAACACATATTCCAAATGTGGAAATAGCCACATGTCTGTTGGAATCTCCTTCTGTTCAAAGCAAGTAGAAACTGCTCATATTACCTCACTTAGCCAGCTGACAGTTTCATTTTCCAGAATAAAGGAATAAAGACACAGATATTTTGGTCTGGTTTTGACCAGCAAACAAGTGTAATGTTATAAAAACCTTCAGGAGAGTGACTACTTTCTTTTAGAATTTACAATATTGGAAGAAAAAGTAGTTTATTCCTCCCACAGATAGTTTCTTAAGCAAAAACTTTGGGCACAGGGCGGCGCCTGTGGCTCAGAGGAGTAGGGCACTGGCCCCATATGCTGGAGGTGGTGGGTTCAAACCCAGCCCCAGCCAAAAACAGCAAAAAAAAAAAAAAAAAATTAATAATAATACAAAATAAATAAATAAACTTTGGGCACAACTATTCCAGGCATTGGGCATAGAGAAGTGAACAGGACAGATAGGATCATCCTCTTCATAGGAGGAAAGAACAGTTAAAGGAAAAGAATGACTAAAAAACAAATAAATATGTGATACAGTATCAAGGAAAAGAGGGACAAGAAGGGCTGCAGTAGAGACGGTGACTGGGAGGGCTCTCGGGGTGAAGCGGGAGCACGATTTGAGTGACATCAGGGGAAAAGGCAGATGAGGATCTGAAAGACAAGGAGAAGTGACAGGAATGTCAGTGATCCCTGAACGGTACATTCAAGCACCAGCAAGAAGACCCACAGCTGGACTTGGGAAATGTAGGATCTGCCAAAGTTGCAGCCATCCATTGGAAACACGGAGGCGGGGAGAGACAGGATGGGGGCGCGCCAGCCTCACTTAGCTACTTGGGAGCAAAATTAGAGTACACAGAGAATTGGGCAAGTTGGCTTTAACCAAATCTAGAGTAATTACAGGATGTGAAAGGAGCGAGAGAGAGGGGCAAGGTTATTCCAGGTGTACACAAGCAAACAAAGTGGGTGACAGAAATGATTACGAGGGAGGTGAACACCATGGAAACAGGCAGCATCTGTGGAGTGGATGTTCTGATTGAGATCAGATCACTTCGGAGCAGTGGTTAGTAGACCTAGTGAGCTGAACATACACAGGATAGGAGCCGGAAAACAGGATGTATGAGGTCAAGTATTTGGAGACAGTGATGGCCTCAGAGGAGCTGGAGAAGCACACACCTCACTCCCAGCTCTAATGGTCTGAAGGCGCAGGACTACCTGCGAGAGAGCTGCAGCGGAGGTGGCCTCCAAAGGGAACAGCCAGGTTTCAATTAGAGCAAATGGTAAAGGGAACATTCGGATTGGTTGAAGAGGCTGAAGATAAAGGCATTTGCCTAATGATATAAAATCAGCTTCTGAAAGCAGAGAGGGAAAGGCCTGACGGGCAAGGAAGAAGTAGACAATTAGGCCACAAAAGGAGAGGCATTGAGCATTACGGATTCAGATGCACATACAAGAGTGTAGGAAACTAGGTATAATCCCATCCTTCGAGGGTCTAAAATAATATGGCTCAAAGGACAGGAAGTTTTAAAATGTTATCTAAAATATGATAAATAAGAAATATTGGGGCTGCAGAAAGTTATTTCAGATGGGGTGGCAGTGGGATAAGCTAGAGTACACAATCTTAGACTGCTCGGCTTGCTGGGGGAAGCATGTTCTTAGACAGGATCAAGGATGTGGAGAATGCAGGGATGAGACAGACTGCTGGATTCCGGGAGCACAGCCACAGCAACCGACATAACCATAGATAGAAATGGGGCAGTCACGGGCGTCCATCATGGTGCAGGAGGTAGTGCCCTGGCAGTTGGGCAGAGCACAGCTGTGGAGAGTCATTCCACAAGAAATACTTGCTCCAGAGTTCCCCTTAACGCCTTCCTATCTCCACAGTAGAAGAAACGAGATACCACAGGAGACAGCCAGACACATACTAACTAGTCTAAGGTCTGAGCTCAGAATCCAGAGATTCTATGAGAGTTGAAGGAATTAGGCAAGAGCAAAGTGAGTATCAAATTATTAGCAAGTACAGAAGAAACCTCAAAACAGAAAAGGTCTTCCATCCTTTCTTCAGCATTGTCCTCTGGTTCTTGGTGACAGGAGGCAATCTTTCCACTTGGGTGGGTGGAGGCCCTGCAGGTGAAGAGGGGGCTGGCAGTTCCTGACCAAGAGGAGACCCTCCACGTGGGCGTCATCAGCACCAGCTGGTGGTGGGAAGGTGCTGGATTTGTTCCTATTTCACCCTAGCTGGCCAATAGTTCTCTGACCCAGAGTACAGTCTTCTTTTGAAAAATCTTCCTTTCCATAGAACTTTAACAGGTTTTAAAGCAGAAATACAAACTAATTTTTCCAATTCTAGCAACCCCAAGCCCTCCAATTTTTCAAGGCCTTAGTTTTACTTCCCTTGTATTTACTTCATAAAAGGGAAGTTAGGATATATTAATCTCTGCAAATAGTTTCATATTTTCTGAGATCACCTCAGAAGAAGGCTGTTTGAATAAGATGAAATTACTATTTGTTAGAGAATTTAATCATATTATTTTTCTTGGTGTCGGTTGTAAAGTTTCTTAATGCCTTTACTTGATAACTGGTAGCTATAGCAATTGTAGTGTCTCTTTCTATAATAACAATCTCTACCAACTTTCTTTTTTAGCACCTAACTGTTGACAAAGGTCTTTAAAATCTCACTTGAAAAAAAAAAAAAGTACTGGATTCTTACAGCTATTATGTAAGGTGGTTAGAGCAGGTTTACTATCCAAACTTTACAAATGACAACACTGCAGCTCTGAGAGGTAAGAGACCTGTTTGAGGACACACGGTAGCTGTGTCACGTTGGCAGGTGTAAGATGTGAACATCTAAGCACAGGATCTTGAGCTCTCCATAACACAGATACACAACCTTCCAAGCGCTTTGTTTCCCCCACCCCACTCCACCCTCCAATGTCCATCCTGTTGGTGACATTTTCTTGTGAGCCCATGCTGGTATGGGGCCATACCATGCTCATCTATACAATGTCCATAAAGTTCGTGTGCAATTTAAATTAGTTTTATATTGTGAATTGCACACAAACTTTACGGATACCCTGTATAAACTCACCTATGCAATGCTAATTTCTGTTTATTGAAGAAGAATGTTAAGTACAATCTTTTGAAAAAAATTCTACCTCTCCACTTCTCTCCCCTCTCATGGTTCTGCCCACCACTGCAAACATGGAAGACGCAGCATGGAGAGACTGGAGGGAGACACATATGAGGACGGAGTAGGAGAAAAGGCACTCAGAAGGGAGGGGACCTAGCGCTAGTGTCTGTGTCTTCTCACACTTGTTCTCTCCCAGGAGCGGGAAGTTAGCCATGCACTTAGGGAGCTCTTTGAGAGGCTGCCGGACCACAGCAAGGAAAGGGAAGCAAAGGAGCAAACGTCAACAGACCGTCCACGTGTGTTTCTGGGTGAAAAGGGGGAGCTGGGAGTATTTATTCAAGGAAATTATTTTTCGTGATACTTCCCGCCCCCCCCCCCCACAATGTGGGAAACCTGTGATTAATGGGGGAGGGGGAGGGGGAGGAAGCAAATACAGGCGAGTGTATGTGGCTAAGAGCTCGGCAGCTCACAGCCATGGAACAGGACGGCGGCCCCTGTGCTGTGTTTACAGCTTTCCATCTGTGTATGTTCGTATGAATTAGAGAAAAGTCACTCAGACGGTGAGTACTGATGGACAGACATTAGCAGACATCAGAAGGGCTGTCAAGAAGCTATCTTAGCACAATCGCCCAAAAGCATTTAGTTTTCCACGGTTAATGACCACTAAACTTTGGACCAGCATCCCCCAGGGAAAAAAGTGCTCCTGGTCCCATCTGAAACCACCAGTGCAGAAAACACTCACATCTCTGTACCTTTTGTTTGAAAAGTGATAGATTTTCAGATACTGCTGTGTTCTCTGACAGAGGCTCTGTATCTCTCCTACTTGAATTTTAGGAATTGATGAGCGAACACAAACCCAATGTGAGCTATCATCATCACAACTCATCCCAGTCAAGCAGATGGTCAGACTAAAACCCCTAAAGCTTGTTGCTGCAAAATCCTGGTAACAAGACAGTCATTCAATAAATGTTTATTGAGCATGGCCTCTGTGCACGATACTGTAGCCATACCAGATTTCTTATTACTCAGTGTGCTGCTCCATATAATGAGAAGGTTGATCTTGCTGAATTTCTAATGAAGAAATGCCTCAAATCTTACCTCAGTGGATGCCAGCTATCTGTTTGTGAGGACCAAATAAGAATTGAATCTGATGGTAATTCTTTATATATTTTAGGTTATTTGGCCAGAGGAATTAGTTAAAAAGAACTCTTTGCTCATTCGTACACCACCAACCACATGATTAGGCACTGCACTTACGCACCTAGAGCTGTAGGCTTTAGGCGGGATTAGGGCAGAAGAATTTTACAGTAACAAAGGACTATTTTGGTGCAGGTTTCCTGATTAAATAACAGTAGCTAACATTCCTTGCACTTACTTTAGAATAGAGTCAGCCCCTACTACATCAAGTATCTCACACTGCACAGACCAAGATGAAGATGAGTTCCGTGACTGCCAATGACGTCCTTCACAGAAATAGAAATAATAATTCTAAATATTTTTTCTCAAGAGCAATTTCTTTTCGGATTAATATAAGGATACATATGATTACATTGGGTAATCATACATAAGGTTACATTGGGTACATAAGGGTACCCAAGGGTAAATAGGTTACGTTGTTTGCATTTGTTAGTTAAAGCACAAGTTGCAGGTGACCCCTTCACCTAGGAAGTGTGCCAAATCCTCACCCCTGCCCTCTTCTTGAATTTAAATGTGCTTTTCTCTTATGTGGGCATTTAGTTGTTTCTCAACTAGCTTCATATTGATATTGAACACCTTGGATACTTGCTTTCTATTCTTATGATACTTTACTTAGGAGGATGCTCTCCAAATCCCTCAAGTAAATACAAAAGACTTGAAGTCTCCATCTTTCTTTATGGCTGATTAGTATTCCATGGTATACATACAACACAGTTTATTTGTCCATTCATGGACTGATAGGCACTTGGGGTGTTTCCGCATGTTTGTGATTGTGAATTGAGCTACAATAAACACTTGAGTGCAAATGTCCTTATGGTAAAATGATTTTTTTTCTTCTGGATAGATACCTAGTAATGGGATTACAGGATCAAATGGAAGGTCTACTTCAAGCTCTTTGAGGATTCTCTGTATTAGTATTGGTTTGCAAACCCACCATCAGGGTATAAGTGCTCCCTTCTCTCCTCACCCATGCCAGCATCTGCAGCTTTGGGACTTTGTGGTGTGGGCTACTCTTATTAGGGTTAGGTAATACCTCGGGGTGGTTTTGATTTGCATTTCTCTGATGATTAGGCATGATAAGCATTTTTTTTCATGTGTTTGTTAGCTATTTTTTTGTCTTTCTGGGAGAAGTTTCCATTCATGTCTCTCATCCACTGATAAATGGGGCTGTTTGCTCTTTTCTTGTTGATTGGTTTGAGTTCTCTGTAGATCCTGTTTATTAGGCCTTTGTCATATCTATAATATGTGCATATCTTCTCCCATTCTGAAGGTTTGCTGTTTGCTTTAGCACCTTAGCTGTGCTGAAGTTTTTTAGCTTGATCAGATCCCATTTATTTATTTTTGGTGCTGTTGCAGTTGCCAATGAGGTCTCCCTCATAAAACCTTCTCCCAGGCCAATATTGTGAAGAGTTTTTCCCATACTTTCTTCCATAGTCTGTATTATTTCTTGTCTTAGATTTAAATCTTTTATCCGGTGTGAGTCAGTTTTTGTCAGTGATGAAAGGTGTGAGTCCAGTTTCAGTCTTCTACATGTGGCTAACCAGTTCTCTCAGCATCATTTATTAAATAGCGATTCTTTTCTCCAGTGCATGGTTTATCACAGATAAGATCATTATATGCAGTTGATTTCATCTCTAAGTTCTCTATTCTGTTCCACAGATCTGTGTCTTTATTTTTGTGCCAGTACCATGTTGTTTTGATCAATATAGACTTGTAGTATAACCTGAAGTCTGGCAGTTTGATGCCTCAAGATTTTTTTTTGGTTTCTTAGAATTACATTGATTATTCAGAGTTTTTTCTGATTTCATAAGAAATAAAGAACTATTTTTTCAAATTCTTCAAAGCACGACATTGGTGCTTTAATGGGGATTGCATTAAATCTGTAGAGCACTTTGGGTATTATTAACATTTTACCAATGTTGATTCTTCCCAGCCTTGAGCATAGCATGTTCTTTAATTTGCTAATTTATTCTGCTATTTATTTTCTCAGGGTTTCAAAGGTCTGTCTGTTGAGATCCCTCACATTCTTTGTTAGGTATATTCCAAGGTATTTTATTTTCTCTGAAGCTACTGTGAAGGGAATTATGTTTTTTATTTAGTTCTCAGATTGACTATTGTTGGTCTATATGAAGGCTACTTTTTGTGGACAATGATTCTATATCTTAAGATGTTATTGCAATTCTTGATCACCTCTTGGAGTCTCATGATTGAGTCCCTGGGGCTTTCTAGGATTTATAAGTAACCATAAAAGACCAAGAATAGTCAAAGCCATTCTGATGAAAAATGAACAAAACTGAAAAAATCCTATTACTTGACTTCAAATTATCTTAATAGAGTTATAATAACCAAAACAGCATTGTACTGACCTTAAAAAAAGACACATAGACAGATGAAACAGAATAGAGAACCCAGAAATAAATCCACACATCTATGGTGAACTGACTTTTGACAAAAATACCAAGAACATACATTGGGAAAAGGACAGTCTCTTTAATAAATAGTTCTGGGAACACTGGATATCCATATGCAGAAGAATGAAACTAGATCGTTCTCTCTTTCCATATATGACAATCAAACCAGAATAGATTAAAGACTTAAATCTAAGGCTCAAAACTATGAAACTACTAAAAGAAAACATTGGGGAAGTTCTCTGGGACATTGGTCTGGGCAAAGATTTCTTGAGCAATGCCCAAAAGCATAGAAAATCAAACCAAAAATTAACAAATGGGATCAAATCAAGCTAAAAAGCTTCCACATAGCAAAGAAAACAATCAGCAAAATGAGGAGAATGGGAGATAATATTTGCTAATTGCCTATATGACAAAGGATTAATAATAAGAACATATAAGGAGTTAAATTTCACAGGGGAAAAAATCAAATAATTCTATTAAAAAATGGGCAAAACATCTGCATAGACATTTCTCAAAAGAAAACATACAAATGGCCAATAGGCACATAAAAAATGACCAACATCAGTAATTATCAGAGAAATGCAAATCAAAAACTACAATGAGATGTAATCTCATTCCAGTTAAAATTGCTTTAATCTAAAAGACAGGTAAAAATGAATGTTGGCAAGGATGTGGAGAAAGGGGAATGCTTGTACACTATTGGGGACAAAATTAGTCAACCCATTATGGAGAACAATACGGAGATTACTTAAAAAACTAAAAATAAAACTAGCATATGATCCAGAAATACTGCTGCTAGGCATATATTGTTTATTGCAACACTATTCACAATAGCCAAAATATGGAATCAACCTATGTATCAACAAATGAATGGATAAAGAAAAGGAGGTATCTATACACATGGAATATTATTCAGCCATAAAGAGTATGAAATTCTATCATTTGCCACAAATGGATAGAACTGGATAACATTACGCCAGGTGAAATAAACCAGGCACAAAAAGAAAAATTTTACATATTCTCACTCATATGTGGGAACTAAAAATTGAAATAACTGAACTCATGGAGATGGAGAGTAGAATGATGGTTATTACTGGAGGATGAGAAGAGTAGCCAGGAGATGGGGGTGTAAGTGGGAATGGTTAATAGCTGCAAAAACACAGTTAGATAGAATGATAGATTTAGTATTTGATGGCATAATAGTGTGCAGTCAACAATAATTTATTGTCTATTTAAAAATAACTAAAAGACTGGAGTTAGAATGTGCCTAACAGAAATGATAAACGCTTGAGGCATCAGATACCCGAATCATCCAGATTTGGTCATTGTACATTGTATGCCTGTGTCTAAACATCACATGTACCCCATAAATAAATATACCTATCATGTACCTATACTAATTAAAAATTAAAACAAAATAAAAGTGATATTTTATAGAGCATTAGTTGTAAAAAATCTAGAAAAAGTGAAGCTTGGGTGATACCTCTGTGTTTGTAAATGCCTAAGGAATCCTTCTCAGGGCAGCTTGACGAGAGGCTGAACTAGTAAGAGCACAACTTTTAGGCCAGCTAGTGTTGACTTTTTTCTGCTTTAGCTCTCGGGTAGTCTCTAAAACCATAAAGGTAAAGAAAACCCTTGATCCTGCAATTACTGAAGTGGAACTCTTTGGTGGCATGATATAGAGAGGGTCTTGGAAAAGGGTACCTCTTTTTTCGCTTGAAAGAATATGCTAGCTCAGGAGCGGAAATGAGGCCATATACCAAGCAGGACTGTGCTGCTCAGCTCATGTTCCAAACAAGCTGTAGTTTATTAAACTTTCTTTAAAAATTTTTTTTAAAGAAAGCCTACTGAAGTTTCCTGAAGAGACTTCAAAGTAAAAATCAGCATTAACTTCATCATATAATATAAAATTAACCTTCCTAAGCATCTTTTATCAACCTGTATGTATGTCTCACCTACTAAATTTCTCTTTGCTCTCTCTCGTTAAAAACTCTAACCCAGGCCAGGGCTGGTTTCCTACCACATTCTGCTCCACTGCTCCCCCTCCTGACGCCTCTGCCATAAATTTTCTTTTATTTCTCCTAGAGTGGGGGAAATGTGTAGTGATGAAGCACCATTTTGCTTTAGGTCCCATCGTTCCATGCATTTTCCCCCCTCAAATGCTATGTGGCACATTACTCTCCTGATCAAATATTTTATAACTCATCTTCTATAGCTTCTGGTCTTCATATGATATTTACAGGGGGAAGTTCTTCAAAGAGGAAAACTAAAGAAAACCTTATAAACTAATGCCTATCTGCAGAAGGTAGGACTCCTTATTTGTAATCCAAAGCCTTTTCCCTAAAAATACTGTCAACTTATATGCATCTTGAGATGTCTAACACATTAGGAATTTGGAGAGGGCTAATGATGTGATGTTACATTTGTTTAAAAGGAATTTAGCACTGCACTTTTAAATTTCTTTTAAAATTCTTAGATATGCCTGCGCATGCTAATAACGGCATACATATTTCACTATTTGCACAGACTAGATTGAGGTAAAACTTGGCAGCCAGATAATAACTATTGTGAAGGTTAGATGTGCAAACAACTGCCACCCCCCCCCCGACTGCTGAAATAGTAATAAAATTTAGGGAAGCAGATATAATGACTGTAATTTAAACTTGTCTAAAAGAATACATAAATGTAAAACCTTAATAATAAAACCCTGAGAAATTAGGAAACAACAACAAAACAGGTAGACAGCTGCCACCATGCTGGGAAACAGAGTGAGAAGCAAACGTTGTCACTGTAGCCACCAGTCTATTCAAACCTTTCATTGCAATTGAAATATCCTTCAGAGTGCAGTAATTGACAAGCCATGAAGAATCTCCACTTTATTTCCTGGATTTCCATTTTCCACAGTGCCTTTCCACACAGCCGTAACAGCTGCAGGCAGTCTGCTGTTCTGGTCCTCACGCCAGCCTTGGTGTCTCGGAAGCATTCATTCCATTCCGCGGGAGTTGGGGCTTTTGTTAACATCCCAGCCCTCCACTCCACTTGGGCTGCTGCGGTTCTCTGTGGTCTCCTTCTCTTGGGTGCTGAGCAAGAAATGGCTCTGGATACTGTCTTCAGATGCAGCCCCCCCAGGGACATTCTTTTGCCATGATTTCACTGTGACTACTGCTTAAGGCTAGCGTGACTCTCACGCTCACTGAATCCAGGGTAGCTCCCTTGTGTCAGTATTTGACAACTGTCTTTGTTCTTATGTCATCTCTTACCTATGCCAACATGTGGCACATGGAGCCATTCTGTTGACAAAGCAGCTCTCATCCCTTCCGTAGATTTAATATCTATCCCAGGCAGCAGTTTGGTACAGCTGTTAGGATGTTGTTGGAATTCTTTGTCCATAAGAAGAGTGAAACCCACACCACATTATGCAATGTGTTTATGATATGGTCATTCCTTTGGATAATTATCAACATTAACATCGACAATACCCTGACTCTGACCTCAATGGACTTCAGACTGATGCAGTAAAACATGGGAAATGCAATCTCTGAGACAGCTTAAGTCCTGCCGGCATTCTCTGCTAAACTGGTATGTGTGTCCTTAGATAACACGTTAATCGTAGGCATTCATCATGCATATTTCTAACTGTGAAATACCAGAACACAGGCCAATGTTATGACTTTTCTATCCAGAAACAGTTTGCAGGGGTGTGGCCTGCCCTATAGTATTCAGTCTCCTGCCTCATGGGTTTAGTTGTTTACGCTTTCCATAAAGCAATGAGTTAAGAGATACGCTATCAGATTTTCAGGTTTGGGGGTTCCCTCTGTGGCAGGGACACTATCTTCCAGAGTTCTGACTTTGGGCTTGTTAACGTCTATCACACAGCACAAGAAGGACAGCCAGGATGCTCTCGCCCTTCCTCCTCCACCAAGTGGTACAGAGAAATTTGCTTTGATAAAGTATAGCTCCTGGATGTATGATACATAAATAGAGGGTGCTTATGTCCAGCACCTCAAGAAAAATTCAGAGGCAAACAGTCCTGAAAAAAAATGGAATAGTACCCATTTCTGAAAATGCATTGGGGACCATCTATAGATTCCCCAGGAAATAGCTCCAAGGAGCTAGAGTTTATCAGATGTGTATAATTTCATGTTAAGATACATAACCATACATGACCAAAAGCTAAATCGATAAAAGTTAAATTTTCATGTCCACATATACTAGTTTCTGATTATAGCATTCAGTCATTCAGTAAGCATCACTGTGCAGGGCACTGACCTTGGCAAGTACAGTAGTTCAAGTTGGGAAAGCCACCTAAGGAAACAAAGGGTCTTGATGTGACAAAATGTGGGCTGTGCAAGCTTGTCCAGCTTGCCTGACTGTATAAAGTTATCTAGCTGCCAGAGCCATGAAGCTTCCCAGAGAAGTCAGCATCTGGCACAAGAGCTAGAACATAAAGGCCTAGCACTTATTAATGTTTAGGAGGTCCAGAGAGAGCTTGGCGTGTGGTTCCACATGGTTAAAACATATGGATGATTAATAGGAAAGAGAAGCCCAAGTGTTGATCGAGCCATGAATGGATCAATAAACTGTGGTATATGTATACCATGGAATACTATGTAGCCCTAAAGAAGGATGGAGACTTTACCTCCTTCATGTTTACATGGATGGAGCTAGAAAATATTCTTCTTAGCAAAATATCTCAAGAATGGAAGAAAAAGTACCCAATGTACACAGCCCTATATGAAACTAATTTGTAGCTTTCATAGGAAAGCTATAACTCAATTATAGCCCAAGAATATGGGGAAAGGGGAGAGGGAGGGGAGAGGGAGGATGGGTGAAGGGAGGATAATTGGTGGGATCATGCCTATGGTTTATCTTATAAGGGTACATGTGAATCTTTGTAAATGTAGAATATAAGTGTCTTAACACAATAACTAAGAAAGTGACATGAAGGCTATGTTAACCAGTTTGATGAAAATATTTCAAATTTTATATAAAAACAGCACACTGTACCCCATGACTGTATCAATGTACACAGCTATGATTTAACAAAAAAAAATAAAGTGAGAGATACAACGGATAAGGCAGTGTGTGGCCAGATCTCAAAAGGATTTCTGTGCCATTTGTAGGCCATGGATTTTTAACTTTAAGTATCTTTAAGGTAATGGGGAGACAACAGTGGGGCATGAGGGTTGTGTGAGGACAATTTTAAGCATGGACACACCATGCAATTAACGTCTAATGTATGTAGAAAGCTTACGATCCATTAGGTAATTTTCTTAGAACATTCCATGAATAAACATATTCAATCTTTACAACTATTTGTGAGGTAGGTACTTTTGTCTTGACATTGGAAAAATGAGGAAATTGGAGGCACCATAAGGTTAAGCAGCATTGACAAAGACAGTCTAGGAGGGAGCCAGGGCAGTCTGACTGCAGGGCACGTACGCTTCACCAAGACTCTGCACCACCTCTCAGAAGAGGATCTGGAAGGGAGCTCTAGAGACAATAAGAAATGGTCTGATAAAGAAAATATTGGACCCAGAGCCCTTGGCCTCTGACAGACAATAGTAAGTGATAGGATGTAGTTCAGGCCAACTTTCTTTTGCTATTAATGGGAAGAAAAAAAAAAAAACTGTCAGAAGTTAGTTGTTAACTCATGAGTATCCAAGATATTGCTTGACAGGCATTGTAGAAAGCACTTGGCGATTCTCCCCAAAAGATGCACTAGCCTTTCAGGATCCTGATGAAGAAACTACTTAAAACATTATTACACCCTGGGGCACATGGGTAATGGAGCTCCTTTACCATAAACTCTTTGAAAACTTGGCCACACACTCAGCTGGACAACAACATAGTCTGTTGTAACAGAAAAGCAAAAACTTGCTAATATGTACTGGAGTGAATTTGATGGGCATGAACGTGACATTTATTTGTGTGTAACAGAATGAAATGATGAAGGGAAAAATGACTATCGTGTTCTAATAATTTATGGAATTTCTGTCAATGTTAAAACCGCAGTGATTTTCAGAGTGAGGCTCAGAGACAGGGCTGTGTCCAACTTAAGCGTTGAGAGGATATTTACACAAATGATACAAAGAGAGCGGCCTCCTACCAGGCTGTATTCTGGAGGCCATCCCCACATGTAGGGTTGGGGCTGCAGTCACAGAACAGTGCTGGAGCTTTTCTACCATCAGGCAAGCTGGACAAGTTTGCACAGCCCATGTTTTGTCACATCATGATCCTTTGTTTCCTTGGGTGGCTTTCCCATTTGAACTACTGCACCTGCTAAGCTCAGCTTAATTTACTCAATTAACACAATGATATGTTCCAAAGTTTTGTTTGGGAGTTTTATTATGCAGTAGTCTCTCCCTTATAATAAAACGGTGGCTAATGATTTCTAGAATTTTGTTTTGGAGCTTTATTAACTTCCAGTTTGTGTGACTAAACATTAAAAAAGAAAACCATACAACATAAAATCAAAGCCATATGTTAAAGTTTTGTATTTTGGGAATGAGCCTATGTCACAGGCTCAGTTAAAATACCTTTCGTCTCTTAACAAACAAGCTCATTGTCTCTTCCCTTATTGGTCCTAATCTTCCACTTTATTTAGGTGTTCCAAAAAAATATTTCTTGGAAATAAATTCTGCTTTACAAATAATTGAGTAGGATGAGAAGAAAAATCTCTGCTCATGAGATGAGGCCACCGTTCATGTTCAGTTTAGTGTTTAGGGGAAAGGGCCAGGGACTTCGGGTGGAAGAACATGACAGACTCTGCGTGTCTCAAGCAATTTCATCTGTACAAGGGATTTTACAAAATAAACCTTAATTTGTCATGTGAAGCATGTGGGTGTGGGGTATTATTGACAGTGACAGTAATAGAGACAGAGATAGAGAGACAACAGTACGGTAAAAGTATAAAAAGAAAAGGGCTTGAAGTAAGTAGAATATTGTGACAATAAGAAAGGGATGAATTCCAGGAATATTTTGGTGGTATAATTGTCAAGACTAGATCACTTGAGCAAATTACATTAGCAGTGAGGGAAAGAGAAGAGTCAGGAAAACCTCTTGGTTTACTAGACAGATATTTTGAATCACGAAATTTCAAATCCCTAAACATAGAGACCTGATCAGAAAAGTTCTCTGTCCTCAAAAAACTCAATAGTAAAAATAGTCTAGGTAGGTAGTGATCTTATTGACCAAGAAAAGGAGTTTGATTATAGGAGTGAAAGGGAAAAACAGTCTGAAAAATAGCTATTAAAGCTAATGAGTTCAATTTTGAGCTGGAGTTTAAAGGGCCCCTGAAGTGGAGACGTCTACCAAAATATTGGGTAATAGGTTCACAGATCCAGAGCACTGGCCTCACATGCAGATGGTGGCTGAAATCTGATGAGTAGCTGAGATCATCTGAAGGGAACAGGTAAACAAGAAAGTCTAAGAAGAAAGCTTGAGTAAGAAGAAAGCTTGAGCAGCATTTCATGTACAGGAAGAGTAGCCAACAAAAGATGACGTTATGGAGAGGTCTGACAAAGGAGAGAAAGTCTGGATTGAATAAATTATGAAGTTAAAGGGATGAGGGTGTTGTTTCTGTAATTTCCTGTATTCTTAGAAGCAGCTGTTAGACAATAAACTCTGTGGGTGCAATGCCCATGGCTCTCTCGTTTATCTTATCTTCACAATGACCAGTCTAAGGGGAAGTGCTTACTATATATTTTTGAATGACTTAATGAAGGACTAACTGGCCAACTAACTAGACCCAAGGACTAACTGGAGCCAAGTAAGATATGGACTGGAAGTTATCTACTGAATTTGCCAATTAGGAGATCCCTGGTAGCGTGAGGAAAGTACAACAGTGTAAGTGGCTAAAAGAGAGGAAACATCAGTATCACTGGCTTTTAAAATATTAGGAATATATTGGCTTGGTGCCTGTAGCTCAGCAACTAGGGCGCCAGCCACATACACTGAAGCTGACCGGTTCAAATCCAGTCCAGGCCTGCCAAATAACAATGACAACTACGACCAAAAAAAAATAGCCAAGTGTTGTGGTGGGCGCCTATAGTTCCAGCTTCTTGGTAGGCTGAGACAAAAGAACGGCTTAAGCCCAAGAGTTTGAGGTTGCTGTGAGCTGTGAAGCCAGAGTACTCTACTGTGGGCAACATAGTGAGACTCTGTCTCAAAAATAAATAAATTAATTAATTAATTAGAAATATAAAGAATTGTTAGGAAGGGCTTAGCAAACAATTTCTAGAAAATAACCTTTTTCTGACAAAACTCTCTTTAACTACAATGGAGTCACATTATATTAATTACTTGCTGATTGCCAGACGTATATGAAAATAGAATACAGAATAAAATAGTTACAATAAAAATATTATAAAACTAAAAAAACCCCAGGGTATACTTATCCATCCATACAATGCCAAGTCATTTTAAAATCCTGAAAAATACAATGAAGCAAATAAGCTCCAACTGTTGTTTAAGCTTCAAGTAGTTTAGGAACAAAACAGGCAAGACTGGCTTGCACTGTAGCTTCATGGACCAAAAAGAAACCCACTCCGCAAAGCTTCCCATGCTCCATGTTTCTGCTCCTTATTCACAGAAACTGAAACTAGTGAATAAAGGATTGGCTGATTGTCAAAAATAAAATTGAATCAAATAAATCCCGGACTCTAGCTTGGACTTAAGAAAATTTGTTTCTAAACAAGCAGTTGGAAGCCCTGGAAAGCAATAAAATGAAAGGCAATTTGCTTAGACTAATGGAGCAGCCAAAGGAGGAGGGCGTGGAGAATGAGTGCTGTGTAATGGAGGGAAGGTTTCGTTTTGGAATTCTGTTGTGAAATAGTCTCTCCCTGATGATAAAACACTAACGACTTCTAGAATTTTCTGTTGGAGCCACGATAACTTTGAGTTTGTGTGACTAAACATTAAAACAGAAAACAATACAACATAAAATCAAAGCCATATGTTAAAATTTTGTATTTGGGGAAGTAGCCTATGTCACAAGCTCAATTAAAGTATCTTTCAATTAAAAAAGAAAACAAAACAAAACAAAAAACTACTTTTTTTATGGGCCATTTAGCGTAGACATTTAATGCTAAGTGTTAATTCAGCTCATGAAACATCTTGACAGTTTTTCTTTTTCCTTTCTTTTCTTCTTATATACGAGGTGATTTAAGTTTCCTAATTAAAAAAGGTAAAAGAGGAAACACTAAGATTACTAGCGTTTACGTCAACACAGCCACTCTTAAGGGTTTGTACGTGGGTCCACACGGATCACCCACTTTTCTTTCAGGTCTTGCTGTCATATATGCTCACATCTGTCTTTATTTGATTATTATGAATATTAATAACTTTCAGGTCAAAGGCATTATCTCCTTCATTTTTGCCAGAGTCCTAGGATCATATTTCATACTTAATGCTCAATAAATATTGGTTAAAGAAATTATGATCTTTCAGGTGCTGAGCTGGAAAACCTTAGATAATTTAGTCTCATGAAATACACACTGGGAATCTAAATCACGTTTATTATAACCTCATAAATGATTTTGTGATTTTCCACTGAAAAAAAAATTTTTGGTAATGGTAGTCCAGGATAATCATATTGCTCCCTAATTCAAACAGAGTAAAACCTTATATTCTTGATTATTCACATTAGATCAGGAAATGGAACTCGAATTCCTGGCTTTAAAGATGTCTCTGTGTCCCTAAGTTCCATTGGCTCTAGGGCTAAAATTCATACAAATTAACATGCAGATGGAGACCTGGGGATGCTGAAGGGGTAGCAGGCTGATACACAGCACCTAAAAGTGGTCTATGAACTTTTTATTTTCGATCTGGCCTGGGATTTGTGTTCCGAGAATCGATTTCCTTGCATGTTATCTAGCAATGCAGTAAGTGAAAAAGTGAATTTCTACTTGATGTAATAGGAAAATAAGGTTTGGTAAATACCTGCTCCAATCTCATGTCTAGATATGATTCTATGTTAATTGTTGATTAAAGAATTGAGAGGCATATTATGGATCGGGTTACTCATTTTCTTGCCCCCCCCCGTCAGATATTGATGAAAGAGAACGGACATTACATATTACACCCAGAAAGATATTAAGAGGTGGGTCTGCTAATCAAATAGGAGAATATTAAAAATGCCTAGTATAGAACTGAAACTTAACGAGCAAGGCTGTTTTCTTCATATATACACACACACATTCTATATATACATAATATTTAATATTATATATGTATAATATATCATCTCACCTGTTAAGTAGATATACATTACCAATAAACTTAAATCCATACAAATCTCTATGTGTGCACCAGTATCCAGCACATAGTAGGTGCTCGCAAAGTATTTGTAGAATTAAAGAATGAACGACTTATATGTGATTCTTAAGCCAATTGAATATTTGACTAGACTTCTCATTCTTTAGCATCACTCATGCAGAACAACAGCCAAAAGAACTCAGAGATATGATATATCATGTTTCCCTTGCAGAACAAAGTGGCAGGCTGTGAGAAATTGCCGTCAGCAGATTGTGTTGTGTGACCACTCCCACAAAGAATCATACAGTTTGACAGGTAGAGCTAGATGTGAAGTGATTAAAGTCAGCATCAAGTGAATTTTAGTGACAATAGGATGTTTCTTATTTTTTACTGTCACATTGGAAAGGGGTTTCTTTTTACTTAAAAAGGTCTTGGTTCGCCCTAAGACGAACTGAACCTGTTTCTGGCCAGTGTTCACAGAGAACATAATTAGTCCCACAATGAATGCTTACGTGGGACCATGCTAAACATTCAAGGAATCAGCTTAGTTTCCTAATTATTTTCCTCTTACCCTGAAATTTGAGGCCAAAATTTGATTTTTGAAAGAATTATAAGGCAGGAAATCACTCAGAAGATAAAATGTACAGCATCTAATCGGGGGTTGACTCCTTTCTCGTTTTCTAGCCTTTCTGAAATAGATGCAGCAGAGATTTCTCCTCCTACTGCCACTTATTCTTGGCACACATTTTATTTATGCGTATATATTTTTTTGTTTGGTTATATCTTTTATGATAAGAAATCAAAGAAAAGTGGCAGGTTAGAGACACAACTTTCTGTTCTGGAGTCAATCTCCACTTGAAGGCCATTCACTAACATCAACCTAAAGATAGCAGGCAATTTCACTGCTATGTTAACCAAGTCTTTTGGGTATCTGTGAAGCTTCACATAATATGTGATTTATACACAATGAAAATTCATGTATTAAGCATATTCTGTATTAGAATACACACACATATACACACTAGTGTCTGGATCTGTGTCGACGTAATTCAATAGCAACTTCATTTTTGGGCAATTAAAAATTAAAATACATGAACAGAATAGTTCTA
Source organism: Otolemur garnettii (assembly GCF_000181295.1). Classification (NCBI taxonomy): domain Eukaryota; kingdom Metazoa; phylum Chordata; class Mammalia; order Primates; family Galagidae; genus Otolemur; species Otolemur garnettii. Next base: position 6,230,677 of record NW_003852416.1, read on the forward strand.
TTACTTTCAAATAATAAAACTCTATTTTTCTACAAGGCAGGGTTCTCACAATTTGGGAGGATGCTCTCAGACCCCAGTCTCAGCTTATCAGTCTTTATTATATTCAATTAGAAGTGAGAATAAGATAAGGCTTGAATGAATCAGAATGCAATCTGAATTTCATACTGTTATCGCCTAGCGACTGATTTTCAGGTGCTTGTTTGTTTAATGGGCACTGACTATTCAGACAGGAATTATGTAGGCAGGTTATCTTGAAAATGTACTCCTCAGATTTTTTTTCTAACCTAATCATGTATGTGAGCTGTAAATATTATAAGGTGCCATCCTTTGACATTTGAACAAGGTTTTTTTTCACAGTTAAGGAATTAAGGCAGCACAATAGTTCTGAAAAGTAGATATTACAATGACTTAATAGATGAAGAGACTGAGGGCCAGAGTGGTTTGATAATTTGCCTCAGATTTTAGAACTAGCCAAGAGCTGGATCTCCAATTCTGGTCCTATGACTAATCCCTGTGTGTTTTCTGACTAGGCTGGCAGTAAGCTATGCAGTGTGAAAAGGAGAGTGCCTTTGTCAGTGACCACACCAGTCCTGCTGGCTCCTCCTCCTCTTTGTCTTTCTGCCTTACCCTTTTGATTAAATCCCTTCCTGAGACCTAAGGGTTAGGATGAAACTGGAAGAAAAGATTCAGTTTACCTAGTCTAGTTAGCAAATTTCCCTTTTTAATACATGGATCTCTATGTGACTGGTGGCTTACTACCACATATGTCTACATACATGAAATACTTTTTGCATTTTCAAAAAATTGTTTTCAAAATTTAAAATTATTTTCAAAAATTAAACTCTAATTCTACTTACAGGGATCTTTTACTTCCTTTGTTAAGTATATTCCTATGTATTTTGTATTCTTTATTGCTATTGCAAAAGGCATTCTTTGATTTGATTCTCAGCTTGACTGTTGCGGGCATATATGAAAGCTACTGATTTGTGTGTGTTGATTTTGTAACCTGAGACTTTGATGAATTTATTTATCAATTTCAGGAATCTCTTAGTTGAATCTTTTGGGCTCATGGATTGGCAGAAGCAACACTGTTAAAATGGCTATACTACCCAAAATGATTTACAAATTCAATCCACTCCTATTAAAATACTAAAGCCCCTTTGTGTAGATCTAGAAAAAATAGTTAAATACTTCTTATGGAACCAGAAAAGATCCTGTATGGCCAATAAAACTTTATGTAATAAGAACAAAGTTGAACCTAAACTTCAACCCCTACTACAAGGTTGTAGTAACCAAAGCAGTATGGTACTAACTAGCACAAAAACAGAGACATATGCCTTTGAATCAAAACAGAGAAGCTAGAGATGAAATCATCCTCATATTCTCATCTGATTTTTGACAAAAGAGATAAAAAAATACACTGGGGGGAAAAATCCCTGTTCAATAAATGGAACAACTAATGTGGCTGGAAAAACTAAATAGCCACATGTAGAAGAGTGAAATAGGAGCCACACCTCTCAGCACTCACAAAAACTAACTCATGATGGATAAAAGACTTAAACTTAAGGTAGGAAACTATAGGAATCTTAAAAGAAAATGTTGGAAAAACTCTTATGGGTATCAGCCTACACAATGAATTCATGAAGAAGACCCCAAAAGCAATCACGGTAATAACAAAAACAAATAGGACACGATCAAATTAAAAATATTCTGCACAGTCAAGGACACAATTAAAAAAGTGATTAGACAACCCACAGAATGAGAAAAATATTTGCATGCTGCACATCAAATAAAGGAGTAATAAACATCAGAATCTAGAAAGAACTCAAACATATCAGCAAGAAACAACCAAATAACCCCATTAAAAAGTGAACAGAAGACATTAACAGAAAGTTAATCAATGGAGACATAGTAATGGCAAACAAACTCAGAAAAAAAATGCTCAATGTCTCTAATCATTAGGGAAATGCAAATCAAACCCACAATAAGGTACTACTTAACTCCAGTAAGAATGGCTGTTATCCAAAATTTCCAAAACAACAGATGCTTGCATGGATGTGGACAGAAAGGGACTCTTATACCCTGTTGGTGAGACTGCAAACTAGTACAAACTTTATGAAAAATCACAAAGAAAAATTACATGGAGATACCCCAAAGAACTTAAAGCAGACCTACCACCTGATCCAGGAATACCACTGCTAGGTATATAACCAAAGGAAAAAGGTAATTTTATAAAAAGGACACCTGGACTTGAATATTTACAGAAGCACAGTTTATAATTACACAGATGTGGAAACAACCCAAGTGCCCACCAACCATGGATTAATAAAATGTGGTATAGGCAAACTATGGAGTACTACTTAGCCATAAAGAAAAATAATGATCTAGTATCTTTTGTGACAACCTATATGGAATGGAGACCATTCTTCTAAGCAAAATATCAGAGGAATGGAGAAACAAGCACATGTACTCAATGCCAGGTTGGAACTGATTAAGATATAAGTGCACACATGGAAGTAAATATCAATGAAAATTAAGCTGGAAGAGGGGTAGGAAGGGATGGGTAAATTCATACATATTGGGTACAGAGCACACTATCTAGGTGGGGAGCACACTTATAACCTTGACTCAATTTGTGCAAAATCTAAGTATGTAAACAAAACAATATTTATAAAAAAACTCTAAGTATGATTTTCATAAAACCCATTGGATAGATTAAAATAAGCACATGAATTTTTATTATTAAAGGAATCACTTCAGCATTCCTATCTTCAGTTAATGATAAGTTTAAAAATCTCTATGGAAATAATTTTTTAATTAAAAGTATTTTAGAGAGGAGGTAAATTGCCAATCCTGGCCAAATTAACATCATATTTTCTCCAGCATGGCTATTAAAATGACTTAAGTAGGATTTTAAAAATTATTAACTGATTAAGCAATTTAATGTTCATATTTGCTACCTTAATTGAAGTATAGAAATATTCAGGAAGGTGATCATTAGATTATTTAGTTATTTGATCTTACATTTAGGTGATGTCAGACAATGAGGTGAGTTTTGACCTAATATTTTCAATTTTTTAAATAACATATAATTTTATCCTGTTTCCACACAACAAAACATAATGGTAGCTTCCTACCATCAAATTAAAAAAAAAAAAAAAAAACTTATGCAAAGTTCTCCTTTTTAGAGTGGGCTTGGTTGTTGAAGAATATATTTTTAAACGTGCAAGATATCCTACAAATATCTGAATAAAATTAATTCAGGAAGAAAAAATACTTTAAAATGTCTGTAATAATTAGGGTTTTTTATAAATAGACAAGCCACATTTTTAATTTAATACCTATTACTGAAAATTATCTCACTTTTTTTAAAACTACAGATTCTTCTTTAGATATCTATCCATTATTTAGTACCATTTTACAATTGTTGCTAATTTTATATGTTAATGGTGATGAATTTTGTTGTGGGAATTTAAAAAATTAAGTTAGAAAAGATTATTTAAATGTTTTGTGATACTCTAATGCAAAAAGAATGTTGTTTTATAAGGATACCAAGTACAACCAGCAGCTATCTTATTGCAATAGCATAAAATCGGTTTTGATACTCTGCCAGTGATATGATCAGGCCACTGTTAGTGAAAAACAACAGCACAGAATTTTTACTAACTTAGATTCAGTTTTCTATACTTACATATATGCTTTCTAAATTTGATAAATATAGAAATTTTCTGAAAGAAAACCTTCCTTTGGATCTTACTCTTTCAAAAGCAGTGAAACAAAGGACAACATTATAATTGAACGGAGTACATGTAAAAGAAGCAAACAAAAACACACCCCTCCAACAATGTAAGGAACCTCTTTCATAAGATTGATTAAGATGATCCCAGGCAGGATGGGCAAAAGAACCTCATGGAGGCACTGCAAAATGAGATTCTCACAGTGTGACAGAATGGCCCACTATCATGCTAAGGGTTTCTCTTTCTGAAGAGGAAGACACCCTCATTGACTTTCTAGTACACTCCCTTATATGCAGAGTTTAAATTAAACATTTATGACTAATATTTCCACCTCTTGCATAGGTAAAGCCAAAATATGGAAAGATACCTACCCTAGACTTGAAATGTCAGAATACAATCCTTACTGAAATCCCAAGAATGAGTAAGAATTAGTTAAGTGTGGCTGAAAAACAAAGGAAAGTTGGAAAGGATTGAGTAGATAGACAAAATAGCTTATGAAAATATCAGGAGGTTATGAAAATGTGATCACTTGAATGAATAAGAATAAGCTTATAAGTAGTAATGACTGCATGTGGAGTGGAAGAGAAAAAGTGAAATACAGACTACAGAAGTAAAATAAGACCCAAATAGAACCTTGTAAAGAGGTAATAATATAATAGATTTTAGCCCAACCATATTGACAATTACATTAAATGTAAGTGGTCTAAATATATTAATTAAACAGTAGAGATTGTCATACTAGATAAAAAACAAGAGACAATTAAAACTATCTACAAGAAGGCCATTTTAAATATAAATAAACAGATAGGTTATAAATTAAAATATAAAATAAATTTCATGGTAACACCAATCAAAAGAAAGCTGAAGTGATGTATGTACAATAATACGAATATATTTAATACCACTGAACTGTAAACTTAAATAATTAAGGTGGTACATTTTATGGTATATGCATTTTATTGCAATGAAATATATATATAATACATATCTATATTAAAAATTTATACTTTTAGATGTTAACAGTAATTGTTTCTGGACAGTGAGTTTATGGCTGATTTTATCTTTCTATTTTTGATTATCTGTATTTTCTGATTATTATATACTTTTGTAATTGAAGTTTTGTTACTTATATAATGAAAAATAAATTAAAAAATTAAAAAACCAAAAGCTGGAGTGGCTACATTAAAAGTATGAAGAGAAGACTTTAGATCAAGGAAAAGAGAGAAACATTACATAATGATAAAGAGGACAATTCATCAAGATCTAAATATCCTAAATATATACATGATTAATACAGTTTCAAAATTCATGAAGCAAAAACTGATAGAATATAAAGGAGAAATATACAAGCATAATTTTTCTCTCAGAAAAAAACACTTTTCTCTCGGAAAAAAACAGTAAGAATACAGAATTAAAAATGCAGAAAATTTAAATAACTTTACCAAATTTACTTAATTGAGAAACTTAGAACTCCATACAAGAGCTAGAGTATACATTCTTTTCAAGTTGACATGGATTATTAACCAATATAGACCACATTCTCACCAATTAAACAAATCTCAACCATAGAAATAAACTAGAAATAACTAACAGAAAAATATCTGGAAAACAATCAAATATTTGGAAATTAAACAATATACTTGTTTTTTTTTTTTTTTTTTTTGAGTTCGAGTCTCACTTTGTTGCCCTTAGTAGAGTGCTGTGCTGTCATAGCTCACAGCAACCTCAAACTCTTGGGCTCAAGTAATCCTCTTGCCTCAGTTTTTCATTTTTAGTTGAGATGGGTCTCACTCTTGCTTAGGCTGAGCAAAGCAAGCCCTAAATAATAGAAGAATCAAAGATATTACAAGGAAGATTAGAAAATATTTTGAATTGAATAAAAATGAAAATACAAGAAATAAAATTTTATGTAATGCTGCTAAAGAGAAATTTATAGCATCAATGCTTATCTAAGAAAGGTCTCTAATCAATGATACACACTTCTCTTCTAAGACATTAACACATAAATATTAAATTAAACCCAGAGAGAAGGAAATAATATGGATACCAATGTCCATGACAGACAAAACAGAAATCCATAAAACCAAAAAATTTTTCTTAAATATCAATAAATTTGATAAACCTCTAGTTAGGCTAATAAGGAAAAAGAGAAGATAAATATTAAGAATGAAAGGGAAGACATTACTACAGATCCTACAAATATTTAAAAAATTATAATAAAGGAATGTTAAAAAGATAGAAAACGCCAATAAATTTGACAACTTATAAAAATCATAAATTCATAGAAAAACACTAACTACCAAACACTTAAAAGCTATGTAATCTGAACAGTCATATATCTATTAAACAAATAGAGTTTATTAAAGAATTAATGCATACTTCTATGCATGCATATATACTGTATGTACATATGTATGCATATGCGTATATCTTTGTCTTTACTACCAAGAAGTAACAGGTATTCTCTTTTATGTTAAAGATAATTTTAATCAAAAAATCTACTTGTTATAATTTAAACTTATTGTCTTATAAACACTAAAAATTTTATTCTGGCTGAAGGTCAATATATCATATGTAAAAGCAATCAAGTTCTTTTCAGAGGAAAAAGAAATGAAACTGTAGTTAAAATTATTCTACGAGGCAACCCAGGAACTAGGTATCTTTAGTGGAAATTTCTAGCAAATATTTGAGCATAATATGATACGAGTTCTATACAAACTATCCAGAAAACAGTCTAGAAGGAAACATGTCCCCACTCATTTCCAGCATTGCTCCAATATCAAAGCTGCACAAAGAAATGGCAACAAAAAATACTTTCAAAACGTGGCAAATTGAATTAAATCATGGACAAAAAAGGTGCATCATGATTAAGTGAGGGTAATTCTAAAAAGGTGAAGTCAACCTGACGATGGAACCTTGATAATTTGAACAAAGTATAAGGGTAAAACCATGAAATTATCTCAAAAATGAACACAGAACAATATTGTCAAAAGTCAATATCCATTCCTGACAAAAGTGCTCAACAAACTAAGAATAGGAAATTTCCTAAAACTGATAAAGAATATCTTACAAAGACCTAAAGTTAATATCATACTTAATGGCAGAAGACTGAATGAAAATTCCCCCCTAAGACGTGAGGACATTCAGTTGAACCATTTCAGCTCCACAGGGACGGTGGATATTCTAGCCAGTGTAACAAGGCAAGTAAAAGAAATAATAGGAATACAGGGGAAAGACAGAAGTATAATTGTGTTCATTTGCATATGACATGATTTGTTTAAACAGAAAGTCCCAAGGAATCTACCAAAAAAGCTATTAAAATTATTAACAAGTTAACAAAGTCACAAAGTAAAAAGTCAATACAGAAAAATTAGTTGCAATTCATTATTCAATGACAACAAACAATTGGCAATTAAAGCTAAAAAAATACCATTTATAATAGTATCAGAAAATAAAATAGTTACAACATCAACAAAATGTTTTACTACAATGTCCTGCTGAGGGAAGTTAAAAAAATCCAAATAAATGAAGTAACATTACCATATTTGTAGCTTTTAAACACAAAATATATGATGTTAATTTTCCCCATATTGATTCACAGATTCAATGTAAACCAAGTCATCATTTTAGCTGATTTTTTTTCTAAGAGATGGAAAAGTTGATTATAAGCTTTATATGAAAATGCAACTGATCTAGAATAGGCAAAACAAATTTGAAAAAGAAGTACAAATTCATACTACTTTAAGAATTACTACGTGGATAAAGGCACAATGATCAAGATATTGTGGGCCTGGAGTCGGGATATATACCAATGGCACAAAATGAAGTGTCCATATGTATTTGTTGACTGATTTACAACAAAGTGGTCAAGGTAATCCAATGGGGGGAGGGGAGGTGGTGCTGGAAAGGTTAGGAATTAACCTAACCATTATCTCACACCCTATTAAGAACAACAGACTAAAAACCCCTCGAAATATAATATAGATCTAAATATAAAAGGGAGACCAATAAAACTTTTAGAAGGAAATATAGGAAAATCCTTGTGACCTTGAGTTAGGCTAAAAATGCCTAAACTTGAAATCAAAGAATGACCCATAAAAGAAAAAAAAAAAAAAAACACTCCAAGCACTGAATATAATCAAAATTTAACACTTCACCGAGGTCGTATCTGACAAATCATGTAAGACGGAATGAAAAACGGTCCTCGGAACTACTCTTTCAACTTCTTTCCCCCTACAAACACAAACCCCTTCCGAAGAAGTAGGAAGCTTGTAAATGTAAGAGAAGCCTTTAATTAACTTGGGAAATTAAAAACGACTTTTATAAGGCAATCCCAGTAACAGGACACGCTCAGATGAGCACATAAACACATAATAATAAAGAACAAGAAGATATTTCAGGTATGTCATTGACGAGGCAGCATTTACATGCCGTTTAAAAGAAGCCAGAACTAAACTGCGTTAATGCTATTAGTTAGATAAACCATAAAGTCAAAGCAGTAGGCCTTAATTCTGTGTTTGATTATGTCTTTATTTAAATTGCAACACATATTGATTACAAAATGAGCAACGGCTTAACAAAGAAAAGGCAACAGAACTTCGAAAAGCCTATCACTCCATCAGTATGGCTGGGGACAGATCTTAATGATGGTCATTTCTGTGTCTTTGTGTATCTGGTCAATTGCTAATGCTCTTCAAATATTTTCTCAAGAATTACTGGCACCTCAACAAGAAAATTAACTTAAGAAAATAATCAGACACGTGGTTTTGGTACCCACAATATTCACATGAAATTATGTAAGTACAATTAAGTGCATCCTTTGGAGTTCCAGCTAAATTACTTAAAAAGCAGGCAACCAAAAGACTCAAAGACAAAAGCAAAATTTGGAAACATGTTTAAAACTTTAATTTATCATCTAAAGATTTTACTCCAGAGGTTGTAGAAAAAGATGACTAAATTAAGAGATGACTTTTTTCTGAACTGTTAATATTGAAGAAAAACCAGTGCTAATGCAGCATTTTTTATGTATCAGGTACTACGCATATGAACTCATTTAGTCCTCATGCCATCCCTGAGTTAGGTGTTGTTAATATAATATGCATTTTAAGCATAAAAATATAGAAGGTTAGGTAAATTGTTCCAAGTCCCGTTAGTAGAAACCATGGAGCCAGAATTCAAACTTAGGCAGTCTCTTTCTAAAATCTACTTTCTTAACCATTAAATAGCACTGATCAGAAAAAATTTTATATCCTAATCAATTAATTATGTAATGCCTTGTATATTGTTAATGCTGACTACTTTTCAATGGCCCTGTTTCTTTATCAAATCTGCTTTAAGAATTGAGAAATTTCACAAAATTAAGAAAAAAAACCACTTTAATTTATTCTGATGAATTTTAGTGACTTGCAACTGTAGCATGTATTTATTCTTGCCGGCCACCCCCTCTTTCATTTTATTAATTTCCTACAGGAAATTGCAAGTTAATAGAAAAAGCAGCACTGGAACTGCTTCACATCCTATAGTTATTAATTAAAGCAAAGCCTGGTTCAGTAACTTTGGATACTAAAAATATAGAGTTAAACAAAGCTGACTGCCTCCTGAAATGAAATTTCAACTTCAATAGTCTGTCTAAAAAATTTATGCATTAAAATCCACATCTTCCCTTAAAGAAGTTCTCCACGAAGTATTTAGTGAATAAACCAACTCAATATCTGACTGTTCCTCACTAAGACTTCAGAAGTAAAAGGAATCCAAGAAACACTAGAATAAATTACTGAAGTTTAAATAAGTTTCTTTTAAAGGCAGTTAGTCACATCATTCTACTATATTCCCATCTACAGGTTATTACCCACAATCAATAAAGCGAGAAACTGTATAAACTATCTTATTAATTTTATATAATGGTTAGTAAACTTTAAAATACTGTACTATAAAACTTTTAAATGTTTCTGATGGCTTTAGATCACACTAGATAATTTATCGTTTTATGTGGCATAAAGTGTTAGGTAAGTGGATACCATGCTGGGAAAATGCACATCATTTCTGAATGTAAAAATCTATTCCATTGTAGAATTTTCTTACATGATTTAAGGTTATTATTGGGATGATTTTTAGACTCTAGTTCTGGAAAAGTCCCTAACTGATGAATAAGCTTTATATGTCTTCAAGTCAAACAGGCTGCCTGTGTGTACTTACGTCAGCTCTGACCCTGCCAACTGCTGAGAAACCAGGACTCTGCCAAGCTAAAGCTGCTTTTTGGTTCTGGTACATCAAACTAAACTCCCTGATATCCTCTCACCAAACTCTTAGCACAGCACAGTTCAGTGGGCGATGCTGTGACAGAATGAAGCAAATGGAAAGAAATAGTGAGAAGTCCATGTTTGATTCCATATAACTAAGACGTGAGTGGTAGAAAGGTCTGACTTCTCATCCTATTATTTTTATGAAGGTCTAACTTATCATCCCGTTATTTTTATGAGGGTCTAACTTACCTTCCCATTGTTTTGTGTATTTATGAAAACTTATCACTAAAAATTATAAATAGGGAATATATAAAAATTATAAATAAGGAGCAGAAACAGAATGGACCTGCAGAAGTAAGTAACTCCAAGATGTAAAAAGAAAGAAAAAGTCATGGCATTGTTTAAAAAAAAAAAGGAGCATCTTGAAACCGACACAATTTGCTTTCACAGGTAAGTGAAACATGTCAGTACAACTACAGAATGTCTTCTTTTGGGATTGGCAAAACTTCTTATAGTCAAGACATAACTAATAGGACTATAAAAAGGGATGCATTGGATTGTTGGGCTAAATAAGAAAGGGATATCTTTTTCTATCATTTGAAAAGAGATGGGGAATGTTTGGGTGTGGAATGTGTACCCCTTGAAAAACACCTCCCAGATTTATGTATTTCTTAGGAGGCATATGGCATTGAACTCTATTCTTACCCACCTAACACAGGCATATCACACATGTATACAGTTTGCTAATTATTCCTTAGACTTGATATATACATTATTTGACTAACCTATGAAGTAAATTATAGACCAAACAATAACCTGCAGGTAGACCAATCTTCTTTAAAATTGAGAAACATTCCCAAGAAGTTACAGACAATAAATTCTTTGCACACTTGAATAATATTTTCAAAATGACTCCCCTGTAATCTTAATATGTTTCCCACTTATGAGAGGTATAGGAGGAAGGGAATCCACTTCCACTTCATAGTATCGCAACCCACTCAAAAGCCCTGGCTTCTGTTTTAAGGTTCTTTGAGCCTTTGTTGTTTGCTTTCCCAGGTGAGTGAAGCGTGCCAGAACAACTACAGAATGTCCTCCTATGTGTATGTCTGTCAGTTCAGGCTGCCATAACAAATTAGCATAGACATCATGGCTTAAACTATAAACATTTATTTCTCACAGTTCAGGAGACTGAAAAATCCAAGATCAAGGCACTGGAAGATTCTGTGTCTGACGAGAGCATTCGTTCCGGTTTGTGGATGGCTACCTTCTCATTGTATCCTCACAAAGCAAAGGGCAGAGAACAGTAGCAAGTGCTGTGTCTCTTCTAGTGAGGGCACTAATCACATTTTTATGAGGGCTTCACCCTTATGACCTAATCACCTCCCAGAGGCCCCAATTCCTAATATCATCACATTGAGGGTTAGAATTTCAACATATAAATTTCAGTGGGACACAAACATTCAGGCCATAATAGCATGAATTCAAGTATTTCACATGTCCTCGGGAGATGTTAGTGAAATGAATAATCAAGACAAGTAAATTTAAAAGTCAATGCATCAACGTGGTTTGTGCCCTAATTAGGGAGTAGCAGACCAACTTGGATTTTAGTCCTTGACACTTTTTATTTGCCAATTGTCTTGAACCAGTTATTTAACCTCTCCAAAGATAGTTTTGTTCCTTTCTGGGGTAATGATAACAACAGTTCTTGTGAGAATTAAAGAAGATAATCATGTGACACACTCACCACAGTACCTGGATCATCATAAAAACTAATTAAATGCCAGCTATCTGAGCCAGAAGCCTTCAAAATACAAACAATTACTAATTACCCAAAAAAGCACTTCCTAATTCACAGACATTTCATGATCTTATGCTTACTGGTCAGGCCGTGGCCCCAACTACTACAATAACTATAATTTGAAAAATGACATAAAACTGGACTAAGTGAATATGTATATACCAAAGTATATGTGTTCTGACACTGCTGCTAAAAGAGTCTGCTCATATGTTAGTAATTATGGTTAAGATTCCCATAAAATAGAAAGGGCATGGAAAAATGGTCTATAGTGGGAATTTCACTGGGATTCCACTTATAGTAAAGGATGGATCTAACCAGAGAGATGTACAAAAAGCCCATTTGTTCCTGAAAGGTCACATACAATCATAAATATAGTTTATGTAGAAATACAGTCCTCACTTGTATTTCAGAAATGAGTTAGTTCAGCTCTTTTTAAAATGATTCTTGGTAGATTTGTGTTATTGCACCATATTATATCTTCCAGGAAAAAAAAAATGATACACCATTTAGAAATATTATTAGCATATAAATTTTATTGTATGAGGATTAGGAGCAAAGTAATCTCACCAAATTAATTTAGGTAAGTATACTAGGTAAATAAATCCACACCCTTTTACTTGTAAAAAGCATTCTAAGCAATTTCAAGTCATTAAAAATACTTTCAGCTGCAGCATTTTGCCTTTTAGTATGGTCTAAACGGTTACATGACAGCATTTTCTACTACTGGCTGGATGGCTTTTATTATATCCTCTTAGCAGCAGCATTTGAGAACGCTATGAAGAAAATGAAAATGAGTAATTTTTGAACAAGTCTCCTAAAGCGGTTAAATCAAAAATGGCGTAAATGTTGGTGTTGTAAATTCTAATTTTATATGTTCTTTTTGCCTGGCATTCAATGGGAGATGAACCCTTGATAAAAGAATATATAAAAACAGGTAACAAATTGCAAAGGAGGAAAGGAGTCCCTAGATAGTGTTCTGGAAAACTTTCACTAATTTATATGATTTGCTGACTTATGAACTAGCTTTATGGGCTTCTGACTTAATTTCTCTTAAGTTAACAAATGTCTCATATAGATGAATGTCATTATGTTCCGTATCTATTTAGATTAAAAGCCACGTCCCAGAAGGCAAGAGACAGTCAATTACTTTTATTTTATACTGTTATTATAAAATATTGCTGTTTTTAAAATGTACTTCTGGAGAATGAGAATTGTTCACCAACATATTTTGAAGTGAATTTTAGGTGTCTAAATGCCAGAGAGAAAAATAATGTAATCTCAACGTATAACTTCAAAAGAATTGTATTTATAATGATTTTGTAATTTTTTCCACTAAGTGTTCCCTGACAAAATGATTAATTCTTTTTTCCATTTCTGTGCCTACTATTGTAAGCATTTGACAGTTGGTATACCTTCTTTTCACAGTGAGATATGATGAATTTACAGGTTTTATAAGTTAAAGCTGAGAAGCTTCTCTTTTCCAGGCAGAATCAGACCTTTAGTATGATTTTACAAGCTTGAGAGCAAATGGCTTCAATCACTTGCATGTTGAATGGGGACAACATGCCCAAAATACCAACAAAATCAGCTTTTTATAACCTATTCATAAGACAAAGCTGAGTTCATTATTCACCACCATTAATACCTCCACATGGTCTTAGTAGTCTCTGGGAAGATGGAAGACAAAGGCAGGATATTTAAGAGAATTTGGGTTGGCAGGAATGAGGATTCCGGTTTCAGGCAGATCTTTAATTAAGGGAGGGTTTGATAGTACTGGTTAAGGAACTATGTAATAACGTAGGACTGGTGGACATACAAGGTGAGGCTTTCGCAGTGAATGCTGGAACATAAATAGCCATCTGATGCTATCTACTGAAAGTTGGACGGGTTAATAATCCTTTAAATGAAAAATTCTGAAAAAGTCCCTGAGAGGGACAAGAAAGTTACTTTCAATTTTTTTCTTCCTTGGCAAGAGTTTCTTGGAATGGTTTAATAAAATTATGTTGATGAAGACAGTAGCACAGTAAAGTCACATTAGTAAAAACAGCTAAAAAGTCAAGTCACATTAACAGAGACACTAAGTTGTGTGGGTATAAATCATCATGGCTCCTGACCGACATAGACCAGGATATCCTCTATCCACAAGTTAAATAAAGAGTTTAGATTTAAAATGAACAATGGCTAACCATGCAATTTTCATTTCAAAGATAGTAATACCACAATGTTTTTATTGTAATTAAAGGGCAGAATGGTTTACTAAACACAATTGGAAGCAGAATAATTCACTGAAATTTCAGAACCTTATACACTATTAAAGATTTATTTCTTCCTTTCTCTTACTGATTTTTACTTTCTTGCTCCCCTTATTCATTTCCTCCATGGCAAGGCACCTTACCCCACCTTAAGGTTTTTCAAGTGGCCATAAAGACTGAAGTTCCTATAGGACTCATATTTCCTCAAGGTTAAAACAAGCAATCATTTAAAGTCAGATGAGACAGGGGGTTAACTACCCTACCATTAGCAAGAGGTCTGAGCCACTAACTAATGGAAAATACAGGACGTTAAAGCAAGAGAGGAAAGGTTACCCTTACCAGGGATAAAATACCGTTGTAGGACTCCTGATGGGCAAGCCTTGTGTTGAAGTGCAGATAATGACCAAGAAACAAAAACTCCTCTGTGTGTGCCAAGAACTAGAGAATGGGAATGTGAAACTGCCTCTGAAGGCAGGTCTGGGCAAAGTTCTTTTGCTTATTTATTAACAGAGAGCAAAACGTCACAGTCTTATTCTGCATGAGGTGCTACAATAAAAAGTCACAGACTGGGTGGCTTAGACAACAGGCATCTGTGTCTCACAGCTCTGGAGGCTGGGGAGTCTGAGATTATGGTGCCTGCATGGCGGGGTTCTGCTGAATGTCCTCCTCTTGGCTTGCATAGGGCTGTCGTCTTGGCTGTGTCTTCACAGGGCAGAGAGGGAGAGCATTCTCACTCTCCTGACCTCATCTAAACCTGACCACGTCTATAAGGCCCACTTCTTAATACCGTAACACTAGGGGTTAGGACTTCGATTGATGATTCTGGAAGGCCACATTCAGTCCCTGGTGGGAATCTCTGAGTGGTAGACAAGCAGCAAAGGAGCCAAGGTAAAGACGAATCTGGACACCTCTCTTTTCTGGGCAGAATCAGACTGCAGTTGAGAAAACAGATGGCAACATACTTCATTTACTTCTTTCTTCTGTCCTAAACATATCTTTCTCCCCTTTTCTTATTATTTCTCTCCCTACTTCCCCTCTCTGTTCGCTCTTTCCTTTATTGGATCATTAAATTTGAAGAAGAGTAGAATTATGAGAACATGGGCATTAAAAGTAAGACAGGCCTGAATTCAATTTTTAAGTCTACCATTTCTCCATATAATCTTGAGGGAGAGACTTTTCATCTCTTAGCATTGGATTCTTTACCAACAGAAGAAAAATGTCATAATCTATTATCCTACTGGTAAAGCATGTAAACTGGATGGTGCAGTATTTGGTATATAATAAAGTCTTAGAAAATGATACGAGAAAACCCTGCCACAATTCATTAAGTAGTGCCCCCCAAATTCAGCTGAATAAAAGGCAGTGTCATACTATCATGTGATTAAACGACCAAATTCCACCTACCCTGGCCTGAGGTTTGGCGCCACCCAGTGGTGACCGCACTAGCTTAAACATTGATGTAGTCAATTCTGAGACCTGGCTAGAACTTCTGCAACAGCGGCAGTGATTCCAGGAATCTCCTGGTTACCTAATGAACATTTTGTTGACTAAATCCAGAGAGAATGAGGTGGGAGAATACTGGGGACCTTCCCCCATCTCTCTGCTTCCTGAAATGGGATTGCCTGATTATTCTCTGCCTTATCTCCCTGAGCCCAATGCTTCTTGATCCTTCCTTTCTGAGTCACATTGAGAAAAGGGATCAGGTAAAGGACAAGAGATGCTTGCTAATCATTAAATGTTTGAATTCAAGTTATTATAATTTGTGTTATTTCTAGATGTATTATGATAAGAGTCATTGTTATACATAATATTAGTTACATTAAAACACTAAATTCAACAAATACGTGTTAAGTATATAGTGTGTGCAAAGCAACCAGGTTTATAAATGCAAAGAGGAATAAGACAGGATACCTACCTAAAGAAAGCTTATTATCTAGAGGGCAGAGAGGTATTTAAATAAAGCTGAAACCAGGTAGGTAGTTCATTCCAATTGAAAAGATTAAGGAACACCTGGGAGAGAAGCGGCTGCGGGAGCTGCGATCTGAATCAAGAGTAAGTTTCAACAGTTGTGAGACAAGGAATATCCATGGGCAGCACCCAGAGAGGCAGAGAAGCCTCTAGTAACAGGTGAGCTATGGTAGAAGCCTCACCTGAGCTTAGTAAATTTGGAAAGGAAAAGATGGAACGGATTCCAGAAATGAGATTAATGATGTGTCCCTCTACCTGCAACACTGTGGTCCCATATAGCCACGTGGCTGGCTCCCTCACTTCTCTAGGATCTTTGCTTTAAATGTCGTCATCGTAGTAAGGCCTTTCCCACCTGCTATTTTAAATTGCAGCCCATCCATACCCACTGCACTAAGTATTCCAAACTCAGACCCAGCTTTCCTGCTTTGTTTCTTTACTGTCTAGGACTTACCACTAACTAACGGATACTAGAAGTGCACGTGAATGCACACACATACACGTTTAAATTGATTCTTCTGCTGGAATATATGTTCCACGGCACAGGGACTTTTTGTCTGTTCTGTTCACTCCAGTATCCCCAGTGTCAGCCCAGCAATGGGCAGGAGGAGAAACCCTGCACTGGTGGGACCTGTATGCCTGCGCCCCAACCCAGCTCCTGACCCTGTGAGCCTCAAGATGCTTGCAAAGGTTCCTGCTTGCCTGGAGAGTATCCCAGTGCCTGAGGAAGCATAAAATTAAATAGCAAATAAAAAATCCCATACAGGTCAAAAAAGAAACCAGGGAAGACAGGAAAAAGTGTTGTATTTCAGTGTCATATTTTTCTACTTTTGAGTAAGAAGTCCTTCATTTTCATTTTGCACTGGGCCCCACTAATCATGTAGCTGGCCCTGAATGGTTTAATAATTACATTTTGAATGAATGAACAAATTTCCCAGGAGGGATACAAACAAATGCTTGTTCTTGCCAATAATAGGAACTAAAAGTGAAGGCCCTATATTTCAGAACAAACCTTCTTTGCTTGTTATTCCTTTGGAATGCTTAATCCCAACCATCATTTATTTTAATTCTCTTTTAATTTATTATTTTTCTTGGGTCGGCTATAAGATTGAACCTGTATAGAAGCTAATCCATTTATCCATAGTATGAAACTAGAAGAAATAAGGCAAAATTCTGATCACTTAATGATTTTCGATACTAAGTCATAATAAATGCCGTGCACCTAACTAACAAATTTAAGATTTCAAAATCAATCAATCAATTTGGTTCACATTATGAGCAAACTATATATAGAAGGTTCAGCCCCCATGACAAACTTCATTTACTCTTTCAGAAATACATTCTTTGGAGGACAACTGGCCAAACTACTGATGATTCACTTTCCTCTTCTACAATAATGCTCAAAAGATTTACTGAGATTATGGATAAGAGCCAAAGCCTGAAATTACTTAAATCTCAGCTTTCCACCTGGGCAAGGTTAACTTAATGAGCATTTTTTGAATCTACGTATGTGTCAGATATTTTGTTAAGAGCTGAGAACAAAAAGATGTCTGAATTGTGGTTCCTTCTCCCACAGACTTCATCCGACTAGTGAGAAAGACGTGTCAAGTTAAAGAGAACACGCCCTTCCCCTCTTCCTCTTCCCTTTGGCTCCTCTTTATTTCCCTTCTTCAGCAATTTAGCCCTAAACCTATTAGATGGAACAGAGTGAGATGGGGTCCATGGAAAGGGGAAAGGGAAGTCGCAATGCATCAGAACAGGACCTCGGAGCCACAGTTGGGCAGGGAAGTGTCCATGAAAGGGGGGGGGCAGAGGTGGCATCAGAGCCTGAGTAGGGAGCAGCCTTTCTGCACCTGGGAGTGGCCTGGTATGAAGCTGTCCCTAGAGAAGTGATGAAGACGTGTCCACAGAGAGGGATCCTGACACAGCCTATCAGAGTCCCTGCAGGGTGAGGAAGGGGAGGTGGGGACCCAAAGCCTGAGTGGAATGAAGAACGCATGCATTCAGGGAACAGCTCCACATGGGGGTCTGGTGCCCAGGCCCAGGCAGAGTGTAAATGATTGGGACAACTGGTGGAAACTGAACGGGGCCTGAGAATCAGATGGTACTAATATATAGTAGGGTAATGTTAATTTCTCCATTTTGATAGCTAAATTGTGATTATGCAGGAAAATGCTTTTGTTTTTAGGAAATATATACTGAAGTACTAGGGCATAAGGGGGGTGTTGTAAGTGGCGAATTACACTCAAAATGGTATGAAGGGGAAAATTATTTTTACAGATTTTTGGTAAATTTATGATAGTTATTTTAAAAAATGCATAATATGTCATAAGGCCTAAGCTTTCTTGCTCATCCAGAGGAGAGCAAATGCCAATCCAGCTTCTTCAGGACCGCCTCATAACTGATGCACACTGGCCTTGTTGGTCAACAATCGTTGAATTCCAATGATATTACATTACGATATTGTTGCCTTCCATCAAGTTTTGTTTTTCTACATAAATTTATCGTGATTTAATTCACATACCATAACATCCATCTATTTAAAGTGCATGTGTATAGTTCATTTATTTTTAGTGCAATCACAGAGTTGTGCAACCATGATTATATCTAATGATGACATTTTCATTGCCCCCCCCCCCCAAATAATACTACACTCATTAGAGGCCATTCCTTATTTTGCCCTAGTTTTAGTTTTAAAACTTATTTCATTTCTACCGGGTCAGGACATAAGGCATGTAAATATAGTGGTAGTGAATAAACATTTGATGAATGAGTCAATTGCCAACTGATTGGTATTACAGCTATTTGCCTGGCATCTTTATGGTTGTTTTCATCTGCTACTTTCCATATTTTTATTAAGAACAAAGTAGCCCTCAAGCATCTTGTTATAAACTAAATTAAGCTTTCAGATTCTTGAAACTTGTTTTGCAAAATCCACAGTGGTAGTATTATCTTCATTGTGGCTTAATAGAATAGGGATGATGAGCTACTGTTATATCAGTGTATTTTGGAAAGCACTGAAGCCACTTTAAGACATAATAATAATCAGCACACTTGAACTTATAACCTTTGCACACTGGCAACTCACCTCAATTTCTATGGTGATAAACCAAATAAAAAATTTTCAAATGCAGATAACTTTATTACACAATTGAGTTTAAAATAAATATATATAAAAGATATTTCTTCAAAAAAAACCTTATGGACAAAAAAAAAAAAAGGCCATAGGAGCACAGATAATGAATAACCAATTATTTCTTATAAAATATATTTTATTTTCATTGAAGACTTACATCAAGACCCTCTTCTCATGATCAATTCAGTGCAGAACCCTTAAAAATAGTCAAATCATTGTTTTGTGGTAATGATGAAAAAATATTTAAGCCTGTTTCATAAAGCATCATCTTCTTAAAATTTTGCTACTGATATGAGTATAATCATTTATAACATGTTCTTCCAAATACTCTTTATTCAAATGTTGGGCAATCATAAGTTTCTCAAAGAACTGGATCAATTTGCCACCGAAAACAGGTACTGTCTCTAGAAAGAATGTTTTTCTTCTTCCTCACACTGAAAATAGATACTTCAATTATATTTCTTGAAGTAGAGATTTTTCTTGTGTGTTTTTGTCTATTTATTAAGCAGAACTTAATAATATCAGCTATCCCTTAAAAAACCGTTGTTGAAAGGAAGAAAGAAATGTAAACTACTGAAGCTAATAAGCAAGAAAATTAAACCCAAAATTACATTTTTTCTTATAAAACTTTTAGTATTTCTCCTTTGTCCAAAATGCTTCTAAACCATATGAATAATCTATTGCTTCATAACTTCTGCTTCGAGTAAAATACAGCCAATGTAGAGAGAAGGCAGAGCATTGGCAAATATATACTGTTAGACTGACTGCACATAGCTTTAGGTGGGCAAAACGGCAATATTCTCAACGGAATATACGTTGATAGTGTGGTGATTGCAGAATCTAAGAATTCATCTCAGGGGCTAGTGACACAGTGATTACAGCTATTGTAGAACTCAGATTATAGCTGAATGATACATCTAATTCTAACAACATAAAAAGAAAATGAGTGCAGTTCTCTGGACTCTTTAGTGTATTAAAGAAAGGTGAACATTGTTCCACTGAGAAGTCTGTGGAAGAGAATAACAGCTAACTTCAACTAGGCTATGGTTTCAAAGAAGATAAAGTTCCATTTGCATAACCTCTGATTACTCATTTCGATTGTATATGAAATGATTTGGCACATTATCAAAACAAAATGAGATCATCTGTGAAGCAGTAAGCTTGCTGAAATCTTTGGAATAAATCTAAATGGAAATTTTGGCTTGTACATGTGATAACCCCAAGCAAAGCAAAGTCACTTTGAGGATGGGACCAGAGAATAAAGAGAGTTGGGCTGTCAGGACAAGCCAGCCTGAATTTTCCTGTTACTAGAAGGGTAACAAATATCAGAAATTCTATAACCACTTAAGTTTGTTTCAGGTATAAAAGATTAATTATATCTTTGCTATTCACCCAATAGTTATTTTGAATTCAAAGGAGTTAATTATTTTCAGAAAGATTAGATTACCTCAGTCAGTTTATTCTCACTCAAGTCCCGTTAAGAGAATTAGGGAAGAATCTAAAAGTCTAGTAAGGGAAAATCTAAAAGTCTAAGCCAGGGAAATTCTAGGCGGACATGGGAGAGGAAATAGAGCTAAGATAGCTGGTGAAGGCAGCAGCAAGTCGGCTGGGCTACAGACAGTTTGGGGATAGTCTGAAATAAGTGTAGAAATTGTTTTGTACAAAGAATTTCAGATATTTTGGTCTTTTGCTTTAACTATAATAAATAGCTACATTATATGTCATTACTAGTATATGTATGCATAGTGATAAAATAATAAACAAATGTAAGGGAATTATTATCATGAAAGTTGGAATAGTGGTTACATTGGAAAGGAACCCATAGGGAGCTTCTGATGTCTTAACCTGTGTGGTCCTTAGACAGATGTTTGCTTATCCAGATGTTTGCTCAAAACGGCACATACATACTGTATTTTGGACACTGTCTCCATGCATGATATATCCCCCAAATAAGAATGAGAAACAGCATGTGTAAGACGGCAGTGGGTGTTATGGGGAAAAATAGGGCAGGGAAGGTTGGTGGTCAGGAGCATGTGGGCGTAAGGAAAAAGGACGTGTGGTTTTAAATGGTGTGATCTGAAGGCCTCCCTGAAAAGGTGACATTTAAGCAAAGACTTGAAATAGGTGAGGAGGTAAGCGATGTGATCCCTGGGACAACGCTTTTAAACAGAAGGAAGCAGGATATCAAAAGGCCTGAGATAGGAGCATGTCATACGATATTTTTTGTAACATTCCCATCGTCAGTAGATAGATTCTAATGACCACTGACAGATTCTCAGCTTTCATTGATATCCGTGTTCCATCCAAATCACACGGAAACTACATTGGTTTGGAGAAGGCCGAGGTAAGAGAAAATGTGACCAGTTTAAAACCTCCTACTAGTCCCTTCTTTAACACTGATGAAACTTTTACATAAAGTATGAAGTAGGTGTGGGGTGAGGAGTGAGAGTAAAGCAAACAGCTGCCCTGGAGTTGTTGTCTACTGCAAGTTCATTAAAATAAGCAGCAGAAGACAGGGGAAAGAGAATGAAGCTGAAAAGGCAAACGAGATCTTCCTCTAAGCATTGAGCTTCCAAAAACATATTAGAGCTAGGCCTCTCTGACACCAATATAGTCAGTTTAAAAGTTCCTTATAAAAAAGTCAAGTTACCAGTTTTTACGGATAAATGAAGCATTTTCCTTCCCTTTCTTTCTCTACCCCCACCCAAATTTGAATAATATCCTTCTGGTTGACCAGAAGTTTAACTGAACTGCTATTTATTCACTGTTTCAAACAAATATTAAATCAGCTGAAATTCAACCATAAGAAGAGGGCTGGCAGAGGCTGGGGCAGTTTGGAGGAAAGATTTAGGGTACGAGCCTTCCGTATCTGGGTGGCTGCCATCGTATCACGGTCAGACCCTTCTAGTGGCAGCTTTGGGGAACAGAACAGTGGGTCGGAGTTACAATGAGTGAGTCAATTCAAAGTAAGGAGGCTCTTTTAAATAAAAAGGGATTTTATTTTTTTAAACTAATAAGACTGCTTCTAGGGTTCACAGTTAGATAGAGGTGGGGTGACCACTTGTCAGATTGTCCTGCTCTGGAGAGGTAGACCAAGAAAATGACATTTTAGGTCATATATTCTATGGTCCCAAAATGGATCTGGGAAACATATAAAGCAAACAAACACAGAATAGAATGTGTTCAGAGAAAAAAACGAAAGCATCCGAAATGCTTAATGGAATAAAAACACCCTTATTCTCTGGCTAACAAGACCCTTTTAGACTGCATTTTAAGCATGTTCTGTTTATTCTTTGTCTGCTGTGTAATTAATGCCTTTAATCCTTCTGCTGAATTATCCTTCAATCATTGCTAATTTAAAAAAATAACCTCTTGGTTGTGTATTTATGTTGGATACCCTTTTCCAGAATTTAATCCTCAATTGTACTGCAGCATTTAAACTGCTCAACCATAATAGTGGATTTGCATTTGATCTGCCTTTTACTTCAAGGTACATTTTCCCCATAGTCCTAGACTTTTGCCCTGGCTTACAAGGCAGGAGGTCCTGATTAAAGTAAATGACTAAGACTGGGCAGGAGGAACGACGGGAAAATACAGCTAGGGCAGAGAAATTTAAAAATAGGAAAAAATGACAAAGGCATTTTCCCCAGTTAAATCATTAATTCTTCCGGCATACCTGCTCTATATTTGGAAACTTTGACCTTACAATCTTTAGCTCTTTCAGGCAACCATCAATGCACAACCCACGCAGCTGAACCCTTTTAGCAGTAGGACGTGGTGCTCTGGGAGGGGCGCTAGGTGCTATTATCACCAGCACCATCAAGTGCACTGTAATTTGTGCTGTGTATACCCACTTTGAAATGTGTCAGGAGGGGCAATGATTCGGGCTTTTTCGTTTTTCTTGACAGTAGATTTAATATTTTTAGGTATTTAAGGTACCAACTTTCGCTAGTTTTGTTTTATTTTCTTGTTGCTGGAGAGCCAAACTGTTCAACTTGCTGTCAGATAAAACATGTTTTCCTATTTCTACCCCTTCTCATTTGCATGGAATAAGTAGTTGTGTAATAAAGAACAGAGAGCACAATCAGAAGCTTAATCTGGCATCAAATCTGCAACAATTTCAACAACAAAACCTGCTAACCACAGGAGGCTTTCTGCACTGGGTGAATTTGCTGAAACATTTAACTGAAAGTCTGTTACTTGAGGAATTGCTCATGTGCAGTTTAAAAGGAACCAAAACAAAGTGACACTCCTCATAAAACCCTTCATTTTCAACATGTGAAAAACGGATACTGATAACATAATATCAAAAACCACCACTCTAGAATGAATATCATGTTATTTACAGAAATAAAAGAAGTTTGAGGATCAGAGTGCTCCTAATATGAATATACGTTCATATGTATTTTTTGGTCCGGTTATTATCGGCAATAGGGAAGCAGCCCCCATTTGTATCTTTTTGCCACAGTGAGGCAAAACCTTCATAGAAAGTTTCTTATAGATTGAGATAGGTCTAGTGCACGATTTGTTTCACTGCCTATCATTCTAATATTGCCGATATATTACGTCCTCTGTCACTTTCCAGAGACTGGTTTTCTGCCCAGCAGACACTGGCACCATTTTGGTGGGTATAATTTTCATTCTTGTAATTAGTCGTGGGCACTACTAACTGCTTTTCTAATTACCTGCTTGAGAATGCCAATTATCTCCTTGCCCCCACAAAAGCATATGCAATTGGCTAATTAGACCTTCAAGTAGGCAACTAGAAATATAATTAGCCATTTGAGAGAACAATTAGATGTACCATCAATTTTACATGCATAAAGGAAGGAAACTTTGGTTTAATCTGTAATTTATAATGTGAAAGGAAAACTGAACGGAACTTGAGGCTTTATAAAGGAATATGAATGTTTACAAAGGGAGGAAATCTGAAATACATTATTCAGGTAGCGAAAAATGTGCCTCTTTTTCAAAGATATCACTGAAATAGTCTCCCATTTTAAGCAATAATTCTGTAGAGAAGTTCAGAGTTAATTTGATAGTCAGTTTAGGTATTACACTTAAGGACAAATGAGAGCAACACTATTCAAGACAAAAACTCAGTATCAACTCAAGAGGATGAGCTTATTACACAGAACTACCGAGAAACACAACCGTCATATATAACTCAAGCGAGTTACTACATATTTGTTAGGAGTAGGTGTATCTTGTATCTTTCAAGGAGAAATGTTATGTATCTGTGTTAATTTCCTGATGCCACTGTAACAAATTCCCCAAATTCGGTGGCTTAAGACAGCAGAAATTTATTTTCACACAATTCTGGAGGCCAGATATTTGAAATCAATTTCATTGGACTGAAATGCAGGGGTTGGCAAGGCTGCACTCCCTTTAGAGACTTTAAGGGAAAATCTCTTCCTTGCCTCTTCCAGCTTCCAGAATTCCTTGGCTTCTGTCTACACTGTTCCAGTTTCTGCCTCCATTACTGCGTTGCCTTTTTCTCTCTGTCTTTTGTCACATCTTCCCCTACCTCTCTCAGAATGACACTGGTGATCAGATTTAGGGTCTGATTCATAGGTCCCTGGAACTAGGAAATGATATCCTTTTGGGGGGGATGATAAAGGTTTTGGGAGGACTTTTTAGCCAACAATAAAACTCAGATGAAATAGGAACTTAGAGTCTGTTTTCATTGAGAACCTT
The DNA here is from genome assembly GCF_000181295.1 of Otolemur garnettii. Taxonomy (NCBI): domain Eukaryota; kingdom Metazoa; phylum Chordata; class Mammalia; order Primates; family Galagidae; genus Otolemur; species Otolemur garnettii. The sequence goes on from NW_003852416.1 coordinate 6,255,504, forward strand.
AAGAAGTAACACTTTAATATAACTTATAACCAGTAGGAGATGAAATTTCTAAATAAAATTATCCCAGCACATGGATCATATGAAAATAAAATAAGGAACGTCTTACAAATATATTGATGAGAGAAGGGCCACACCATAACAAAAGAAAGGTATTGTTTTATCGGTTTGCAATAATGAAACAGAAATTTTCTAAGAACCCACCAAGTAAAGAATAATATTCCTGGTATTAGCTTCATCAAGTAGAAATAATTAAAGCATGAGCATCATTCTTAGTAGCCTGAATGGGTAAAGCTCAGCTATATATTGATGTTGCAAATCTCCACTCTCAAGAGCTTAGAAAGTACAATAAGTTTACAGTTTTAGATATCACTCTTTTCTTAAAGAATGACCTTCAATTACAAACAAGGTACAAGACTATTGAATACAAAGACACTTCCAAAATCACTAGCAGCTTCCACATTGACTTTGCCATTGATTGATATGTTAAAGTAACAAATCCCAGGCTGGGTAACCATGGCAGACCATATATTAAATATCAATTCACAAAATCAGTTAAAGAACCCTTGCTATTTTCAACTTGAGCAAGTAATTAAGTCAGAACAAAAACAAAGATTATTTGTTAACTACGGTCAGTAGCAGGCAGACATATTAATCCAATGAACTAAAAGCAATGTTTTACTGTTTTCTGACCTCATCTTGGCGAAATTCCCATCTCTAGAGAAACATAATGTTCAGATTTCTCTAGATGTTGTCATCAGTCTTTCAGTTTAAAGGTTTAACATTTAAGAAACACAATTGGGAAAGATAAGGGATTAGAATGCAGATGCTAGGTCAAATAAATGAACTATCATGACAGAACTTAGTATTAATGTAGTCAAATAAAAGCCAGGATGAGAAAGCATCAGAGGTCTGTAAGAACTCATACTAAGGGGGTGGAGCAAGATGGTGGACTAGAAACATCTCCTACTAGCCACTCATGGCAATGGGAGATCTACCCTACCTGGGATTCAACTGGGGGATATCAATTCAGGGAAAAGAAAATTCCAGCCACCTCTGGCTGGGGGAACCTACCTAGGGACATCACTCTGGGGGCACAGTGAAGCAGTGGGGGACTATTGGATGCAGCGAGGAGGTCTGGAGCTAAGGAAAACCAACACAGAAGACAAGTGCTTGAGAACAGGCAGGGGACAACTGGCCAGCCCACCTGCAGAGGACTGGGGATAGGAAAAGGCTGTCCTACAATTTTTAGATTTTGAGCTAAAATTCTCACTGGAGAGGCCTTGGAAGGCTTAAATATCAAGGGGATTTGGACAACATCCAGTGGCTGGGGTGGATCTCCCATTGGCTTACCTACTAGCAGGGCACTGCCATTGTGGGAAGGCCATCTGGGAGAAACAGTCCACAGGGTCCTAGTACAAAGCCAGCTCTGGAGTACTTGCTGGGCTTGAGCATCCATCCTTAGTGTGAGCTGGGGAGACCCACAGCCCTGGGAAGGCTACTTTGTTGTCAGGGGACACTTTGATGTCCTTCCTAAGGAATGTGGCAAGAGCTTTAGGACCCCAATCCCATGGGGACTGAATCTGATGAAGCAACCAGACCCTGATTGAGGGCAAGTAAATAAGGAAAGCAGGACCCAATCTCTTCTCTTCTGCAACTAGAGAATGGCTCCCAGCCCTCTTTTTTTTTTTTTTTTTTTTGCAGTTTTTGGCTGGGTCTGGGTTTGAACCCGCCACCTCCAGCATATGGGGCCGTTGCCTACTCCTTTGAGCCACAGGCACTGCCCTGCCCTCATTTTTCACAGGAAAACCAGCATGCATTCTCTGTCTCCTGACACCACAATGCCACCTAGTGCCCATGTAGTATATTGTGCTCCCTCTTTCTCTCTAAATATGTATATGTAGAAATGAAAAGAATTTTTTTCATTTCTACATAAATAAATATTTTAATAGTTATACACATATATATTTCTTTCATTTTTGCTGTTTTCCCCAATCTTTTTCTTAGTTTTTTACTTTTCGTTGTTGGGTTGTTGTTGTTTGTTCTTTTTTTTTTTTTTATGTCATTTGGTTGTATTTTCATTTGTTCATTTTTACTTTCTTCAATTTACCAAGGGCTACTCCATTTTTGTTATGGTTTTTTCGCCGTTTTTACTCTTTCTTTTTTATTTCTCTCCGTTTTTTTCTATTTTGGTATACAGTTTTCTACTTTTCTCATCTTTCCCACATAAATTACTCATACAACAGTTAAGATAAGCCTATATTTTCCTTTATCTTATATATTTGTATTTATAATTTTCTTTACCTATTTTTACCTTTTTTTTTCTTTTATGAGGGTTGTGAGGTCACAGATTTGGTCTGGCTGGGGGGTGATGAAATTGGTCAGGTGTCCTTCTAGTTTTGCCTTTTGGAAAGACAATATATTGGTAGGTCTCTGCCATGACATACTGTTGATTATTTTTTCTTCTACTCTATTTGGCAGAAGTGGGGTCTTGCTTTTGTCTGGGCTGGTAAGAAGCTCCTGAAGGACCCACCTAGCCCAATCCCCAAAGTCTTAGAGTTATGGGTGTGGTGATAACATCCTTCCAAATACCACTATTTCTCCTGTCACTGCTTATCTCTCTTTCTGTCTTTCTTTTCTCCTTTTCTTCAATTCTTTTCTTTTACCTCACCTTTTTTTTTTTTTTTTTTTTGTCTTCTTTCTCCCTTCTTTCCCTTTACTCATTTCTTATGTTTGGCCTTATATGACAAGGACATGTCAATACCTAAACTCTGAGACAAGGTCACTTAAAGAAAAGGAGGTAGTGAGAAAAAATGGTATGGGAAGGAAGTCAACAAGAAGAAAACACATGAGGAGGAACCAACAGAAAAATTCTGACAACATGAAAAAACAGTACCTGGCAATCCTGCCTCCCACAAGGGATCATAAGGCAGCTATTGCAGAAGATTTCAACTATAAACAAGTAATGTAAATGACAGAAAGGGAATTTAAAATATGGCTGGCAAAGGCAATAAAGAGAATTGATGAAAAAGTGGAAAAATAGAACCAAAGAATGGAGAAAAGATATGAAAACTATATAAAGGATATGACAGACTTAAGGAATTAAAGGAGTCAATAAGAGACCTTAAAGATGCAGTAGAAAGTATCAATAACAGATTAGACCAGGGATAAGAAAAAATCACAGAACTAGAGGATAAAGCTCTAGAGCTTATCCAGGTGGTTAAAGAGGCAGAAGAGTACAGAGAGAAAATATAACATTCACTCAAAGAATTAGGGGACTTCATAAAGCATTTAAACATATGAATTACAGGTATCCCTGAAGGGAAGAAAGAACAACCCAAAGGAATGGAAGGCCTATTGGAGGATATCAGAAATGAAAATTTCTCATGTTTCAGTAAAGATTCTGAAACACTCCTATTAGAGGGAGATTCAAACCATAGGTCATCTCAACAAAATAAAGCATGTCCAAGACACATCACAGTAAACCCGTTCAAAGTCAAAACTAAAGAGAAAATTCTGCAAGCAACCAGGAGTAAGCACCAATTGACCTACAGGGGCAGTTACATCAGGGTGACAGCAAACTTTTCATCTGAAACTTCCCAAGCTAGAAAAGAATGATCATCTACCTTTAACCATAAACAAACAAACAAACAAAAAATTAAGCCCAGAATTCTGTATCCTGCTAAACTAAGCTTCAAAATCAACAGAGAAATCAATTCTTTTACTGATAGGCAAACACTGAGGAAATTCACTACAACAAGACCAGCTTTACAGGAAATACTTAGACATATTCTTCATACTGACCATGACAATGGACCATCAGCAAAGTAGACACTCAGAAACTAATGGACAAAACTCAGCTTCTATAATGGTGCAAAGGATAAAACTAAACAATGGGCTTTCACAAAATAAGTTGAATAGAACTTCACCACACTTATCAGTTCTCTCAATATATATTAATGTCCCCGTTGATGAGGCACAGGCTGGCTGATTGGATTTTAAAAATCACAAGCCATCTATCTATACATTGTCTCCAGGAAACATACCTAGCCTTGAAGGACAAAATAAGAATCAGGGTGAAGAGTTCAAAAACAATATTTCAGGCACATGGAAATCAGAAGAAAGCAGGGGTCATGATCTTATTTTCAGATACAAGTGGATTTCAAGCATCTAAAGCCAAGAAAGACAAAAAGATGGTCACTTCATATTGGTCAGGGGAACAATACAACAAGAGAAAATTTCAATTTTAAATATTTATGCACCCAACATAAATCCTCTCAGATTTATGAAATAGACCTTAATTGCTCTGAGCAATATGATATCCCATAACACCATAATAGGTGGGGAATTCAACACCCCTTTTACAGAGCTGGAAAGATCCTCCAAACAGAAGCAAAGATACAAGGACTAGACCCTAGAACAACTGTGTTTAATAGACATACACAGAACACACCATTCTAAAGCTAAGGGTATACATTATTCTCATCAACCCATGGAACATACTCAAAAATAGACTATATCCTAGGATACAAATCAATCCTCAACAAAATTAAAAGAATTATACCTTGTATATTCTCAGATCACAAGGCAATAAAGGTGGAACTCAACTTCAACAAAAATTCCCATCCCCACACAAAGGCATGAACAATGTTATGCTGAATGATGTTGGGCCCAGGAAAAGATAAAGGAGGAAATTGTTAAATTCTTCAAACTTAACAACAATGAAGCTATAAATTACCAAAACCTGTGGGATACTGAAAAAGTAGTCATAAGAGGAAAATTTATCACATTTATGCCTACATCCAAAAAACAAAAGAGAACATATCCACAAACTAAGTATCTTGAGGAAGTGGAAAAGGAAGAACAATCTGATTTCAACCCAGCAGAAGAAAAGAAATAACCAAAATTAATTCAGAAATAAATGAAATTGAAAACAAAAGAATCATCCAGAAAATTAATGAAACAAAAAGTTGGTACTTCAAAAAAATAAATAAAATCAGTAAACCTTTGTTGGCCAGGTTAAGTAGAAACAGAAAGGTAAAATCTCTAATAACCTCAATCAGAAATGAAAAAGGGGGAAATAATAACAGATACAACAGAGAAATAAGAGATTATCTGTGCCTCCCACAAGAAATTCTATGCCCAGAAATTTGCCAATGTGGAGGAAATGGACCAATACCTAGAATCACACCAGCTCCCTATACTTAACCAAGAAGAAATAGATCTCTTGAACAGACCAATATCAAGCACTGAGATTGAAGAAACAATAAAAACTTCAAACAAAAAAATGCCCTTGACCATTTGGCTTCACATCAGAATTCTATCAAACTTTCAAAGATGAGCTTGTACCTATACTGCAGAAACTTTTCCAAAACATTGAGAAGGAAAGAACCTTCCCCAACACATCCTATGAAGCAAATATCACTCTGATACCAAAAATTGGAAAGGTGCCAACTAAAAAGGACAACTACAGACCAGTTTCACTAATCAGTGTGAAACTAAATCAACAAAATCTTAGCCAATAGATTACAACTACACATTAAAAAAATTATACATCATGATCAAATAGACTTCATCCCAGGGACATGAGACTGGTTAAACATATGCAAATCCATAAATGTAGTTCCCCATATCAGTAGCAGCAAAAACTGACCATCTGATCCTCTTAATAGACATAGAAAAAGCATTTGATAAAATTCAGCATCTTTTTCTAACAAGAACACTTAAGAATATCAGCATAGGTGGCTTATATACTCTTACTTACCTTGATTTAAATGACAAGATTCAGAACTTTGAATTTTTAGATGAGAATATGGATTTAGAAGTAATGCTGGAATGGGTAAAGAGTTTAGGAGATGTTAAGATGAGACAAATGTATTCTGCACATGGGATACACATAAACTTTATGGTTTTAATACGGTCTCCCTAAAACTTCAGAATATGGTCTCACTTGGAAAGAGGTCATCTGCAGATATAGTTAGTTTAAATGATGTGATACTTGATTAGGGTGAGCCTTATTAAATCTAATGACTAGTGTCTTTATAAGAAGGCCATGTTAAAACACATAAGATGGTCCTATGAATACTAAGGCAGAAACGAGAGTGATGCAACTATAAGCAGGCCATGTTAAAACACATAGGGAAGATGGTTCTGTGAATACTAAGGCGGAAATGAGAGTGATGCAACTATAAGCTGAGCAATGCCAAAGGTTGCCGACAATCACCAGAAGCTAGGACAGAGGTGTGGAATGGTTTCTCCCTCAAAATCTCTGGACTCCTGGCTTCCAGAATTTAAAGAGGATAAATTGCTATTGCATAAAGTCACCAAGTTTGTGATAATTTGTGACAGCAGCTCTAGGAAATACAGAATCCATCTTGCAGCTGACACATATTTCACTTATTCATCAACTCTCAATTTAGAACCTCTCCTCTAAGAAGTCTTCTATGGTTCCACCACTCCATGTACCTTGGGCATACCTCTATCATGGGACTTATTATTTTGTATTGGCCTTATCTCTTTTTATGTTATTTCTCCTACAGTAGTCTGCAGATTTGAAGGCAGGATGCAAATCTTTTCCTATTTGTATCCACAGTGTTTAGGATTATGCCTGGCACACACATACACACAAAAATTCTCAACAATCCTAAGAGCTAATAGGCCCCATATGTAGTGATTATATGGATAGTCTTTAAGTTTTACAACAACACATAAGGTGTATTATTTCAATTTTACAGAAACAGAAGCTATTGTTCAGAGAAGTTAATTTTAGCTTACACAACAAGTATGTACTAAAGCTAGATCTTTAACATAGTGCTGACTTCAAATCACTTTATACCTAATTCTTGCTACTATCTGTGCTAAAGTGTTGCTGCTTACCACCCGTTAAGTGATTTACTTAACAAGGATAAGGTAGAGTAACTGCACTATGAACCCAAATGAATTGAATACTAAAACCTAAAGATTATCCCAATGATATCTCACATTTGTAGGTGCTTTGCAATTTATACATATTTTAACATTTATTATCATACTTAATAATTGCAACAAACTGTATGGTAGGACTTATTTTTCTATATATTTATGGTTATTGAACTATTAAGTCTAAAGAACTTGAACCACTTCCTTGTCTACAAATCTGAACTCCTTATTTGGTAACAACTGAGCTCCATGTGCCTAAGGGTCTTTATCAGTCTAACTCAGAACTTTAAAAGTATTTATTTTTTAATTTTTATTACATGCCCTTCACACATACTTACCGTGTATGTCTGTATGTGGGTGTTTAGTATCATATAGTATGAATGCATAGGCTCTAATTTTTCATTCTATTCATAAGTTACCGAGAAGGGCTAAATGTCCCCCACCACTTCTACAGAGCCATTAGACCTTGGATGTGCATAATGAATTATATTCATTGTCTGGTCTGCTTTTAGGAAAAAATAAATCCATGCCGAATAACATCAACCAAATCACCAAGCATTTTTTGTATTCTTAAATGAAATAGCTAAGACTTGGATACTTGGGCTAGAAGAGGGGAAATCACGTGAACTGATTAATACAAAGGTTTCTATCAAATATATTTGATCAATTAATATGCCAACACTCTACAGAATCTTTTATCACTATCCGGTTCACTTAAAAAATAATGTGTGGCAAAAAGATTTGTCCCAAGAGTAAGCTCTTAGAAGCTCTTTTATATAGTTATAATCTTATATTTTTATGACTGCTGCTATGTTAAAAGTCACCATTCAAGACATTTCACTGCTCAAGGTTATTATTAACTTATAGATTGGAAATCTGAAGGTCACAGAGGTAAAATAATTTTCCTAAAAGGCCTAAGAGGGTGAACGATAGAATTAGCAATATGAGAGACTCCCAATTTCAATTTCTCAGCCATTTTCTTTTTTTTCAAGCCCCAGTCATGCTACAGGACAAGGGCAGTTGCAATACAATTGGCCTACAATGTGGGCCAATTTATAAGTCGTTTAATGACAAGGTGAATAGCATTAGATGGTATGAGGAGGTACCTTCAACAATTAATAAAATGTCAAATTGTGATTATATCAACATTTCTTCTGTTCGCCATAATTATTTAACTGGACTAATAGTCAACATTAGAGATAAAATAATGTTAACTCAACCTAAAGGAGTGATCATTTCCCATTTATTCCTTTGAGCCAAAATTTAATATGGATGATTTAAAAGCTCACTTTGATGTGTCTGTTGTAAGTCTCTAAAGAGCTTGATGGAATAAGCCATAAAGTTGAGGTGGTTATGGATTGAAGCAGGTAAGATCTGCTAAAGATATTATTGAATAATGTTTAGTGGTTGGAGAAAGTCCAGACTAGAGGATATGACTCCCTTATATATCATTTTGCATGTGTTACATTGGTATAAAGACACTTAAATTGAGGCATTTGTAGCCCTTCCATTTTCAAAAGCAAAGTGATATTAACCCTCTCTTTGGTTCACGAATCATTGTTTGGCATAAACAGCCTAAATTATCTAAATATATCTGTGGGTCTACAGGAATTATCATTTGGGGCAGAAAGGCAACAGAATGAAAAACACAGTGGATGAAAGTTAATGCTAGCTGACCATAGCTACCCTGTCTGGCAGATTTCAGCCAGTGGTGAAAAGAGTATTACTTTATTACAGAAGACTACAAAAAACTTAAATGTATAGCTTGATGAATTTTCATGAAATGAACATATGTATGTAATCATCACTCATATTAAGGGAAAAAATAAAACCTTTCATCATCCCAGTATACTTGTCACTATTTGATGTCTATCTTTAATCTTAGCCTTTTAGCCATTCTTGGGGATTTGCAATGGTGTTGCATTGTGGTTTTTATTTGTTTTCCTCCAATGAAGTTGAGCACCTTTATATGCATTTACTGGCCATATTTATACACTTTTTTGAAGTGCCTCATAAAGTGTTTTGCTCATTTCTCTATTGAGTTGACTGTGTCTTTTATTTTTTATTAATTTGGATGAGTTCATATATCTGTGTACAAGTGCATCTTTTTGTGTTCATGTATAATGAGAAATGAATCCTTTGTTAGACATTTATATAGCAAACATCTTGTTCCAACTCATGGGTTATATTCTCATTATTAATGGTATCTTCAAATGAAAAAGTTCTTACCCTTAATATAGTTTAATATATCAGATTTTCCATTATGGCTACCACTTTTGTAGTATTTTAAAGAAATCACTAACTATTCCCAGGTCATAAAGATATTCTCCTATGTTTTCCTTTAAAAATTTATTGCTGTATTTTTGCACACTTTAGATCTGCAACATTATCTGGATTTCATTTTTGTTTGTGGTGTGAGATGGGGATCAAAATAATATTTTTGCCTTTATGGATATTCTGTTGACTCATTATCATTTATTGAAAAGACCATTCTTTTTTCTACTGCAATGCAATATAACTTCGGTCCTATGTTGGATTAGAGTATGCATTGTCTGTTTGGCTGTCCTTGTACTAATTCCACACTGTCTTAATATTAATTAATTTATAAAAGATCTTGATATCAACTGTATCAGAAGATACAGCAGTTATCTTCCTTGGATATTCTTGGCCTTTTACTTTTTTTTTTTTTAAAGACAGAGTCTTACTCTGTCATCCTCGGTAGAATGGTGTGGCATCACAGCTCACAGCAACCTCCAGCTCTTGGGCTTAGGAAATTCTCTTGCTTCACCCTCCCAAGTAGCTAGGACTACAGGCACCCACCACAATGCCCAGATATTGTTTGACTGGGTTCAAACCTGCCACCCTCAGTATATGGGGCCAGCACCCTACCCACCCTACCCACTGAGTATATCACTCATTTATTAACACATCTTTGGTTCTCTAAATAATGTTTTTAATTTTCAGTGTAGAACCCTTGTTTACTTTTTGTGTTATATTAATTTCCAGATATTTGATGGTTTTCATATAATAAGTGGCAAAATATTTCAATTTCATATTGTGTTGATTGTCCCCCATCTCAGTTACATCCAAAAATCACAGAAGATTAGACTGGAAACATCCCTTACAAGACCAGAGAAAATATTTAGCAAGTTGCAGAAACAAATTTTGGTTATCCATTCTAAGGATTGACCTTTGGATGGGCAGATGAAAACATATGTTCTGAGAGTTAGTGAGATATTTGTTCACTCTCAAGCATTACTACTGGAAAGAATAAATCGCTAGTTCTCTGAGCCTTAATTTTCTCATCTGTAATATAAGTATATTGTGACTACTAGGTATAACTACAGAAAGTACCTAACACTTCATATGTGTCAAATGACAATTGTCATTACCATTACTATTCAGATTCTTTGGAAGTACTTTTTTTCTAATATGCTATGCTATTTATTCTGATTCCTCCTTTTTGGGTACCTCCTCAATCATATATATTGATAAATACTTTATATATCTGTATCTATATGTCTCTCATATATATATGTATATATATATATATTTTTTTTTTCGTCCTTGCAGGCTGGGGTAAAAGGGCACAGTCACAACTCACTTCAATCTTGAACTCCTGGGCTCAAGCAATCCTTCCACCTCAGTCCCCCAAGCAGCTGGGAATATAGGCATGCCCTGTATACTATACTCATGTAATTTTTAATTTTTTTTTTTTTTTTAGATATGGGGTCTCACTACGTTGTCCAGGCTGGTCTTAACTCCTGACCAAAAGCAATCCTCCCACTTTGGACTCCCAAAGCATTGGGATTACAGGTATGAACCACCACATCCAGGCATATTTTTAAAAAATGACATTTAGCATCACTTATTTAACTGTTTTGTATTACTATGTATAATTTATACCCTGACCAGTTCCTCTCTATTTGAAGTGGTTTGAAATAGCTAACAATAAAACTCACACCTATACCAGGGAAACTCAAAATAAAGCCTGTAAAAGAAGTCCATACCAATGTAGATGAAGTGGGGAGATCATTTTGCCAAGACTTGATCTTTAAATGTAGCTCTGAAATTCCTAGCAGCCAAGATCAAGAGGGATCCTCACTGCCAGACAGAAAAAAGTATAATAGTTTTTCAGAAAAGATGACAATTGTCCGAGGCATAGCATGTGTGTGCAAGACGTGTTTAATGTTAGTTTTACAGACTATATTGACCTTTTCTATATGTTTTGTACCAACACTGAAGGAAGGTTAAGGTAGACTATTACCCCACAAATCATTGGGAGAATGTCTTTAGAAAGCCACGTTCTAATATAGTTACTGTTCTGATTTTTAAAGTTATTTGGATACAAGTAATTAAGTTGTAGTGACAGATTTTAGAAAAAAATTAAAATGAATACATCCACAATCCTCCTAATCTTTAGTTTTCAAGTACCAATGATCTTGACTGTACTTTTGATGGGAGTTGAAAAGAAGGCAATTCAAGATGGAGATGCCCGACAGGTGCTCCTGACTGTATATACAACAAGTGTTATTGGGCTTAAGATCCATATGCTTTAGAGACCAGATATGGGGAGGATGTTGAAGTATTCAATTGTAAGTATTAACTCATAGGCATTTCACTAATCTTAGTTGCCACCTCTAAGCAGATGACTGTGCCCTAACTTCTCAGCTGAGCTCATCCATTCTTAGATTTCCAAAGTTGGGCAATATCACTTGGCCACCCCACCAGTAACTCACATTTAATGTGCAAAAAAAGATCTCATTCCCAAGTTTTCTCCTGTGTCTTCCATATTGCTATTTCTGTTAAAAGTATCCTCAAAACCACAGGGGCTAAGCTTGAATCTGAGAGATGTCTTTAATTGCTTCCACTTCCATGCAGTGTCCAACCACGGAGAGGGACGGTGGGAGCAATTTGCCCTTGGTCCAAGAACAAAGGGGACAATATTTGCAGGAACTTTAAGAACAATAATAAAACTGGCTAAAAATTTCTATTTCTTTGCTTTATATCATGACCCAGTGTTGGCAATTCTATACAATGCCGATCTCTTAGTGCACCTGTCGTACTATTGTTTTGACACTGAATTAGTTGCAAGGTTATGTACTTTTATTTGAAATGAATTTATTTTGTCAACATCCCTAGCTATGATCATTTTGCCTCTAGAATTTTCTTCCTCCAATTCATCCTATACAAGCTACAAGATTAAAAACAAATAAGGACAAAGTTCTGAACATTTTATTCTTCAGCTCATCATCCTTTAATGGGTCCCCATTGTCAACAGAATAAAGTTCAAGGGACTTGGCTTGGTATTCAAGGCCTTGGTGGTCTGTCCTATTCCCTCTTTAACCATCCATCTCCATATTGTCTGTACTGACAGCTAGAAAAAACTACAGACTCTTATTTCATTTGCTTTTGTTCCTTGGTTAATTTTTATTTTTTCCCTTCCTCTTTGACTGTATCTTTGCTCACATTCTCCTCATTTCTCTTCAGAGACCAACTTAGTATTCCTTCTGCATGATACGTACCCTCCTTTATAAAACCACAAGAAAACACTCTGAATTCACCTAACATTTTTCTGTTCCTTTTTTATTTTAAAAGGCATTTTCCAATTTATACTTTGCATATTACAGATTTTTTTTTCTTACCCCTTCTAGTAGACTATGAGCATCTACTAGCCTGGCACACTCTTGGCACCTAGTAGATACCTCGTTATTGCTACTCATAAGCTCCGTGAAGTTAGGGCTGAGTCTCATTCATGTTACCCTTCAACCCCTGTCTCAATGTTTATATGAACCAAATGCTAAATACCTCTTGAAATGAAGAAAGGTTATAATATACAGCTACAATTTCAACAGCTGGTTATGGCTAAAACTTCTGTTCTTTTTCTTCCCCCTTGCCCATAATACTAGAAGAAAGTTTTGCCCCTAAACATTATTCTCTGCTCAATTATGTTTTGTCTTGCACTAAAACCACAAGTTCCCAATAAGTTTATTTCATGTTCCAACGGCTTACATAGGCATAGAAACCCCCTAAATTTGCACTTTAAGGCCTTATGACCTTTTTCTTTTCTCAACTCCCAGCTTGTATTATAGTCATGTGATTCTTAATCATTTACTTCTTTGTTATACATTTTATATTTTTAACTTATGTATTGTTCCTTTTCCCCCCAAGGGCTGGATATTTCCTAACTACAGTGGAAGTCTTTTGTGGGTGAGGGCCTTGTGTTAAGCTCCATTTTCTCCCCCACAGAATCTAGCGCAGGGCTATTTTTTGTTGAATGAACTGTTTTGTTGAAAACGACATACTCAGCTAAAATGTTCTACTGAATCTCTTTTTTATAGTGAACCAGAATTAAATTTAAATTTGGTAAAAGTAACCTTAGAATACATCAAATACCATGAAATTTGTGTCAATTAATTGTCCTCAGTCTTATAGAATTATTACTGAATTTAGAAATCTATGATAGGAAATAAACTTTGAATTTCTTTATATCATAACTAAAGTGAAAATTCCTATAATGATATTCCTATTTTTAATTTAGAAGAAATTTTACAGGAAATGAGGATGTATAAATTATTTTATTTTACTCAACTTCTAGTAAGCATAAAAACTAGTTACTAGTAAACATAAAAACATAACTTATGACTTTTGAATGTTTACTAGGTGTCGAACACCTTAATCCCTTGATTAATTCTTGTATCTACACTATATGGTAGGATGTAGCAATTGTTACACTGCTTTTATGTGAAAAAGTGAGCGCTTAGAGATTTAAATTAACACAGTCAGGGTCACATAGATGGCCTGTGGAAAAACAGAAACGCAGTTTCAGCCTGATTACAAATGCTGTAACTTCCCACCCAGAAGAAGTGCTGCTCCCTTTTCTGTGGGTAAATGCTTCTCCCAGCAACATTTCAATATGAAAATGTTCAAACATGCAAAGAAAAGTAAATATGTATAGTCATTGCCAGATATCTGCACAATTCTGTAATTCTTAACATTTTGTTACATTTGACTTAGTGTTACATTATCACAAATATATCCATTCGTTCATTTATCAATCCGTCTTTTATTGAGACATTTCAAAGTAAATTACAGACATCAGTATATTGCACCTATAAAACTTGCTTACCTATTGTGAGAATTTTAATTTGACCAGGTAGCACTTTTCTGGAGTGTGTAGACTTAAAACTTCTTTAAAAACATTCTTTTCATATGAAATCTAGGATTGTTTTCTCTAATACTGTGAAAAATGATGTTAGTATTTTGATGCAGAGGGCATTGAACCTGCAAATCACTTGGGGCACTATGACAGTATCTATTCTTTCCATCCATGAGCAGGGCATGCTTTTCCTTTTGTTTGAGTTATCTATGAGAATGGCCATTATCAGAAAGTTAAAAACAAAAACAAAAACAGTAGATGTTGGGGCAGATGCAGTAAAAAGGGAATATTTATACACTGTTGGTAGGAATGGGAATTAGTACAACCCTGGTAGAAAATAGTATGCAGAGTCCTCAAAGAACTAAAAGTAGTTCACCACTTGAGCTCACATCTGTATTTACTCATAGAAAAGAAGTCATTATATGAAAAAGACATCTACGGCCAAATGCATACTGCAGCCCAACTCACAATTCCAAGGATATGGAATTAACCTAAGTGATCATCGACTTGTGAGTGGGTAAAGGAAATGAACTGTGGAGTACTACATGAAAAGGAATGCAATAATGTCTTCCGTAACACAGCTTGGTTAGAATTAGAGACCATTATGCTAAGTGAAGTATCTCAGGTACAGAAAAACAAATGCCACATGTTCTCACTTATAAGTCAGAGCTAAATGATGAGGATATATGGTCATACTAAATGGTATACCATGACTTTGGTAACTAAGAAGGGGACAGGCTGGGAGGGAGGATGGGGATCAAAAATTGGCTACAACATTCACTATTTGGGTGATGGGTACACTAAAAGCCCTGACCTCACCACTATACAATCATCCATGTAATTAAAAATGTTGTTCCTCCCTAAATCTATTGAAAAAAATGCAATCGTTTTTTTCAGTATGGTAATATAAAACTATACATTTTCCTTACCATATTTTTCAAAAATATATAACCATGAAATGTGGAGTGTGAGCATGCTTGTTTGCATTTTTAAGTGGGGCTCTAAGCTGGCAGTCCCACGTCTGACAATCACTGCCTCTTTATGTTGTTTTCATCCAGTTTCTTTGATAAACGTGTACAACACACATACAGCTATATAAGCAGAAAAAGTCAGTGATGTCATGATGTCCCTGTGTCAGTTATTCAAGAACCCAAATAATACAACAATCTGTATGTTCTAAAGTTTTCCAATCTCTCCAACATTTATGCACATATGTACATTACCCTCTTGTGCCCACCACACACAGCAGTGCTAATTTACTTGACAATAATGTCATATTTAGGCTGCTATTTTTCCCCAGAGAATTTCAGCTGCTCATGTCTCCAGAGAATTGTCTTGGAATTTTGTGATAGTGTTGACATAACAAAAGTGATCCACATATTCATAAGGTTTCTGCTCAGGGCTATTCCTACCAGGAACTGGGCTTTTGGTAGTGCCTATCATAGCAGTAATGATAATTGTGGAAATAACCATTGAGAGACATATTTTTCTAAAATGCTGATGTTGATTTTATTCATCAGGATTCTCAGATATTGACCTGCCCTGGGGTTCCAGCTTTAGCCCTAATACCTGCTAGGATGAGGCATTTCCCAGTTATTATGTTCTCTTAAGTGTTCCAGTGGGAAAATCCTGAATTTCAGGACTTTTTTTCCCATTGAAATGGGCTACAGAGGGCAGCTGCATTAGTAGTAGCTAAGTGGCTCACATTAGAGCATCCTGAGTCTCACTCACTCTCTATCCCCAAGCTTTCTCTTAGGTACTCTTGCCATTTCAGCAAAAATTAAAGAAAAAAGGTCTAATTTAGAATATTAGCTCTCAGTAATTAGAAGGCCTCTATCAGACTCAGAGGGGATAATTATTGAAATGCAGACTTCAGTATCCTACTGAGGACCAGCTAAGTTAAATCTCAAATGGGGTTAGGCCCCCAAATCTTCATTTTAATAAGGCTTCCTGGGTAATTTTGATGCACATCAAAATCTGAGAGCCAAAGATATACAAAAGCAACAGGCTTCCTCTGGAGAGAAAAAACTTAAAGGCAAATCCCAGTTTTAATGTAATAAAATACTACTAACAATGACTTGCCAGTTAAGTCTCATTCAAATAGAATATAGCTAAATTGTTCAGAAATGTTTAAATTTTAAAAAATCAATCCCACACTATGTAGGAAATGACTCTAACACTATGGAGTAAGTTTTCATTTCATAGTTCAAAAAAAGTTTGAATTAACCCATTGGAGGAGTCTACCATACTTTTAAACCTGCTTAATAAAAATTGATGGTTATTTGTATTATATTGCTTTATTTTATTTTTTATTTTTTGGTAGGTGGCTAAGAAGGTTCAATGAGCCTTTCTGAGATGAAAAGGATTAGAATCTTAATTTCTGTCTGATAAAAGCAAAGAAGTAATATAATCCTTTCTCATCTGTAATGTAAATGAAATCTATTCTGGCACCTTCTCTAAGAGTGAATGTTCAATCAATGAAGAAATTATTGAACAGCTACTCTGTTCAACACACTGCTAGGCTCCACGGACAAATGAGAAATGTAAGATTTTTGACCAGCCATTCCTAATATTATGGTCTATTTAGAGAGGTGAGGTGTGGATGGAAAGAAATATAAAATAAGAAAGTCCATGTGTCCTGTGAGTGGTACAGAGAAGTATGGGCAATGGAGAAAGTTATACCAACTAAGATGATTAGGAATGGTTCCATGAACAGATGAACTCTGTCTTTGATACTAGGTAGGTCTGTAGGAGAATTTCCAGATAACTGACCTGGGAATTAATTAATGCTGAGAGATTAATCAGAATATAGCCAAAGTTGCATCCAGGTTTCATATGGTTAAGAACAGAAGTTTGACTTGGATTTGCAGATGGAGATCAGTTTGGAAAGTATAAATACTGCTTGATTTCAGAGTCATTTATATGTCAGGCCAAGGAATTTGAACTTTGGGAGGTTCTGGTGAGTGCTTTTGGAGGCTTGGATTAAAGGGATGATTGAGCATTATAAAAATGTCATTTTGTGCATTTAGGAAGATGCAACTAGAGAAAGAAACCTGTATCGAGAGAAGTTGCTCTAATTATTGTTAACTATTAGTGCACTCCAGTTTGCAAGTATGTATTTGTTACCTACCAACTATGAGGTCAGCACCGGCCATGCTGTAGGTCAAGGACCATATTCAATACTTAGTGCATGTGCATGTGCACAGACTTACCACTCTAGGGGCTAAGGATGTCACAATCATCCTGCCTTTGTAAAAAAGGACATTATACCATTTCCCATCCCAAGAAATACTGAGGGAAAATCTAAGCAAAAGATGTAGCCCAGGGATGTCTGTCTTCTCAAATCCTCTACTTTTCATACCTTGGCTCCTTATGTGTCATGTATTCCTATGATGCTATTCACTGCTGCCAACGGCAGCAACCAATTCCATAATTCCCTGATGCAACTGGATCTGTAATTTAGGCTGGGTATGAAGGGGTGGCTTCTTTCTGAGGATGGCTTCTGACAACTCATTCATATCCCCAGCAGTACAGGCTGACAGCTCATCAAAGACTTTTAGCAGGGGCCTCGGTTCCTTTTCACTGGGGTGTCTTCATTCAAGGAGATGTATGAGCTTCCCTACAGGACAGCAGTTTGGTTTCAAAGGTGAATATGCCAAGACACAGAAGAGAAAGTTCCCAATCTATACAGCCTGGACCCCCAAATTAGCAAGCTACACCTCCACTGTACTCTACTAGTCAGATAATCATAGGTCCTATCCAGATTCCAGGAGGAAACCTAGACCCCACCTCGCAACAGAAGTATCCAGGAACGTGAAACCATCTTTAATCTATCAGAAAGATAAGATTATTTATCAATTGTACATCCAAAGCTTCTTTATCTTTCACCAGGTCACATTCTTCCAGGGACGCCAGTGGCACTGTAGTAGCAGATAATATCTAGCCATAGACACTTCATGTTGGGATTAGCCACAGATACTTCACGTTGGGATTAGCCACAGATACTTCATATTGGGATTAACCACAGACACTTCACATTGGGATTAACACATGCTTTAAATAATTGGAGGCAAAGGTCTACCAAGGACTAGGAACTGACAGGCTGATTTTAGTACTGAATTTACTTACTAGATGATATACTACTTGCTTTGAAATGATCTCATTTATTTTAAAGATGTATTATCTTGCTTTCATGATTAAGCTTCATAACTGACTATATCACAAAAAAAAAATGACACTGCCATCAGGAAAACAGATCGTCTATAACACTGCTGGCATGTCGAGCTCCCTCCATGTAGGAGTATTTGACTTTTCTATATATTCACTTTTTCCTTCTTAAATACATTGCCTTAAACAAATTATTTTACTTACTCTCTTAGGTTTCTTATATATTTTGAAGTTTGAAGGGCACTTGTCTTTTTAAATTGAAACACTATAACTTTTTATACTTTGTGGTGGGGCTTTAGTTTCATTTTTTATAGTAAAATAATAAGTAGAAGACTATAAAATCTTAAAAATATCCAATTCAGAAGAATAATCCAATGTCATAAAATGTACTTTCTAGGTAAACATTTTCTGATTGAAAAGAAAATACTGTTTTCTAAAGCCAAAGCAATCTATTGAGAATGGAAGACTTGATACACACAATTGAATTTCAAAGCTGAGTACTGTTTTACTTAGGTGTTTTCTTTAGAAAAGATTTAAACAGGCTATTTTTAAAAATGTAGCTACACATTACCAAGCTAATTCAATAATACTTTTTAACTAAAGTATTCAAATTCATACACCAGTAAGATGCCAAGCTAAGGTTATGTGTTTTATAAGAGAACATTTGTAAGTAAACATTTCAGAAGCACATGCTTAGAATTGCTCTAGACATAATATAATTATTCAATATAAATTACTTTAATAAGGAATTTTTAATAGACAGTTCTGATAAGAAGTAGGATTTATCATTACTTTCTAAAGTATAATATTGAAAATTAACAGCTGACCCCTCACAACCTTAATGCTATTCATTTCTCAGCTAGCGTCTTGTGACTATTAGTCAACATCACAAAAATGCCATTCTTTCATTTAACTTCTGTTGATGACTGTGGGGGGGGCGGTGGGAGGAAGGAAAGACAGCCTTCCACAAAAAATGGCCACACCTATTCCAAACACAGTCAAGTAGAAGATTAGTAAGAAGAGTTATTAGGAATATCTGATTTTGAAAAAAATAGTAAGAGAAAAAAATCCGGGGGCATTCAATCAAGGGGTTAAGATTATACATTACAGTGGCGTGTCAACCAAAGATGAAGAGGGAAAATCTAATGGAGGAATCAAAAAGCATCCTACTGTTGGAAATGGACTAAATCTGAAACATATACGAGAAAGGAAATGAATATTGGCTTTCAGAGCAGCATACTCCAATTTGCATTGGAATGCGAAACAACTTCTACCCAGAAGTGCCTTCTATAGTTTAGGTGACTGAGATTCTTGTAGGCTTAATTTTTCTATTACCTGGGCCCTTGCCCTAAAAAGGCAACTTTCCCTAAGTCACTGCTAGCTTTCATTAATATTTTTTAGGAGCTGTGTTACCAGATACCATCCATATGCATCCTAAATCCAAATCTGGGGCTGGGATAATGACTGGTTGTTTCAGCATGAGTGATGGTTCAGGCAGGCTACAGAGAGCAGTCCTTAGCTATTTGCAATCTGATGGTTCATGAGTGAGAAACGGTGAATGAGTAATAAGCTTTTGAATCTCAGGTTTAAGGGTGAAGGGATAGAGTCCAAGCCTGACATAATAAGGTAGAAACGGATGAATACTAACTCTTCCAACAGAAAGTCAAATAGAGAGGTAGATAGGAACAAATTTTAAATTGAGTGATTTCTAAAAAAAGAATTTGGGTTTGAATTTTTGGTATAGAGAATTCATAAGTCAAATTATTCAGGTAATCTTTAGTGACATGCTTTCACAAACCAAGGTTAGAGTTCACCATTTCCACTACTACAGACTGAGGGCTGGCTTCAAGCGTATCTGTGTAGTTGCCTAGGGCCTTTGTCTTAGAAGGGCCCCAGACTTGCCTAAATGCTTTGCCGAAATTCTTGAAATTCTTAATAATTTCTTAACAAGGGACCATGTTTACATCTTGTACCATAGATTGTATTGTCAGACCTAAATAAGATCCATTTTGACTGGGTTATATCCTATACATTCATAGCGAGAAAAATAAGTATTAAGGATGCTGGCTAAGTTAAGCCATACAGTAATTTTTTAACACCTCGTTGTTCTGATGTTTGGTCTTACCAAAGCAATTTACTTGTGCTCCCTTTGCATGTGAATTTTAACTCCCCTGGATGTGTGAATTTTAAAGGTAACTGATGAACAAATCTGACAAAGAAATCTAAAAGGAATGAATTGCTAACTGAACATTTAGGGGAAATTTTAGGGAAATAAATTTTTCTCTACTTCTCCTTTTATACACAATATGATCTTATCTTATTTTTAATGCCTGAGCTAAGAACTGTTAAAAGGAACAATTCTCCGTGGTCTCTCCTTTAATTTTATTTCTCATAGCAAAGTCTCTCTTTTCCTGCTTCCCCCAAATAATATTCTTTACTAAATTTTCTCTAATAATTTTTGTACAAAGGGGGTGGCATGAAAACGTCATCACCCCAATCAAATACCAAGTGAAATCACCTGTTGGGTGTGCTTAACTTTTACGTCAGTCAATAGGCACAATTTTCAAGACAATTTCCCTCTATGCTCTTTTATGCCACCCCCAAACCTCGCCACTCATAGCATTATGAATCTCAATATAGCTGAATCATGCAGGTCTGATTTAGCCTGCAAAAATGTCAGTCAGAGCAAGCAAGATGTACTCTTTGGCCTTGAGTGCTCTAAGCTGCTATGAATCACAAGTTCAGTTTTTGCCAAATGAAAAGCAATTTCAATTGCAAAAAAAGTATCTGTGTGGATAACAGTGCTTTTAGCTCATAGAGAAAATGTACTAAAATTTTTTTTCAGGGAACAGGAGATTTTTTATATATGCATAATATACATACATGTAAAAATTTTCTCAAAGTCATAGACGCACACAGGTACACAGCCACACAGAATGTACATACACAGAATATATATTTTACTATGTATATATTCAATCTTTTATGAAACCAGAAAAAAGAGTGAGAATTTACTGCATGTACTTTTAATTAAAATCTTTTACTGTCTGAGCTTCATTTAACAGACGTTAGCCATTAGACTAATAAATTACTTATTCAAATGGACCATGTCAATGACTTAGATACCTAATAAGGTTCAATTTTTTAAAAGGGAACAAATCAGTGAGTCTGGATTATGGAGAATTTTTAGTTGCCAAAATAGTGAGCAATGTGATATTTTCTCTAACTCATCAGCACCACGCACAGTGTGAAATACCAATATGAATATTGTCATCAATAATGTTGCAATTTCTGTTGTTAGGAAAGAAGGATTTTTATAAAAATTGTTAACCTTCTTTTTCACGTTGGAATTCAATTCCACAAATTGCAAGCTTTGTTCTTTAGTACGATGCTTTATCTCTAGCCACAGAGCACCTATAACAGACAAAGGAGCTTTCATTTCTTATGCGGACTGTCCATTCTGACTTTGAAAGTACAACTTCAGAAACTGTTCAATATGTTCGGTGCACACTAGCTTTCATCTAATCCAAGACTGCTCTAAACAATGGTTATCTAGGACAGTGGCAGCCCCATTAAGCTGTCTGAAATATTTCATCTGTTTTTTTTTTTCCCTCAAGATTGTTCTTGTTATGAACAATTTTTGCGATGTAGAAAAGAATTGTGAAGGAGTAAGCATTTTAGGTAACATTTCAGATTAGGCTGTTATAGTAAAATTGAGCATCCCAATCAAGTCATTGAGCTTCTAACTGATTTACTACATCTACGATCTTTTATGTTTTTAACTATTTGGGAGAGACAGAAAGCTGTAACTGAGTTCTCCACTTGAATGAATTCTTAAGGAAGGAGGAAGGCATAGAAAAGAATAAAGCTGGTGTATTACATTCACAATCTGCCGAAAACATAATAATAAGGGCATTTGCTGAGAATGCTGAGAGACTGTGACCTAAAAAGATTAAGAGGCAGATAAGAAGCAAGAATTTTATAAATGTTAGTCTTGGTTTATTGATAACCTTGGAGAAGTTCTTCAACCCTGGTTGCTCTGATGTTTCTTGTCTGTAAAATGGGAATGACGGTCCTTATCACAATGCCAGGGAAAAATTTTGATATATAATAGTAAATCTGTTATTAATAAATGTGTGCTTCCATTTCTACAAAATCTGGAAAAGTTAATATATTCTGTTTTATGAGATTATATTTTATATTTTTATATTAAATAATTTGCTATATACATATTTATTTTGAACTTTATATGTACTTTTAAAAGGAAGGACACATTTTAAAAGCACTTGGCTTTCAAATCAAGGATATTTTTATGAACAGCTTTGCATAATATTTTTGTTATTTTGTACTGAATGAACATGTAATGAGAAAAATCCATCAATAAATGGATATAAAGAATAAGATGAACAATGTAATTATAAGATTTTTTTGTGGTTTTATTAACATTTTATTCAAACCTACTAATTGATATCACCAAAGTATTTTTTAATCAAAGTTTTAAAGCTAAGCTATTTACAATATAAATATTTCTGTGGACTATAGCTTATTTATATAATACTAGAGTTTGTTGCATTGATTTCAAATATGTAATATTCTCATCTTTAATTACTGCAGGTGTGAGCAATAGATGATTAATTTATAATTTTTTGAAAGATCTATGCCTCAATGTATTTTTGATACACTCTGAGGACTGATATTTACTTTGAATGTATTTAATCAGTTAATTTTCTCACTGATCTGTTAAAACTTCCTTTCTTTTGACCAACAGCTTAGAAAATATTGAGTATGCAAAATTAGACAATTCTATATCATTGATTACATTTCCCTAGAGTTTTACGTCTATACTCAAGTAATCTCTATTTTTTTTTTTTTGCTTTGCATATCATTTTTACTTGCAGCATCATTTTGATGTTGAATGTACAATATAGAATTTATGGGGTTTAGGCTTAAAACAGCAATTTAATGTAAACACTGCTCTCAATATGTTGTTCATTTACAGCATGGATCTCTGTGCTTCTTTATAGACTTGCCTGTGAAGGTTTTAGTTCAAAAAGAAAAGCAACAAACTTTCAGTATAGCACAACACAGGTCTCTGTCTATGGAGCCTGAAACTTTTGGTGCTTTGGAAGCCCATTTTAAGAAAATGAATCTCAGTAAGTAAAGCAAGCAGACAGCCCTTAGAATGGGAGAAGATATTTGCAGATTATGTCTCTGACAAAGTTTTAATAACCAGAATCCACAGAGAACTCAAACATATTAGCAAGAAAAGAACAAGTGATCCCATCTCAGGGTAGACAAGGGACTTGAAGAGAAACTTCTGTGAAGAAGACAGGTGCACGGCCTATATACATATGATAAAATGCTCATCATCCTTAATCATCAGAGAAATACAAATCAAAACTACTTTGAGATATCAACTAACTCCAGTAAGATTAGCCCATATCACAAAATCCCAAAACCAGAGATGCTGGTGTGGATGTGGAGAAAAGGGAACACTTCTACACTGCTGGTAGGAATGCAAACTAATACATTCCTTTTGGAAAGATGTTTGGAGAATACTTAGAGAACTAAAAATAGATCTGCCATTTGATCCTACAATTCCTCTACTAGGTATATATCCAGAAGACCAAAAATCACACTACAACAAAGATATTTATACCAAAATGTTTATTGCAGCCCAATTCATAATTGCTAAGTCATGGAAGAAGCCCAAGTGCCCATCGACCCACGAATGGATCAATAAGTTGTGGTATATGTACACCATGGAATATTATGCAGCCTTAAAGAAAGAAGGAGACTTTACCTCCTTCATGTTTACATGGATGGAGCTGGAACATATTCTTCTTAGCAAAGTATCTCAAGAATGGAAGAAAAAGTATCCAATGTACTTAGCCCTACTATGAAACTAATTTATAGCTTTCATATAAAAGCTATAAACCAATTATAGCCCAAGAATATGGGGAAAGGGGAGGGGGGGAGGGGGGAGGTTGGGTGGAGGGAGGGTGATTGGTGGGACCATGCCTATGGTTCATCTTACAAGGTTACATGTGAATCTTTCTAAATGTAGAATATAAATGTCTTAACAAAATAACTAAGAAAATGCCATGAAGGCTATGTTAACTAGTTTGATGAAAATACTTCAGATAGTATATAGAACCAGCATACTGTACCCCATGACTGCATTAATGTACATAGCTATGATTTAATAAAAAGAAAAAAAAGAAAGAAAATGAATCTAAAATTTGGAAGGGGCCAGTGCGAATGAAGCAGCTTTTAGGTTTAAGCCTCATTCGCCTTTACAGCAACGGACTCCAGGGTCAGTAGTTGTCTGACTCCTCCACATTCTTCAAAGATGTGTACAAAGAAGTTTGGAACCAAGACACAGTAATTAGCAGTAAAAATAAGAGTAGTAACAGCTACTACTTATTCAGTACTTACGACATGTAACAGGAATTGGGTAGCCCCATAAGTATATGATTTCATTAAATCCTAAAAACCACCCTATGAGGTTGCTGTTATTTATCTTTAGTGTTTTAACCCCCCAAAAAACCTAAGTTTGAAGCAGTTATGTAATTTAACTTCTGCCAGCTATCAGATGTTAGATCCAGACTACCAGGTAATACCTGAATAACTTCAAATCACTGGTATCCTCGCCCCACACCACAGCAGGGTCCACACCACTACAATGCACTGAGCACTCAGTCTGAGCCATGACCCATGGCAGTGCCTTTAATCCTTCCAACAACGGTGAAGTGAGTATCAATATATTCATGTTACAGATGAGATGAGAATCTGACATATGTCATAAATATACTGTAAGAAAGGTAACTCACAGAAGGTCTCAAGCACTTTTCGTTTAAGTCTGAGCCCATGGTACTACTGACATCCTTATAAATTTCAGTGTAAATATTTTGGGTAGTAAAAATGTACACTATTTAGCAAAACTGTTTCTTTAGGTTTGACTAATTTATGGAATAACTTACATGATTAAAAGTCATTCCAAAGAAATCTGTTCAGTTTCAAGTTGTAGCACAAAAGAAGATGGCCTCCATATATTATG
Source organism: Otolemur garnettii (assembly GCF_000181295.1). Classification (NCBI taxonomy): domain Eukaryota; kingdom Metazoa; phylum Chordata; class Mammalia; order Primates; family Galagidae; genus Otolemur; species Otolemur garnettii. The sequence goes on from NW_003852416.1 coordinate 6,280,805, forward strand.
CTTAAAAGTTTGAAGCTGAAAAAAAACAGTATAAATGTCCATGGCTGAAAAAGTGATGCCTTTAATTTCTCTAGGAAATTTCTCCTGTCATATGGTTGACAATGTGCCACTTTGGTTAATTTCATTGCCATTGTTTTTATCTAATTTAATGGAGATAAGTCATTAACTAATACGTGTTTTGTCATATCTCTGTATTTTTTCCTCAAAAAATACAATTTCAAGTTCATTAGTAAGAAAAGAAAAAGATAAAAAATGACTCATTTAAAAATATAGAACATAATAATAAAAATAATTTATATAACAACTGTCTTCTTTGGAAACAAAATTTTATTTTGCTAATTACCACAGGAGCTCCATAAATATTATGATTCTAAATTAAATAGAATAATGTTATAATTACCTCAACTTTAAAATTAAATGTAATAATTACAAATTATAAAAAAAAATAGCTAACTTAAAAGAACAATCTTCCTTTAATTTTCAGGAAGGAGGATGCACTTAGGAGGGTGAAATAGCCACTTGACAGTGTCTGATAAAGTGAATAAGAGAAACAAATTTAGACTGTTCATCTTAGAGTTGCTGCTGACAAGAAAAAGTGTGATGGTGAGTAGTCTCTATTAACCAAGGAACTAGTCAGTGGAAGGACAGTCAAGAAATGGAGCACTTATTTGTTCCTTGAAATAAAAAAAAGTAGTTAGATTTAAAAAACATTAAAAAAAATGCTCAGTGAATTCATAGGACCCTGATATCCTGTCTTCTTATTTCCAATGGTAATATAAATAAGTAAATATAATAAGTCGTAAAATACCAAATCCCAAAGCAAGAAAGAAAAGGGGGTTTTTAGTATCTCCAAAAGAGCAAAGAGAATACATAATGTTAATAGTAATTAAGATGGCTACTATTTAGCTATCATAGATACTTTGAGTATATTAGCTCTACTTATCATAACACTTAGCAACATAGATGTTAACATTTTACACACAGAGAAACATGAGGCTAGAAAAGATTTAGTAATTTATTCAAAGTCAGAGAGCCAGAAACTAGAAGTGGTAAGACATAAATCATAGGCTTTGCAGAAAATTAATAAGAAATATTTTGATATTCAAGCTACCTGTTGATCAATTATTGAGCATGCATCTATAACATTCTTACTACCATGACATTTATAAATCCTTCATTAGGAAAAGAAAAATGCAATACTTAAAATATCTATAACAATGTTTAAACCACTCAGTGTCAAAACCATATAGACCATAGGATCCCTGGTGGTAGGGCCCTGGAATTAAGACAAAAAAAACCAAAAAAACAAAAAAACCCTCAGGTGATTCTGATGTGCAGCCAGGATTGAGCTCCACTATGCTACATTAACTGAAACTGTCTAACAACAAAATTGATAAGGAGATCAGATTAAGCTGAAATACAAAGAAAAGGAGAACCTGGGGTAATAGGGATGATACAGGCCTTGAAAGATGATACTAGTTATCAGGTAAGCAAACAAGTGAAGAAAATTCTATGTTTGGCTAATAAATGAACCATAGACACTCATAAAGGAGAGATTTGTTGTAAAAAAAAAAAAATAGAAAAACGAAGGAAGGAAGGAAAGAGAAAGGAAGGAAGGAAGGAAGGGAGGGAGGGAAGGAGGGAGGGAGGGAGGGAAGAAGGAAAGAAGGAAAGAAGAAAAGAAGGAAAGAAAGAAAGCCCAAAATCCTAGGGAGGAAAACATGACAAACAAAAGTATAGATAAAAGAATGAGCCTGGTGTACTGGTGCAAAGAAAGTAAAAGTACTTAGAAAAATGAAATGGTGAAGGTAATAAGGAGTGTGACTGAAAAATAATTTGGATTTGATGTGGCAGCTAACAGGGGACTCTGAGCAGCTTATAATCAGAAGAAAGGAACTGAGGAAGGCGGTAGTCTACCATGGTAAGTCTGGCTATGATATGTAGGATCAAGGAAACACAAGCAAGGTAGATGACTGTCAAATCCCTAACCTCTAGGTTAATGAGGGCATTGAAAAAAACTGGGCTGTTGGGAAGAAATTGCAGTTTGGGGAAAGATAGTGGTATTTATTTAATGTACATTGAATGAATGAATGATGAGTCAATCTGGGACTTGATCAGTTGCCAGGAGAATTGTACTGTATTGATTTAGGCCATAGAGTTGAAGATATGGTAATGGTTCAAAATGCCTGTGTTTAACGAAAGAAGGAGTACAGTGTGAGGTGATTGCAGAAGCATTGACAAGAGATAAACTCTTGGGACACTGTGAGTCATGAGATAAAGCAGTGGGTCATAAAACCTTCATCATAATTATCATAAGCTTTGCAATTGTGAAAGCCTTTACAGTCTAAAAAAATAATTTTTTATAATAACTCAGTGGTTCAGAGAGAGAGCAAATGTTATTATCCACAATTTTCAGATGAGTAAATTGCAGTTCAGAGTTTATGTGACTTCCCCAAGGTAACACAACCAGTAATTAGGAGAGACTGCACTCACATCCAAGTCTTTTGAATCCAAATTTTGTTCATTAATCAAGGCCAATTTATATGCTTCTAGAGAAGATTTAGCCTAATAAGAATACATATTAGTCTGAAGATAAGAAAGGATTTATAAAACTTGAATATTTCAACAAAGAAAAACAAGAGCAGAAAGCATTTTTCCCCGGTTGATGGTGGATTTCAAATCTTCACTCAATCCATTTCCCTCTACAATAGAAAACCAAAATGCTCATCATTACAACATACAGTGCTGGGGATTTGTTATAGCAAAGTTCTATCAAAATGTGAATTCATATGCAAATTGAACTATGAGATACTACTTTTTATCATCAGATTTCAAAGAGCAGTTTGCTGAAAGATGATATTTGGCTAGGCAGTGGGGAGACAGTCATTGTTACGAATGTTAGTAGGAGTCTAAGGTAGTGTAACATTGATAGCAGAGGTTCTTAACAGTAGGCATTTAGCAATGTCTGGTAACATTTTTGGTTGTCACAACTGGGGGACGTTAGTAGAATCTAGTGGTTAGAGGCCAGGATTCTGTTTAGCAGCCTACAGGCACATTCCTGCACAGCAAAGAATTATTAGGCCCAAAATGTCTGTAGTGTTAAGGTTGAGATACTCTATAAAAGATTGATTTGGTAAGATCTGTCAAAGTTACAAATACATATCCCTCTAGAGCAGTGGTTCTCAATGAAAATAATTTTATGGTTGGGGGGGTCACCACAATATGAGTAACTATATTAAAGGGTCATGGCATTAGGAAGGTTGAGAACCACTGCTCTAGAACCAACAATTCTACTTCCGTGATTTTTTTCCTTGATATAGTTATCCCTGTGCAAAATTTATGAATTCATTAAAATTTTCATTGAACATTTATTCTAGGAGCTAAGTTACATCAAGGAATAAACCAAAGAAGAATCTCTGCCTTTGGGAGCTAACATGGTAGTATGAGGTTGGAGTGGGTTCAAGAATGAAACAATAAAGGAAATATGTACTCCATACATACTACGAGATGATGATAAGACCTTTAGAGAGCAGAGGGGCAAAGCGTTGTTAACTGGAAGAGCAGGACAAGAATGTTTACTTGGCATTGTTTACAATAGCTAAAGATCAAAAAGTATCTAACTATAAATCAGCAGAAGAATAATTAAATATAGCACTATGGAAGATTGCAGACATTACAAAATGAGGTAGTATTCTCCACAAAAATCAATTCAAAATGAATTGTGTACCTAATGTAAAATGCAAAGCTATACAACTCCTAGAAGACAACACAGGAGAAAACAGATGATCTCAGGTATGGTGATGACTTTTTGGTACAATACCAACAGCATGATCTATGAGAGAAATAACTGATAAACTGAGATTGGCAAAATTAAAAACTTCTGCTCTGTAAAAGGCAATATGAAAAGAATGATAAAACAAGCTACAGACTGGGATAAAATATTTGCAAAAGACATCTGATAAAAGATTGTTAACAAACACATATGAAGAACTCTTAAAACTCAACAGGGAAACAATGAGTCAAAGACCTTAATAGACACTTCACCAAAGAAGATACACAGATGGCAAAGAAACATATGAAAAAATGCTTCACATCATATGTTAGCAGGGAAATGCACATTGTAATAGCAATGAGATACCACTATACATCTATTAGAACAGCCAAAATCCAGAGTAGTGACAACACCAAATACTGGTAAAGATGAGGAACAATAACCCCCATTCTTTGATGATGGGAATGTGGAATGGTTAAGCCATTTTGGAAGATAATTCAGTCATTTCTCATAAAACTAAACTACTCTTACCATATGATCTGGCAAACATGTTCCTTGGAATTGACCAAGTTGAAAACTTGTACCCACACAAAAACCTCCACATGGTGTTTAGAGTGGCATAATTCATAATTGCCAAAATTTGAAAGTAACCAAGATGCCCTTCAGTAGGTGAATGGATTCATAAACTGTGATACATCCAGACAGTGAAATATTCAGCACTAAAAATAAGACAGAGAAAACTTAAATGCATATTACTAAGTGAAAGAATTCGGTTTGAAAAAGCTTCATCCTATCACAGTAATCATATTAATATATGGTTCCAACTATATATTCTGGAAAAGGAAAAACTATGGGAGATAGTAGTTAAATCAGTAGTTTCCAGGGGCTGGGGGTGCAGGGTATATAGGTAGAGCACAGAGGATTTGTAGGGCTGTGAAAATGCTCTGTATGATATGGTAGATACATGCAATGCTACATTTGTCCAGTGTCATAGAATGTAAGACACAAAGAATGAGACCTATCATAAATTATGGACTTTGAGTAAATGTGACATCGCAGTGTAGGTTCGTCAATAATAACAAATGTGTCCTTTTGGGGAGGGATGTTGATAATGGGAGAGGTTGTGCATATGTAAGGGCAAGAAGTATAGGGGAAATCTCTGCACTTTCCTCTCAATTTGGCTGTGAATCTAAAACTTCTCTAAAAAAATGAAGTCTGTAATTAAAAAGTAATACAGTCCCATAATTGTTGATAAGTAATTATTTAGCAAGCTGAAATCACTGCATCTATAAGGAAGGGAACACAAATCCTAGTACCTGTATAAAATATCTCTGTAAGAAACACAAAAGATCCTGAAAATAGTGGTTACCTCTAGGAAGACATGTAGTGAATGAAGGTGGGAGAATGGCTTAATTTTCATTTTCACTGTATCCTCTTTGATATTATTTTAATTTTGAAAGTGAATGTTGTGTAGTAGACATTTAATATCTATTATAACAATTCAACATTTTTTCTAAAAGTATTTTCATGTTATAAAAGTTTTAAAAATATATATTCTGTACTTATATGTGTAAGAGAATATGTGTATATGCACACACATTTAACTAAATACATAGACACATGCATATTTTCTTTATTAAAAATATAAAATGACACAAAGATTTGCCTAGAAATGATCCTTTTCCAAAATAAACTGCTAAGCTGTGGGTGAGAGAAGGATTCCTGAAGCCTTTCATGCCCAGGATATAAAATACATGAGCATAAGAATTTTGTCTGAGCAGGAAGGGAGGCAAGATGGCAGACTGAAGCCAGTTTTTGGCAGAGATTCTCATACAGAGGGAAAAATAGTGGCCAGAAATAACCCAATAAAGCAGATTGGGAGCTGAGCTGAGAGAGGACAGATAGGTTCACATCACCTCTTCTGCAACAAGCTGGGACTGCAAGGAAACAAATTTCAGGTACAAAACCCATCCCAAAGGAGACAGTAATCCTTCCCCCATCCCTAAGGAGAGTGGCTTGAAGCGAGCAGAGAAGAGAGGACCCTTGTTTAACCAAAGAGGAGAGAAAGATTGAAAGCTAGGACTTCCTCCATGGAGAGATACTGCTGCAAGCCCAGGCAGTCTCTTGCCTGGGCCAAAAGTTGATCTAATATTCTCCCTACCTTCCTGAACTTCCAATCCACACCTCCCCCCTTTTCTGGCAGTCTGGAAGACTACCCCCTGCAAAATCCGGAGCTATGGCAGATTTAGGGTAGGGAGAGGCACCTCATGAGCTGTGGGGAAGTTGCACTAAAACTGTAACTTTAATATAGGCAGGGAATCACAAGGGGAGAAAGACTTGCCCTGTGTTGGAAAAGCATAGCTCGGGAACCAATCTACTGACCACCAGGGACTGCGGCACACTGGCTTCCGGGCACACAGCAGCCCGCAGTGGGTGGCTCAGCTGCCCACCAGGCTCCTACAAATGGTGGCCCTGGTGGCAACTCCCACCTGGCTCCTGTGACCTGCATGGCCCATGGCCAGTGACTCCCGCCCGGCTCCTGAGACCCACTAATCACAGCCAGTGACTCCTGCCCAGTTCCTGGGCCCCCTGAGGCCCTGAAGCCTGTGACTCTACCCTCTGGCTTTCTACTTGGCTCCTATGACCCTTGTGGCCAGTGGCAATGCCCACCAGCTCCCTGCTGGCTCCTGCAACCTGCACACGGCAGTACCCCTTGCCAGTGGCACCACCGCCAACAGTGGAAGCCCCATTCCTGACAGTGGTGGCAACTTCACAGTCCCTCCTACTGGGGTAAAATTGAGCTTCCAGTAAACCCCGGCTGCCTAGATGCTGAAGACCTTTTGAACTCTCACATCTGATTGGTGCTTGTGTTGACTGGGACAATTGGTTTGGAACTCTTGACCTGGGCTGATCACCTGGGGACCCACCAAGGTTGTACCCTGGTTGTATTGTTGTGGGAGTATGGAATTCTCCCCTTCTAGTTGTCGCCTGTGGTGGGGCAGGGTGTCTTAGTTGCTTACATATCTCCAAGGCTGAGATTTCAGCCCAAAGCCACTGATTCACTTGGATTGGACAGAGACTAACTGAACAGTAGTCAGCACCATCTAGCCCTACCACACCAAGCAGGTCCCCAGAGTTTCAGGCTGTAGTTCTGCATAGGATCTTTGTAAAGCTCTAAGGGAAAAGCCACAATCATCAGTCCCAGTACATTGGTAAAGGGTTGGTTAATTACAACTTTAGGAGGCTTCAATTCAATTTCAGCTTGCCAGCTTCTCTAGCCAAATGGTGGAAAATGATCATGGGCTGGAATCAGCAGAAAATCTCTGGCAACATGAATAATCAGAGTACATCAACTCCCCCAAGAAATGACAAAGGAGACGCAACAGAAGATCCTATTCACAAACAAACGACTGAGATTCAGAAATCAAACTTAGAATTTGGATTGCAAATAAGATTAACAAAATGGAAGTAAAGATGGAATTAGAAATTCAAGGAGCAATCCAAAAGTTCTCTCAAGAATTCAATGAATTCAAAGACAAAATCACCAAAGATTTTGACACATTGAGGCAAGAACTTGCAGCCCTCAAAGATCTGAGAAATACAGTAGAATCCCTCAGTAACAGAATGGAGCAGGCAGAAGAAAGGATCTCTGATACCGAAGACAAAGTTTCTGAACTCTACCAAATGCTCAAAGAAGAAGAGAAGTGGAGAGGAAAAACGGATCATTCCCTGAAAGAATTGTGGGACCACTCCAAAAGAGCAAACATTTGCTTCATAGGAATCCCTGAAGGAGAAGAGGATGGTCCAAAAGGCACAGATACTCTACTCCAAGAGATAATTGTGGAGAACTTCCAAAGCATGGCAAGAGATACTGAAATTCTGATAGCAGACAGTTTCAGAACCCCAGCATGACTCAACCCAAATAAAGCATCTTCTAGACACATTGTAATTAACTTCACCAAAGTTAATATGAAAGAGAAAAATCCTGCAAGCAGCCAGACATAAGAAAATCATAACCTACAAGGGGAAGATATTAGAAGAACTGTAGTTCTCTCTGCTGAAACTTTTCAAGCCAGAAGAAGATAATCATCGACCTTCAATCTCCTAAAACAAAACAACTTTCAGCCCAGGATCCTGTATCCAGCTAAACTAAGCTTCATTTATGATGAAGAAGTTAAATACTTTACTGACATACACACATTGAAGAAATTTGCCATAACCAAACTAGCTCTTCAGGATAACCTTAAATCCATCCTCCATAATGACCAGCACAATGCTCTACCACCAAGGTAAAGTCACTCTGAAATCCTTGACCAAAATCCAATTTCCACAGTGGTGAAAAGATTCAAAATGTCCACGGTACTTTCAAAAAACATGACACTCAAAATACTACCAGGCTTATCAATACTCTCAATTAATGTGAACAGCTTAAAATGTCCTCTTAAGAGAAACAGTTTGGCTGACTGGAAAAAAAAAAAAAAAACCTCAGGCCAGCTATCTGCTGCATACAAGAATCTTATCTCACCTTAGAGGATAAATATAGACTTAGGATAAAGGGATGGGCATCTGTAATCCAGGCAAATGGAATCAGAAAAAAAGCATGGGTGGCAATTTTACTGGCAGATACACTAGGCTTTAAACCAACAAAAGTAAGGAAAGACAGGATAGTTACTTCATATTTGTTAAGGGAAACACTCAACATGATGAGATGTCAATTATTAACATTTACATGACCAACCAGAATGCTCCTCAATTTATAAGGAAGACCCTAACAGACATGAGCAATTTAATATCTTCCATCACCATAATAGCTGGAGATTTTAACACACCGTTGACAGTGTTGGATAAATCTTCCAATAAGAAACTAAGTAAGAAATTTTAGACTTAAACTTCACCATACAACAGTTGAATTTAACAGACATCTACAGAACATTTCATCCTAACAAAACTGAATACATATTATTCTCATCAGCCCATCGAACATCCTCCAAAATTGATCACGTCTTACATCAGAAGTCTAACCTCAGTAAATTTAAAAGTATAGAAACTATTCCTTGTATTTTCTCCTCAGATCATCATGCAATAAAAGGTATCACCAATAATAGGTATCTGCATAATCATATAAAGACATGGAAATTAATAACTTTATGCTGAATGATAGCTGGGTTACAGATGAGATTAAAAAGGAAATTTCCAAATTTTTAGAACAAAACAATAATGAAGACACGAATTATCAGACCCTGTGGGATACTGCAAAGGCAGTCCTAACAAGGAAATTATAGTGTTGCAAGCCTTCCTCAAGAGAATAGAAAGAGAGGAAGTCAATAACTTAATGGGACATCCCAAGCAACTGGAAAAGGAAGAACATTTCAATCCCAAGCCCAGCAGAAGAAAAGAAATAACTACAATTAGAGCAGAATTAAATGAAATCGAAAACAAAAAAATTATTTAAAAGATCAAATAATCAAAAAGTTGGTTTTTTGAAAAATTCAACAAAATTGATAAACCTTTGGCCAACATTAACAAAAAATAGAAAATTAAAGTTCATAAGATCATCAATCAGAAATGACAAAGGTGAAATAACAACAGACACCTCAGAAATTCAAAGAATCCTTAATGAATGCTATAAAAAATTTAATTCTCAGAAATATGAAAATTGAAAGAAATTGACCAATATTTGGAAGCATGCCAACTTCCTAGACTTAATCAGAAAGAATTAGAAATGCTGAACAGACCTATATCAAGTACTGAAATAGAATCAACTATACGAAATCTCCCAAAAAAGAAAAGTCCAGGACCAGACGGCTTGACATCAGAATTCTAGCAAACCTTTAAAGATGAACTAGTACCTATGTTACTTTACCTTTTCCAAAACATCAAAAAAGATGGAATACTTCCCAACACATTCTATGAAGCAAACATCCCTTCCCAAAGGAGGAAAAGACAAAACAAGAAAAGAAAACCATAGACCAATACCTTTAATGAACATAGATGCAAAAATATTCATTAAGATCCTAGCAAACAGAATTCAGCAGCATATCAAACGAATTATACACCATGACCAAGTGGGTTTTATCCCAGGGTCTCAAGGTTGGTTCAATATACATAAATCTATAAATATAATACATCACATAAACAAACTAAAATACAAAGACCATATGATTCTCTCAATAGATGCAGAAAAAGCCTTTGACAATACCCAGCATCCTTTCATGATGAGAATACTTAAGGAAAAAGGTATAGAAGGGACTTTTCTTAAACTGATAGAGGCTATCTACAGCAAACCCACAGCCAATATCATATTGAATGGAGTAAAATTGAAAACATTTCCACTCAAATCAGAAACCAGGCAAGGTTGTCCATTGTCTCCACTGAGGGGAGGCATAGGAGGGGAGGGAGGAGGTCATATAGAGGGATGGTGAATGGTGGGATCACACCTATGGTGCATAATGCAAGGGTACATGTTGGATCTATTAGTATACAGTATAAATGCCTTAACACAATAACTAAGTAAATGAGATGAAGTATATATTAACCAGTGTGATGTAAGCGTTCCTAATTCTATATGAAATCGGCACATTGTACACCATAAATGCATTAATTTATACATGATCTATGTGTTTATGATTTAATAAAAAATAAAAATAAAATAAAAAAGAATTTTATATGCTTTATAAATCTCTAATGCCTGATAAGTAGATGAAAATCAAATAGTGTTCAAATAAAGAATAAATGAGTGAATAGTCTTTGTTTATTTCTATTTCTTCTCTGACTTGACTAATAGCCTCCTAACATCTTTCTCTGCTTTTGGTCTTTTTCTACCAATTTATTACCCATAACATCGCAAGAGAATTTTATCCAAATCCCAAATCGACTGTGCCTAAAAATCTTCCTTAGTTTCCCACTGTCCACAGGAGTCAGAATCTTTGAGACAATCCTTTTCTTCTCTACATTACCTCCCACTGTTTCTCTTGGACTCATTTTGCAGCTTGGCCAAACATACCATGTTCCCTCTTGAATGAAATGCCTACTGCCAACTATGGGAACTCTTACAATTTTTTTTTTGTTCAAGATCTTGCTCAACCATTTCTTCGTTGAAATAATCACACCATTTCTTCTTTGAACATATTTAATTCATTTTTTCCTTTACATTGCTAGAAATAGATACATTTCTTTATTAATATGTCACTTTGTCAAATGTCTGTGTATCTACCTCAGTAGACTATGATTGTCTCAGAGCAAGATCTGAGTTGTATTCATCTTTGTATATCCAGTCTCAGCACAGAGCTGGGTCAAAGATAGTTGGTCAATAAAATGTTTGGAAGATGAATCAATGAATGATTAAATACATTAATTCATGGATGAATCCTAACCTTTAATATAAACTGCAGGTAGTAAGAAGATTAAAATATATATGCAAAACAAAAAATAAAACTCACTGATAAGAATTTGAGTACAATTTATTTATTACAGGATAATTTTTATGATTGCCTCTATGAATTATTTAAATCTTCACAATCCACCTGAATTTATTCATTATACAAATGCCATAAAAAGTGAAGAGGATATTTTAATATACCTTTATATTTTAAATATTAGTTCTTCTAAAAATCTAATTTCTATTTAAGTTGAGAAAGAACATTTCAATAATTTAAACATAAGTGGGTAAAGAGATTTCAACACAATTGGAGAAATTACTTGCTTTCATTTTCTAAGCCACTGAAGAAGTTTGAAAGTAAAGTTATTAGAGAATGATTAATGATTAACTGGTCTCATTTAACATATTTCTGTAAATCCTCTCATGATTCTACCAGTTTTTAAAAATAATAAAAATTTTCTGTAGTTAGATTCTGTCAATATAAATTATTGATAGTTATTTACTAGAGCATGGAGTAAATTTTTCTCACTATAATTTTTATTATATTTTATAGTATTTTTAAGAAGCTAAGTTTTAGGTGGGATGTAAATAAACCCTTTTTCCCTAAAGCATGTTACAATCAAGAGAAATTAATGGGAAGTAATATTAAATTTCAGTCCACTATGTTTATTCTTAAAATAAGAATTTGTAGGGTAGTGCCTGTGGCTCTAAAGAATAGGGCACAGGCCCCATATGCTGGAGGTGGCAGGTTCAAATCCAGCCCCATCCAAAAACCACAAAAAAAAAAAAAAAAAA